>NC_137028.1:11369160-11846660 GCF_032717465.1 Coenobita brevimanus | reverse complement strand
GTCGCTGGTGGGGCACTGATTGATCCCCAACAGAGGGGCGGGGCATTTAATGTGACATATGGCTGGGTTTATTTTATTAATCTTAAGTGACAGATTTAATTATTAAGGATTTAATAAACACATACTATGCCCAAACTGTGTAGCCCACTTAATATAGCTGAATTTAACCGTACTAATAATACATCAGAACTGGGGAAAGAATTCAAAGCATCAATATCTTAACGTGAGTAGGTAATTTTAGTATGTGTAGAAAGCACTTATAAAGGCAACAAAGATGAAGATAGGACAAAGTTAGAAAACAAACTACACTGTAACAAGGACTGAATAAATTCTAAGAAATTCTCTGACTGGGCGGTAAAGTGATGCATAGTATGAGTGGGAGACACGGTTGGGAAGATTAGGTGAGTGTGGTTAAGTACCAGGTATTGAGAAAGGAAAAAAAGTAAGTGAGTGAGCAGTGCATGGGATGGGTGGAGGCGTTTAGGGTTGGACGATACTGATGGTTGAGCTGGAGAGAGGAGTTTGGGAATTTGAAGAACATGCTAAAGGGGATACCCAATTCTCACTTCAGGTCCTCTTTTCTTGTCTTTCCTTAAATTTGATTCATTTTCTACCCCCTGCACTCAGTTGTTCATTTATTTAACTCCATTGTCCGTTATACTCTTTCCTAACATCCAAACATATTGCCTGCAATATTCATTGTTAATGGAAATTTTATATATTTCACTACAAGAAGATATCTCCCACTCTTCATAAAATCGTCTGGCAGAAGCAAGATTTTGAAAAAAAAAAAAAAAAAAAATCATTACCGACGGCATCAACTTCATTCCTCTTAGCATGTCTCCCCAATTGCCACCTTCCAGTATACTACAGTTTGCCCTCCAACGCCTTCTCTCCTCCATACTGCCATTACCATTGACTCACTCTCTCTCTCTCTCTCTCTGTCTCTCTCTCTCTCTGTCTCTCTCTCTCTCTCTCTCTCTCTCTCTCTCTCTCTCTCTCTCTCTCTCTCTCTATCTATCTATCTATCTATTTAACCGCTCCTGTCGTCAATTGTTTCCCTCTCTGTTTACTATCTATCTTCGTTTCTCCCTCCCTTATATGTATTTCTCTCACTCCTCAGACAAGCCTTCTTCTCCTGCCTTCACACTTCCCCACTAAACCCCTCTGTCTTCCCCTCCATCCTCACTCCTTGACCCCTTCGGTGCGATTACGTCATTACCGCTTTAATTCTGATTCCTGCCATATTGTTTTATTTGCTCAGGGGAGACCTTTGTTAGCGAAGGAGTTAGAAACAACCTCTTAATCCCTTCGGTAAAACGAAGTTATCATATTTTACTCCTAGTATTTTCAGGCGATTAGAGAAGCCTCCAACTGAAGATGCTCATGAAGCGCTTTCTTTCCCACACCCTCCATCATCTTTCACTCCCCAGAGAACCTGTTACCATCCCTTCCCTCCATCTTTCGATTGACAGCCTCCTCCCTTCTAAATCCCTCCCCTTTTCGAGTGACCCGTCTCTTCCCTTCCTATTACCTATCATCCCCAAACTGCGAACGAATCTACTCCTTTTCCATCATTCCTTTCCCTCTATTTCCTTTCTCTCCACTGCTTTCCTCCATCCCTTTCAGTTTCCATTCTCTTCTTCTCCGTTCCTTATCATTTTCATTCCTTTCCCTCCAGTCATTTCCTTTCCATTCTTTTCGTCTTACATTCATTTCCTCTCCATTCCTTCCCCCTTCTATTCCCTTCCCCATTCCTTTCCTCTTCATTCCTCTCCCCTTTCATTCCATTCCTCCCCATTCCTCTCCCCTTCCAGTCCTTTCCTCTCCATCCCTTTCGTCTCTATTCCTTTCCCCTCCACGCTAAACCCTCTTTTCCTTTATTGCCAGAATCTTTTTTTCCAGAATAATATCCTTTTCCTACCTTTCATTCTAGTCTCAGGTCACTCGTTGGTCTCCTCTCATACTTTTCCTTTCTCTCCCATCCCATTCCTTCCCCTTCCTTCCATTCTACCCTCCTCAGTGATCCCCTTCATTCCACTCCCTTACATTCTATCTTTCCCTTCCGAACGACCCCATCCCTCATTTTATTTCCTCTCCCTTCAGTCCACCATCTTGAACTAATTCTCCTCTCCTCTCTCCTCCCCTTCCTTCCTCTCCTATTACTTAAACTCTTCATCTTACCGTTCCCAGCGAATCCCTCCCCTCACTTTTCATCTCCTCCTTTTGATTTCACTCTCAAAGAACTTCACCATCACTTCCCCTCCCCATCCCCCTTCAGTTACTCTCATTTCCACTCTTTACAACGTGCCCCTCTCTTTTCCCCTTCCTCTTCATTTTACCCTCAAAAAGGACCTCACTCCTCCCCTCTCCCTCTCTTTCCTCCATTTTCTATATATCCACCTTCAAATAAACCTCTCTGTGCAAAACCTTAACCCTCCTTTATTTCCCTTCCCTCCTTCCACCTCCCTTAGCCTTCAATTTCCTTCTCTCTCTTCCACTCCCTCTCCGTAAGTAAATCCCTCTCGTGAAACACTCCTCTCTGTTTCTCCCCCTTATCTCCCGTTTAACTTCCTTTCCCACTGAATCCCTCTACTACGCTTTATTCCCCTTCTCCTCCCTTCCGCCCTCTTCCTTCTTCTCCCTTTCCTCTTTTACCTCTCCCTCCCTTCGCTACTATCCCACCTATTCCTTTTCCCTTTTCTTCCCTTTTCCTCACCTGTCGCTCCATCTGCCCTCTCCCGTTTCCCTCCCTTCCTCTCCAATCCGATGCTACACTGGACTCTTCCCTTCAGTTGTCCTTCTCTTCTTTCCCCTCACTTCATCTCCGTCCCCTTCCACTCCTCGCACTTCCCTTTCCCCTTCACTCCCTTTTCCCCTGCCATCTCTTTCTCTTGTCATCAGTCCCCATTCTCTCTCCCATGCCATCCGTCCCCGTTCTCTCCCCTTTACCCTGCCATCTGTCCCCATTTTCTTCTCTTTCCCCGTCCATCCGTTTCCATTCTCTTCCCTTTCCCTTGCTACCCTTCCCCATTCTCTTCCCTTTCCCTTGCCACCCTTTCCCATTCTCTTCCCTTTCCCTTGCTACCCTACCCCATTCTCTTCCCTTTCCCCCTGCCATCGGTCCCCATTCTCTGTCCTTTCCCCTGCCATCCGTTCCCATTCCCTTCCTTTTCTCCTGTCATCGATATCCCTTCCCTTCCCTTCCCTCTGTCCTCCACTCCCTCTCCCTCTCCTTTCTCGTCCCACCACTCTTTCCCTTGTTCTCTGTCCCCTTTCCCCTCCCTTCTCCCCTCCCCCCAGCACCTCTCCCTCCCGGCACCTCTAAGCCAACAATATCAGCCACGTCATACTTAATTTATTGTCTGGGGTGAGTGACGGCCGAGCTACACTTTGCATTTCATTTCATCACCCTTAATAGTCCGAGGGAGCTCTCATGGCCGGGGTGGGGTTGAGATGAGGGGAGATAGAGAGATGAGGGGAAAATAAGGGAGAAGAGATGAAAGAGGAAGAGGAGAGAGAGGGATGAGGGAAATGTGAGGGAAGAGAGAGGGGAGAAGGACGAAGGGAATGAGTAGTAGGAGGGAGGGGTGAGAGGAAGAGGAAATGTGATATGAACAGAAAAGGCATGAATGAAAACTGAAAAAATAAATGACAGAAGGAGGTAATAGAGAAGTGGTGGAGAAACAATGGAAAATGAAGGGGGAGGGAAGAGAACAGGGATCGGGAAAAGCGAAAAAAAATAAGCAGCGTACGAAGGGAAGCTGAAGGACGAATCAAAGACAGAGGCAGGAGAGTCATGGGGGAAAGACAGGTATAGGGGGGAAGTCAGTAGCAAGGAAGAGCAGAATATGTAGAAGAGGAATGGAACGAAAGAAAAGAGAATATAACGCTCGGAAATGAAGGGAGAGAAGAAAGAAATGAAGGGAAATGAGAGGGAGAGAGAGCCTGTATGGTGGAATGAAGAGGTGAGAAAAGCTGTCGTGTAAAAGAAATAAGCATGTAGTGAGTAGATGGGAAGCTGAGGCATGGAGGAAGTTGACATACGGACGAGAGAGTTATATGTAGAGAGGAGAGAGGTGAAAAGATTAGTAAGAGACTAGGAAGAGAGGGGATGAGGAATTTGAAAAGAATTTGAGCGTAAAGTGGAGGGAATGTAAGAAAATGTTCCGGAAGAAGGTAAAGAGTTAGACAGGGTGATAAAAATTTTAGTTTGGGAGTGAAAGATAAAAATGGTAGATTGATTGTGGAGAAGGGAGAAAAAGTGAGCAGATGGAGAGAACACTATAAGGAACTGTTAAACATAGAGAATGAAAGTAATGCGAGATAAGTGGCTGGGGAATCCCTGGGAGAAGGAGGGAGATGAGAAGGAAGGAAAAGATCAGTTCTACAGGACCCAGGTTCAAATCCCTGCTGGGGCAGGGAACAGTTTAAGGATTTGAATTTCATGAAATTAGACTTTACTGATCTACCAAAAGACCCGCCGACATGTCGTAAAAATACCCTCACTAACACCAGTACACCAGTCCTGTATGAGACAGCCCTAGCATGTATTCAATTTGGACGGTGGGTGTTAGCGCCGAAGTGGTGACATGTAGAGGTGTATGTTACCTAGGAGGACTATTGGACCTTGGTAGCAGGCTGTGAAGCCTATGCCCAGAGTCGGATACATAAAAAAAAAAAAATAAAGAAAAAAGTCAAAATGGAGAAAGTCCCAGAAATTGATGGAGTGTGTGGTGAAATGCTGAAACATGAGGGAGAGATAGAGGTAGAATGGATATGGAAGATGTGCAGATTGGCCCGAGAGGAAGGTAGAGTCCTGGAGGATTTGAAGTTAGTTATAATTATTTCCCTGTACAAAGGAAAAAGGGAAAAAGAAGTGTGTGGTAATTGTAGGGGCATTTGTCTTCTTAGTATAATAGGAAATGTATATGGTAGGATGCATATTGACAGAGTTAGGGGAATAACGGAGAAATTAGCTGGAGAAGAACAGGGAGGCTTTAGGAAGCAAAGAGGTTTTGCATATCAGATATTCATCGTTAGGTCTTTAGAGGAAAAGTTTCTTGGGAAAGAAATTGTATGTGGTCTTCATGGATATGGAGAAAGCATATGACAGAGTCGATACACAATGAATGTGGAAAATATTAAGAATATATGGAGTAAATGGGAAGTTGCTGAATGCCGTGAAGAGTGTGTATGAGGGTACTAAGGTTGCAGTGCGTGCAGATAGTGAATGGAGTGAATTTTTCTCACTGATTGTTGGAATGAAGCAGGGATGTGTCATGTCTCCATGGCTGTTCAGTCTGTATATGGATGGGGTTATAAAAGAGATACAAGGTAGAGCAGTCGATGTTTGAGAGACCCTGATGAGAGAGGTCAGAGTTTGGAAACTTCCAGTACCGTACTGTTGTTAGCAGACGATACTGTACTGTTAACGGAAGACGAAGGGGAGCCGCAGGGCTTAGTGAATGGGTTTGGGAGAGTGTGTAAGAAGCGGAATCTAAAGGTAAATATGGGAAGAGCATAGTTAGGGTCTTCGAGAGAAATTAAGTCACTGAATGTACAGTGAGATTGGATGATATGAAAATGGAAAATGTGAGTGCATTTAAGTACTTGGGTAGTGTGATGAATAAGGATGGAAGTTTAGAGGGTGAACTGCTTGAAAGGGTACAACAAGGAGAAAAGGTTGCTGGTTAATTGAAAACGGTGATAAGAAATATGGAAGTGAACATGGAAGTAAAAAAAGTCGCTGCATGATAGTAGTGTGATACCAGCTCTAACATATGGAAGTGAAGCTTGGACTCTGTTGGAAGGACACAAGTCAAGAGTGAGAGCATTGGAAATAAGTTATCTGAGAGAAGCATGTGGAGTTACATGGAGAGGCAGACTGACAAATGAGAAAGTGATGGAGCGTTGTGGTGTGGATGTGGATGTGATAGAATGCGTTAAGGAAAAAAAAAAAAACACTGAGGTGGTTTGGCCATTTGGAGAGGATGGAGAGCGAGAGACTAACGAGGAGATTGTATGTGAGTGAGGTGGAAGGTGGGAGAAGGAGGGGGAGGTTGAGGATGAGATGGAGGGATGGAGTGGGGTGGTATATGAGAGGGGGGTTTGAGCTGGGGGGAGGGCAGTGAGATGGCAGGGGACAATGCAATATGGAGGCTATTTGTTTGTGGCCACCTCTTACGGGATTGAGGCGTCTGGCAATAGAGTGATAGAACAGAGGAGGGAAAATGCATTAATATTATAAAATCCACACACAAGATTACATGTGTCCTTCATTCATAAAAAACAGTAACAGATGGACTTGTACTGCGCAACAATGAAGACTGTGGGGAAGCTAATTTGAGGAAGTGAGTTCCAGAGATAAACAGTTTTGGGAATAAATGAATTCTGATAGGCAGAAGTTCTGCAATATGGCAGTGTGACAGTCAAGTTATGAGTGCAACTAGATACCCGTTTAGCACAGGGAAAAACGTGAAGAGGTGTCACAATGGACACAAGTTCCTCTGAGCGTTTGTCATAAAAGTATCTGTGAAATAATGCAAGGGAGGTAACATTCCATCTTACTTGTAGGGGAGGTAGTTCATTTGTAATAGCAGGGTTATTAATTATTCTTACAGCTGTGTTCTGAAATTGTTGTAGTGCAACCTTTCCACAGCCACTCCACAAGGGTGAGCAATATTCTAGCTGACAGTACACATATTATTACTCTTGTAAATTACAGCTAACTGCTCGTCAATGAAGAATTTACAGATTCTGTACAATAATTCAAGTTTTTTTTTTAGGCCGTTGTAGCAAGTGATCTAACATGTTAGGTCCTGCCGAGGGTATTGTTAAGCGAAACACCGAGAATTTCAGTACTTTTAGAGATAGGAATATTGGTTGCACTGAAGGTAATATAGGAATCAGGCAATACCTGTCTTTTAGTAAATTGGATATATTTGTTTTTTTCTAGCATTAAATGAGACAATGTCATTTCGTCCCTTTTGAGTGATCTTGGATAAGCATTGATTTAAGGAAACTGCTATGCTGAGTTGGTAGTAATAGGTATCAAACTATGTGAATGGGAATTCAAGTGTGAACAAACAATGAAGCATTGAGCCATCTGCATATGAATGAATTGGACTATGGGTGGCAGTCAAGAGATAATTAATATGAGTGAGGAACAGTGCTGGAGCTAGGAATGATCCTTGTGGCAGGCCGGCATTAACTGAGTGGAGATTGCAATATACATCATCTACTTTTATGTTTATCTTTCTGTTCCTGAGACATGAGGTATCAGTGGGACAAGATGATAGGCCATAGCAAGGGAGTCTGGACAGCAGGGAACTGTGCCACACTCTGTCAAAAGCTTTAGAAATATTAAGGGCTACTGCATGGGTTTCTCCATGTTGATCAGTTGGCTGATGGATGGTGTACGTAAAGAGATGGAATACATCAATAGTGGATCTTTCATGTGAAAACCATGCTGTCCGTCACTAATTAAGTTTGTTAGAATCAAGATGATTAACAATGTGCATACTAATGATAGTCTTAAATACTTTTCCAAAAAGATGTGATAGCTATTGGTCTGTACTCAGAGGCATCAGTTGAACTTCCCTTCTTTGGAATTGTGTGGATGGTGGCTTCTTCCCAACAGTTAGGGAATGAAAAAGTACCTATGCATTGTCTGAATAATATATCTAAAGCAGGAGCAAGTTCTGGGGAACACTTTTTCAAAACTATCTATCTATCTATCTATCTATAGTCGGACGCCCTAATCCCGCAAAGGGTGGGCGCAGACAAAACGCCTCCAAGTCGCTCTGTCACCCACCATTTGACTGCCCTCCCCCCAACTCACTCCCCGCTCCCTCTCAACTCCATCCCTCCACCTCATCCTCGGTGTCACCCTCCTTCTCCCTCCCTTCATTTCACCTACATTCACCCTCTTAGTCAATTGTAGGAATTGCATCTGGACCTGGAGCTTTGTTGTTTGGTAAATTGTCTAGGATGGACTTAATTTATCAGGTTTGTATCATTAATGGGGCAGTTTCGGGAGTCAAGTTCTAGTAGAGGAACATTCTGACTGACTTCTTCTAAGGCACAATTTCTGGCAAACGCATTGGCAAGAAAGTTAGCTTTTCCACGCAGGCTATTTACAATGTTTCCGTTTGAGGATCTTAGTGGAACAATGGGTGATGACTTGGTAAAGTTATTATTGAAATAACTGAGAGTTGACCAGAATATTCTGTTGTCATCAGGATTATTTAATAGTTTGGATGCTGAGTTGTGAAGAAAGTTTCATTTGGTGATAATTATTACTTACGTAGTTTCTAGCAGTGTTAAAGAGATTGAGGGATTCAGTACTTTTCGACTTGAAGAGTTATATGAGTTATAGTATTCTGACGACTTTTAGTTTATTGTTCTAGCACAATTGCGGTTGAACCATTTTGGAGAGTCCAATTTTTTAGTAAATTGCTGCATAAAATCGTCTGGATTTTATCAGATTAAAATACATAAACTCCATTTCCACAGGCAAAAAGATAAACAGATTGTTTTTAAGTCTCTGAATCATGAGGCTTCGTTTTTGTTAACCCACTGCGTGCCAGTACCGTTTTAAAACGGTCTGATGAAAATCTGCGGTCAGTGTCAGTGCCTTTTTAAAATGGCTTAAAACTAAAACATTCACTGTGACCATATTCTTCAAGATTCGCGGGTAAAAATTGGCAGGCATGTTAACTGCTCCTCTACCATGCCTCAGGTTTTCAAGGCCATACACCCACTCGCTCCCCCCCCCCTCATTCTCGCTCTGCCTCACTCTGCATGTGTGCCTCATTCAGTGCTGTACATAGTGAAGGCATGTTGTAAATATTTTCTCATAAATGTAGGGACTATACATAGTGAAATCTAGTCGTAAATATTTTCTTATAAGTGTAAGTACTGTACATAGTGGAGTCAGGTTGTAAATACCTTATTGTAAGTGCCAGGACTGTACATGGTGAAGTCAGGTTGTACCTATCTTCAAGTAGGCTAAGTGTAAGACAATGCCATCACAGTGAGAGAGACACGCAAATTGTGACAGATGTTGAAGTAATAAGTAATCAGAACAGTGTACTGAACACTACTGTACCTTCCCAGCATAAATACCTGAGTCTACCTTAATAGAAAACGGCTTTCTCTCACCTACGTGGCGAGCGTGAGACTGCGGGAATACCTGTATATGAGTATGCGGGACTCAATAAAATCCATTTCTGAGCTTCGGTGAGTATTTTAATGGTGAAATTCGTTGTTTTCACATCAAAACCTATCATTTTAGCCAAAAAAGAATGGTCAAAAAATGGCCAGCACGGAGGCGACCCATAGGGTTAAAAATAGCTGGCACTCGACGGGTTAAATAATGAAAATACAGAATATGGATCATAGCAGTTAAAGGGTTTAAGATCCCCCAAATTACACACACACACACACACATCAAGACATAACCCCTGCTTTTGCTTCACGAGTGGGTGTGTAATGAATTATATTCAATGACCAAGAGGTAACGAACATAATTCATTACACCAGTGTTGCAACGAAATCATAACAGAAAAACCCTAACTCCATTAGAAAGAGAGAGAGAGAGAGAGAGAGAGAGAGTGTAAAAGCTTAATCTCTCAAAAGTGATGATATTTACGGTATTATTCTTGCAGTCACCAGACAATATTGTACAGCTAAGAAGAAAATCTTCGAAGGGAAAGAGGTCATGTAACTTCATCTTTAAGATCGAGGACGTCATAACGAACAACCACTAGGGTAAAATAAGGTATTAAGTGATAAATGAAGTACAGCGGTTGTAATGTAAACGTTGTAAAAAAAAAAAAAAAATTAAGAAATAAAACAACGATTTTCGGAGTCATCTTACGAAACTACAAAACAGAAAAAAAAAAAAAACTATAAAAGCAGTGAGAACGTCTGACAGGCAGACAGATGGAGAGAGAGGAAAGCCAATGATGTTGCGGGTGATGTTCAATTAAGACATCAAAAAGTGCGGGGCCGATGCTTGGGTCACCTCGGGAAGGGGCCGCCCCATGTGGAAAATCCAATTTCTCTCATTACCATTTTTATCCGACCAGCCTCGACATCAAGGAAGGAACGGGAGAGAGCGAGAGGGAAAGAGGGAGCACAGGCAATGAAAATGGAACAGGAGGGACTGCTGGGGGACTGCGAGAGGGGAGGAGGAGAGGGCATGGGCTGGAGGGGGCAGAGATCGGCTGTGAGAGGGAATGGGTGGGGGTAGGAAGATAGCAGAGGAAATGAAAGGCTCTGAGAGGTAATGTTAGAAGAGAAGGAACTGGGGAGGGGAAGGAGTATGGAACGCGAGGTAGCCAATACAAGATGACTGGTAGTAAGGTTAGGCAGAGTGGAAAAAAAAAAAAAAAAAACGAGAGATGGTCGGAGAGGAAGGGTTTTAATATGGAGTGGTGATGAAGTAAATGTTAGAATGTATGGATTGAGGGAGAAGGAGGGGAGGTGGGGATATGTAAGGGAGAGAAGGGAGAGGAAAAAGCGACGAGGGAGTGAAGCAGAATAGAATGGTAGGCAGTGGTAGAAAAGAGGAGTATGGATGCCGGAGGGATGAAGTCAGTGGGGGAAGGCATGTATGGTAGGGGAAAGGGAAAAAGTTGGTGTAGATCTTGAGGTGAGACAAGGGGAGATGGGAAGTTTGGAGTTATGGGAGATAAACTGTGGCAAAGGTATAAGGCAAAAGAGTAGAGTTAAGCATAGGATGCCTTTAGAAACAGGAGAAGGGGGTGGATGTAGAGAAAGTTACAGCCAAGAGACAGCAAATAGGATGAAAAAGACAAAAGTGGCAAAGGCAGAAGATGTTGATGGTAGAAGAGATGCAGAACTTTGGATGAAAAATAAGGAATGTAATGGGAGATGGGAAGGAAAACGAGAAGAAAGAGTAGAAAAAAAGGACGGCACAAAATAGCACGAGAAAACAAACAGCGACATACCTTTTGATCCTCTTAGGATGGTTTGTTTAGTACAGCACTGGTTACAACTATGGACCCGAAGAGTAAGTGACAAAAATATAACAGAGGGAAAGAAGTGAGTATTAAATGCGACTATAGGAATACGAATATACTGGAAAAGTATTTGAGGGCGACAGAAGGGAAGGAGATGGAGGAAGTATTGGTAGGGAAGAGGAAAGGTGGTGTTGGGAGGAAAGAAGGGGAGCAGTGTGAAAGAAGAGGAAGGGGAGTGATGGAAACGAAAAGGAAGGGATGTGGTGGGAGGGAAGGTGAATTGTCTCCAGGAAGGGAGTGTTGGATGAAGAGGTTTTGGAAAGTGTAAGGAAGGAGGAAATGGTGGAAGGGAAGAACGTTGGAGATGCAGGAAGAGAAGCAAGTGAAAAGAGGCACAACAGACTCTTTCACATGAAATCTTTCTTATACAAAATACAACCGTCTGGTGTGGCAAAAATGAAAAATAAAAGTTATCTGTTGTACAGTACTAATGAAACTTTTTTTCTTCCAGCGTCATCACTTTGAGAGGTCTTCCTACGCTGAATAAAATTAGCCTAGTAAAAATAAAAAGTCATTGTATTTATGGAGTTAAAGAGAAGGAGAATGTGGTTGTTTAGAGACAACAGTGGAGATAAAATGTAGTGTACTGTGACAAAGTGAAACTATGTGAAGCAGGTGGAAGGACACGAAAAACAGATGAAAAAATATAATATAGATTTAACCCCTTCATTATGAGGCTTCCCCCCTAACCTGAACATAATCGTCTGGCAGTAACATAACACAGTAACGTCACCACTGTACGGAGGTGCATGGTGGTTGTGTTTTACCTTCTCATTCAGAGGTCCAGCGTGAACTTAAACTCGTCCGGAAGTAGCCAAAATTATATATAGGGAAAAAAAGAAAAAAATGCCTTCTCAAGGAACGGGTTAGCAAACACAGAAAGCCGAAGATTAGCAAAATAAAGATGTTAAGATTATTACTGACAGCGATGGTGGCAAGGCAGCGGTGATCTATGGTCGTAAGAGCCAGCCAGTTAATATATATATATATATTTTTTCCCCTTCACTGCATTCATAATTAATATCTCTTTCCCATACTTGCTTATAGCACACACATTCTGTTACTCTGTGCCAATCAGTTCTTTCGCTTTTTTGCGGAACTTTGCTAGTAGTAATTTTATTTAACTTTTTTTTTTATAGCCATTTTTCCAGCGTGTTATATTAGGATGGTGCGGTACAGTGTGATGCGGTGCGGTGCGGTGCGTGTATTTCCCCCGGCACAGCAAGTTATATGTCGCCACCACAACTTGTGCCTGTCGCTACTCCCCTGGCACCTCGGCCTCCTCTCCTCCCCCTCCTCCATCATGTTTTCCCTCCACGTCCCACAGAGTATCATTCCAAGTAATTTCTTCTAGAGAATGAGTGCTTCAAGAAATTTTCCCAACAGATAGTTCAGTAATACGCCGCGTTTATCAGCGATCGTTTCATTTATCCTCACATACAACCAGAGTTTACAAGCAAGAAATGTCTCTTGAATCTAAAAGAAAAAATCTTCCTCTGTATAACAGAGGATAAATGTTTCTAAGCTCATTCATCCGTCCATTACTCTTTAAGAGAGACGTAAGTAATACACTGTAACGCATATCTTTGCTCCACCTGCTAGCGGTCACCTCGTATAACATCATCATCATCATCAGCCGTTTGAGTATCCACTGCAGGACCGGCCTATCCCGACCGAAGTCGGGACGATACAGCCAATGTATTTCTACCAAGTGGCTTAGACTGTCTGGTAGAGATTGTATATAGGGTGAGAAGTGCTTGTAAGTGTAATTGTATGGTTGGAGTGGCTTTGGATGTGTGTGTACAGTAGTCTGTGAACCAAGCGTAATCGGTCCGCGCAAGCCGACGGTGTGAAAGCATGCTTTATGGTAAGCGACGCTGGTTCAACCACAGCACCCCTTGTGTCCGCCAAAGCAGTAAGTGGCCGGGTGAACACTCCCAAAGTTTATTACCCTGGCGGGGCGCGAACCCTGGTTCACCTGAACATAAGTTTTCATATCGTCCAAGAACGCAAATTTCACACGTCCTGTATCTAGACCAGGGGTTCCCAACCTGGGGTAAATTACCCCAAGTGGGGTAATTTGGTCTTTTGTGAAGGGTAATGGGGGAGGTAACAAAAAAAAAAAATCTAAAAATCATACCAGTTATGATAGACTTCGGACCTATACTAAAATTCAGAGATGAATGTTTAAAGTCATGTTTATTTGGTATCAGTGTTAATAATAAAAATAAATTACTCCTTGCAATAACCCTCTTGGTTTTAGCCTAACCTTTAATTAAGTCCTACATTCAAACTAAAATCTAGGCATCAAAATGTTAAGCAGCTAAAATGCAATTGTGGAAACATAAGCAATGAGGGGTAATGAGTGAAGAGAGGTGTGGAAAATGGGGTAATGGGTAAATAAAGGTTGGGAACCCCTGATCTAGACCATCTAATAAACTTTGTGAGGCCCCGTTTGTAAATCAATTTATGCATATATATATATATATACTCATCAGCCGTTGAGGTCCACTGCAGGACCGGCCTATCCCTACTGAAGCAGGGACGATACAAGCCAATGTATCTCTACCCAGTGGCTTAAGCTGTGTGGTAGAGACTGTATGTAGGGTGAGAAGTGCTTGTGAGTGTAATTGTAGTGTTGTAGTGGCTTTGGATGTGTGTGTATTCTGTGAACCAAGTGTAATCGGCCTGCCTTAAGCCGATTGGGTGCAAGTATACTAGCATGCGACACTGGTTCAACCACAGCACCCCTTATGTCCGCCAAAGTAGCAAGTGGCTCGGTGAACGATTCCCAAAGTTTTTACAACTCTGGCGGGAGGCGAACCCTCGTCCACCAGCATGCGAAACGCACACTCTACCACTGTACCACCATATATATATATATATATATATATATATATATATATATATATATATATATATATATACCATATATATATATATATATATATATATATATATATATATATATATATATGGAGCCTCTGTGGTACAGTGGTAAAGTGTGCGTTTTCATACACTGAAGAACGAGGTTCGCACCCCACCAGGGTAATAAACTTTGGGAGCGTTCTTCAGGCCACGTACTGCATTGGCGGACACAAGGGGTGCTGTGGTTGAACCAGTGTCGCATACTATAAAGTATGCTTGCACCCAGTCGGCTTGCTCGGGCCGATTACACTTGGTTCACAGACTACACACACATCCAAAGCCACTCCAACACTACCATTACACTTACAAGCACTTCTCACCCTACATACAATCTCTACTAGACAGCCTAAGCCACTTGGTAGAGATACATTGGCTGTATCGTCCCCACTTCGGTCGGGATAGGCCGGTCCTGAAGTGGACACACAAACGGCTGATGAGGTAATATATATATATATATATATATATATATATATATATATATATATATATATGGGCAATCGTATCATCAAATGGTTGTTGGAACCCTTATAATAAAAATAATTTAAAATGCTTCGTTAATAATGAATGCACTCGGACAACCTATCAGCTGCTAACTTTCAAAAGCTTAAGGTTCTCCCCTTCTCTGATGAGATCGAATAGACTATAACAGGAATACTGTTATATTTCCTTTCGTCGCTGTCTTGGAGTCAGCTGCGATGAATCTTCTATAAAGCTGCTACAAGACCAAAAGTGATATAAAGAAAATCAACTAAAGTGTCGTCACCACCGTAGTCGAGCGTACCCATAACATCACTGAACCACTGTACCACAGGAATTTAACGTGGCTCATCAATGATCGCTATAGCAATTTTTTTTCATTATTATTAACCACCAAACACATACTCAGACAGGCAAATTGTTATTTTGTCTTTTTACCACGTAAAAACTGCTATAAATCGTATTAAACTGTAAATCACATCGACGCTACTAAACGTGCTGGGAGTCGCCTGCAGAGTTACTCTTAAGTCCAGTAAAGGTGGAACAGGGTCCATCTCCGCCACGTCAGTGGCCCACCTTTTTATGGAAGCAGTTGTACACTACATAACAGTGAATTATCGCTTCCCTCCCCCTCCAGCATCTCCACACCTGCCGTCCTCAGCACAAGCACAGGCTTACTGGTTTATGAGAACACCGTGCGAAAACAAAGATACATAACTCGTATCAAATCCAATACCTTCTTCCCTCTTCCGGGAGAGTGAGAGTAATAACATACTGATGGACGGCCAGCCACGCTCTGGTCGAATAAACATTTTGAAATACAAACAGTATGTTGCTGAATTCAAAAGAATTTCACACATTTTTCCTCCAACGTGCGTTATCTCCCTCTTTGTCCAATCGTTTCGTGGCCTCCTGTTAGGTACACAGCTGCTATTAATGTACCAATGCAGTTTCAAATAATCTGTTTTATATCAACATGCACTTGTTTGCGAAAATTCACTCAATCTTCGCACTTGTTACAGCAAAGGTAAAGCTACAATCCCTGTAACAATTAAAACATCTCTAGTGACAACATTGCTGACAGGTAGACAGCGAGAGAGATGAGAACACTGCACCCTGGGGCCTTCACATCGCCATCTCGGAATGAACTTGTTTTATTGGTGCCGGTCATTCAATCATCCCAACCATTTTTCCATTTCGCTTCTTTTGGAGAGAAAAAAAAAAATGAAGTGAAAAATTGCATATATATTGCGGAATTTCGCGTCACTGTAGGTAAGTACTTTTACCTTCAAAGGTGAAATTGTTTCATCCTATGTAGAACGTTCCCCAACACACACATACCTTTGTCTTTTTTTTTTTTTTTTTTTTTCCGAGCAATGTTACGTAAACCGAAGTGAATTTTGATATCGGGTTGTATATATATATATCGTGGGAAAATTCACTTGCAACAATGGTCGAGTTATTTCCTGAAAGGCCTTGTTTTGCATTGTTTCACCTGGAGGTTCCAGGACCCACCCACCCACACACACGGAAATCTGTAAAGTTTGTTTACTTATAAGAGTTGCGTGAGTAAAATTATTTTGCTTTTATACATGCATATTTCACTATGTTCAGCTTCTTTTCTAATTTCAGTGAGTGGGTATTCCATTTGTATTTGTCTTAGTGCTGTTATTCTTCACATCTTGCAAGCTGCACCCTGTCTTATACTCGTACTCTGATTTTCAGCAGTCTGTCCAAGTGAACGTCTGACCTTCCACCTTCAACAGAAGAGTAATCCTGTCCTTTCAGTATTAGTCACATTACAGATTCCTGTCATTGGTTGCAACTTCGTGGTAGCCCTTGAGTTATTCATTACTTGAATTCAGCTTAAGTTTAATTATTGTTCATACCAACATATTCATAGAATTATACATCATCGTAATCCTAGCTCATCTTTTTCATTGTTATCAGTCCAACTAATTCAGACCCACCAATACGACATTCATATTTTTTTCTGTTTCATCACGCCAGCCCAGTTTCATATTTTCCATTCCCCCTTCATTCCTCTCTCTCTTCTAAGTTTTTCATCTCTGATTTCTTGCCCTATCCCTCTTTCTGCCCTTGCTCATCATTCAGCTAAGTCCATCTCAAGCCTATTTCATCATCATCATCATTATCACCATACAAACGCAGTTTCCGACGATGGCATGGGGTGGAGAGATCTAGAACCTGACTCAAAGAAGCGTTGACAGCAACCTAGCACTTCTCCCCTTTTCTGTGCTGCAATGTAGATTTGAAAGTACTTTCAGCTCATGTACTGTATGGCAGGAAGACTACATCCAGAAACAAATATAGAGTTCTACTCCCGCAGCATATTGCCATCTTTTACGACGCGTACGGAGTACGTAGGACATATTCTTCTCTCCCCTATCCCAAGGGAATTTTTACTAGTGAAGTGAATATACAGTTTTCCAATCCAGTAATGGGAAGAATACATGTAGGTAAAATTTAAATATATGACCATCATGCCAACCCAATTACTAATTATTTGAAAGGGGTAACTAAGATTCATTCTAAGCAGAGACAGCACGAAATTAGGATATGTACTGTGACGGTGTATAAGGAAAGGACTCCTCTAAGCGATCCCAGGAACGAAGCAAGAATAAAGGATGGACAGGTTGGACGCCTATCACTGCAACCGTTCCTCAAGTCTGCCTGTGCAACTGACTGCCACACAATAGAAAACAGCAACGACCCAAGCTACGACTATGACCCTGGTGCAGCTTAAATAACCTACATGGGGGCACAGTCTTCCCTACACTGCCCACTGTCCGGCTCGAGCCTCGCTTCCTTGTATTTGAAAAAATAAAGGCATTAAGGTATGAAACGTAAATTTTTGCTATGGGTGTGTTAGTTTGGCTGCTATTATGGTTAGATTGGTTCCTACGTATGCAATCAGTCCAGAAGATTCATATAATCATCTGCAAAAAATGTTCGAGACAACAACTAGCTCTGTGAGGCGTGAAGACAGAGACTTGGCAGTTGTGCCTGACATCTGACAGTATACTCATCTTTCCACAACTCCCTTGGGAGATAAGGTGACCAATTGCTTGAGTTTGGCTGTTTGCCTGGTCATTTATCTGCCAAATAAATTAGCCGCTTCTTACAGTGGAGTGGTAGCCAGAATGTGGAGCATTGTCGATTTTACCATACTCGCACACCTGCATCAACAACGGGCTTTCCACTTTCAAAGTCTGTATATTCATATGGGCTTTGCTTGTTTGGGTGTTAAGTCCCAGATGAGGAGGTAAATAGTCGGATAACGGAAAGAATTAGCTCAGCAGAGAGGTGGCAGGTGAAGGGGGAAGTTGGAGAGGGATGTCGCCACGGTCCTTCCCCCTACCCTCCACCTTTATACCTTCCTAGACTTTCTGAGGAGAGGAAGAGAGGGCTGAGTGAGGGGAGTCCCCACAGTGTGAGTACCCCTCCCTTTGCCTCTGTTTTGTAACTGTATGATGATACCCCTCCCCCCTCTGCCTTCGTGTTTTGAGAAATAGGTATGAGATTTACCTGGTCCGTGCGCGGAGAAGCGGGTGGAGTGAATTTTTTACTCATACTCGGGAGGAAGGAGGGATGAGAGCGGAGAGCGGAGATCATAATGTCCTTGCATTCCAGGAGGAGGGGGGGGGAAGGAAATTGAATGTGAATATGTCCTCCAGCTCCAGGCAGCAGTGGCAAGTAGTGACTGTATGTGACTATGAGGCCCTAATGGCCCAAGGGTGAGCATGTGAGAGCTGGGGAAGAAAATGACCTTGATATTTTCACTCCCAAGAGGGGAGGGGAGGAGAGGAGATTAGAGAGTGGGACTGTGCATGAATAAGGCCACGCTCCTCATGGAGGAGTGGGGTGCAAAGACTGTATGCGAGTGTGGCAACCTGGAGGAGAAAACCCCAGTTAATGGCAACTCTAACCTATCGGGTGTGTTAGGAATTCACTACAAAGACCTCTTTGGTTGAGCATGGGCATGTCAGGAGTGAGACTTGCATTCCCGTTCCGAAAGCAGCGCAGGATGAGTAACATTTATAACTCTCTTGCCCACTAAGGGAAGCAGTGTGTGTGCACTCGCTGTGAATGAACCCTGCTTAATGAATGGTGGGTCAGCCAGGGAAAAAACCTAGTAATACTCACACAAGTCAACGTGAAGCCCTTTAAGGACTGAGTCCATGGGGCAGAGGTGGGCACACCCAGACCCTGGGGGGAAGGTGGGGTCTGGTTGTTGCAGAACTTCGCTGCCTAGGCAGGTGGGTAGGAGAAAAAATTATAGGGGTACATGAGCTGGAAGAGAGGTAAGTGGCATGCACGGCTTATAAAGGCTGAGTCCATGGGACGAAGGTAGGTGCCTCTGGAAGCCCATGGAGGGCTTAGGTGGTGTACAACTGCCCAGCTGGAATGGATGGGGAGAATAAAAGATCATGAGGGGTATGGAATGTGCCAGGAAAGAGATAAATGGTTGCCATGACCTCTACTTAAATCTGATGAGGGAGCAGCTCAGAGAAGAGCTATCTATAAGAGAGTAGAGTACCATCACAGAGAGGCATGCATAGAGGGAAACTTTAGGTAATAAGGGCAAACCAGCTAATTACCTAAATTCTAGGTGCAACATATGTCAACACACAGATGGGTAAGAAGTCACCTGAGGGGCAGACGACTTGTCAGAAATATTTGTACTCTTTTCTGACGAGTGTTCTCTAACAACAACAAATATTAAATTTAAATACTAGCAGTCTCTTAGCAAATTAGGGTATAGTTAATACTCCAACTCAACAGCAGTTATCTCCTTGTATCCAAGCTAGTCCCCCCGATTTGGCCAAATCATAAAGGTTACTTAGCCAGACAGAGTCGGAATAACAGATGATGACGAGCTTGAATTCTCGGTCGGTTAGCCTGGGCCTTTCCAAGCGTCCTTGATGCTTTTGACAGTGTGCGGTTCAAACAAGCTTGAGGAACAGAATGAAAAATGGCGAGTCTGTCTCCCCTCGTGTGATTCAGAGATGCCAAATATAATTTAATTGTAGTTACTTAAATACAGAGAATTGCCTCATGAAATTTACAAGGAAAATCCATGAAATTTACAAGGAAACTCCAACTTAAGTTGATCTTAGTTTTAAATAAAACTAAAGCCAAATATTCACTTTATATATGTCAAGATATGTTGGACTTTCCTGCGTTTTCCCTTCAGGATACCACGTCATCCTACCACGCAGGGGGAGCGCGGTAGCTCGGTGGTAGGGTGTCGGGCTCTTAATCGTGAGGTTGCGAGTTCGCGCCCCGCCCGGTGACTGCCGTGCTGGGAGGAGTAGCGCTCTCCTGTAACCCTAGCAGGGCTATATGATCTGATGAGGTCTAACTCGGGGATTAATCCCTACCACGCAGGCGCAGTCATGACATGGGGAACTTCCTGAGTACATGTATTTACATTATAGTTGTCCACAAAGGTTAAACACTGTAGCATTTTTTTTTTTTTTTTTTTTACTCCTCCGACTACGGGCAAAGGCTTCAGGGCCTATCCCCAAGTCCCAGTAGTCCTTCTTGGGGCCCAGTAGTCCTCCTACATCTCCACATGTCACCGCTTCGGCGCTAACACCCGCCGTCCATACTGATTACATGCTAGGGCTGTCTCATACAGGACTGGCGGACTGGTGTTAGCGGAGGTATTTTTACGACATGTCGGCGGGTCTTCTGGTAGATCAGTAAAGTCTGCTTTTAGTGAAATTCAAATCCACAAACTGTTCCCTGTCCCAGCTGGGATTCGAACCTGGGTCCATCAGGACCGCAGGCCACCTTTCTACTGATTCAGCCACCGCCTCCCCGCATTTAATTTATCTGTAATAAGACTTATTAACCAGAACTAGAATGCAATCTCTGGGTTATATATTAAAAAAAAAAAAAAAAAAAAAAACGCTTGAATTTGTTATAAACTCTCTCTGGTTTTTCCTCTGCTTTCAACAGGGACAACTACTTTAAAAAGCAAAGAGTGCAGATACCACTCTGGGCAAAAATATTTCCCACAGTTTTTTTTTTTTTTTTTTTATGCTATATCATGTAATGTGACCCCTAGCCACGAGATCTTCCCATAAATATCGAGAACCCTGTGCTGCGGCCCTTCTAGGTCACGCATTTTGACCCAATTGTTCTCCACCATTCAAAGTCTCTGGGGTAACCGTTAACTCAAAGGGCACCAATTTATCAATGGTTTTTATGTTTATATATCCCCTGCATTTAGTTTTTACAAGTCTCGGCACCCCCTCCGAATCTGGACCTGTGGAGATGACTTTGGCTAATGAGATCTTGGTTGTTCTGTTTTTACTAAGACCACATCTCCTACGTCTATAACTGACTTGCTGCTGGCAGCTTGAGCCCCATAAAACCTTTCTCTTAGGCTCAAAAGACAACCTTCGCCCCAGTGTCCATTCCAGGTGCCTAATACTTTTTCAAACGTTGATATCCCTCACGGAGATGGTGTCCTAGTTCACTATTCTGTGTCGTGGGACCATCTACTTCCTCCTGGATATCCACACAAGGCACCGGATGGAGCTTTCTGCCATTCAACATATGAGCTGCTGTCAAAGCCTCAGTTGATATGCTAGTATCATCCAGATAGGTAAAGGTCTGTCATTAATCCTAGCCTCAATAATTTCAGTTATTTCTGTTCTTAGCTCCTCTTTAGTGATCTTAGTCCTGTGTAAGGTTTTCGTAAGGCTGTTCTTCACAGTACCAATCATTCGTCCATTGAATCCATTTTGCCATTGTGCTCTAGAAGCTGTAAACTTCCAGGTACAATTTCGGATTCCCAGCATCGACTTAGGCCTAACCTTTGGGTCATTCATTATGTTTATAATTTAAGGTGATGCTCCAATGAAATTTGTTCCATTGTCACTTATTAATTTACTAGGACAAAACCTAGCTGCAAAACTTTTGAATACGTTCAGGAATTTCTCTGAACTTATATCTTCTGCCATTTCTAGATGGACTACCCTTGTGTGGATGCAAGTAAACAAACATATATACACCTTATGGGGAGTTCCTTCCTCCGTAACAGTTATAGCCTCTGTGTAATCAACTCCACTTACCTTGAAGGGCTGACTTACATTTACCCTATCCTTTAGTAAAGCAGGTGGTCCTGGACAGTCATGTGGTCATTGTTCATGCCTCCTACATATAATGCACCTCTTGAGATATTTCTCTACAACTTGTCTGACCTTAGGAATTCATTACCTTTCTCGGACTCGGGCCAAAGTCTGTGGCACACCTCCACGAAGAGTAAACTTGTGGGCTTCCTTAACAATTAATTGTATAAAATAATCATTCTTGGGTAACAGTATAGGATGTCTAGTTTGGAGAGCAGATCAGCCTTTATTATTCTGCTACAACATCTGAGTAGACCCTTTGCGTCTATGAATAATCCTAAATCTCATATCAGCTTATTACTGCTGCTAGTGCCTTGGTATAAAAGGTAAAAAATCTCTCTGTTACATTTTTTAAAGCCCAGTATTCCATGGGATGAAATTCATCAAACCCCACTTTCTTGTTCAAAAATTTTACAGCTAATTTAGTAATGTTAAGGAGTTGTCTTAGTGATGAAAATCTATTAATGTCTATCACATCTGGCTCGGGTACTACAGGATCCAAGTTTACAACACTAACCTCAGCAGTACTATACTGTTTCTGCTCAGGCCTTTCTGTAGTAAGTAACCATTTAGGACCCTTAAACCACAAGTCTTCTTTGATCAGTCTCTTTCCTGTCGAGCCTCTCGAGAGAAGATCAGCTGGGTTTTGCTTCGAGAATGCATACATAAATTTAAATTTGAAAGACAGTTCTCTGATGGTCTTCTCTCAATTTCAGACGAAAGGAATTTTACCGCCCTCCTTTTCTCTCCAGTAAAGACAAATCTCAATGTCAGTCCATATATAAATATCCTCAAACTGATTATCAAGAGCAGTGGTTAAATACCTGGCCAATTTAGTTCCTACCTCTATGGAAGCCAATTTCATTTGAGGTAGGGTTCTTCCTTTAATTAGTGCAACTCTGGCTTCGGACATAATAATAATAGTAGCTGTCATCTCCTGTTGCACATTAAACTACTGCTCCAAATGCCTTTTGAGAGGCATCACAAAATATATGTAACTGTGACTTTTCATTACTGTATATCTGCCTGAGAATACATATGCTTGATGGTTTTTCACATTCCATTCTAATCTGTTCCCATTGTTCAACATATGTCTCACCTAATTCAGTGTCTCAGTCCAACTCTTCTAGCCAAGCCTCTTGCACTAAACATTTGCCCCTAATAACTATAGGGTTGGCTAATCCTAATGGGTCAAATAACATGGAGACCTGACTTCAACAAGGACCTCGTAGTAAGAGTGACATCTGAGAACTTAATTGGTTGTAGACTTATTTCATCAGCCTTTGTATCCCAGTTAAGACCCAACATATTTTGAGTTTCGGGAATGTCAGTATTTGGATAGTCCTCTTGTATTCTATTCCTTAAAAGCAGTGAATTTGTATTCCACCTTGGTAACGGCAAATTTGCCTTCCCACATTCGAAATTGGCAACTTCATAAGCCTTCAGTGCTTCCTTCTCTGTATCATCAACACCTTATAAATTATCCACATAGAAAACCTGCCCTATTTCTGGGCATTTGGCATTTTCAAAATGATGCTTCAAAGTTTTGCATAGTAGGAAAGGGATAGCACGAGAGCCAAAGAGCACCGATCGGCAACAGTAAGTTTTCAAAGGACTTTCCTCATTTTGAGGATCATGAGGACAGAGGAATTTTGTAAATTTCCTATCCTCTTCTCTCAATCCTAAATGTTTACTTTGTAAGCATAAGGTTTTTCTCTAAATCTTACTAACATTTTCCCCACCATATCTGTTAGTGTAGGTCCACACTATAGGCAATCGTTCAAGCTAGCTGATCCTTTGGACGCTTTACTACTACAATTAAAAACTATCCTTATGGGAGTTGCTGCTGAATCCTTGCTGACGCATGATGTGGTAAATAAAGTCCATCTTTATGGTTAACAGGGAAATCTACCTCTTCTACAAATTTATTCTTCAACTGATCATTTATAATATTATCATATATTGATAGATATTCTGGTTTGTCTCAACTTTCTTAGAAGAGAATTTAGCCTTAGCTGCCTGGTAGTTTGTTGGTACCTCCGAATGGTTTTAGTTTCCATGGTAATCCAACCCAATACTCTCCATCTCTAAATTCCACAGAATGTTTATACAAATCCAAAGATAGTTTATCTTCAGGGGTTGGTTCTTCAGGGTGTATTCCCAGTGGCGTCACCAGGGGGGCTAGTGGGGCTTAGCCCCCCAAATCAAGGACTCAGCCGCCTCAAAATTGCAGCCCCTCAAAACAATAATAATAATAAACAGAAAAAACATCACCAACATACGGCATAGTGACATGTGGAGGTGTAGGAGGACTACTGGGCCTTGGAATAGGTCACTGCCCCCAAGAAATAGCCCTGAAGCCTTTGCCCAGAGTCGGACACGTAAAATATATATATGTATATATATATATATATATATATATATATATATATATATATATATATATATATATATATATATATATATATATATAATGCTTCCAGCTTGGCATTGACCCACCTCTCCCCCATCCACTTTTTATCCATGCAGCTATCCATATAATTTAATGCGATATTTTTTATAGATAATGTGAATATTTATTCACGATTTACGTAAACCTATGGCTTAAATCATAAAAGTAGTAATAATAATAGTTTCCCCTATACTTTGACCAAGCTTGGTTTTCTTTGAAACATTTAATTTATTGTACATATAAATGCAAGATTGTGTTGCTTTTATCACTTTTTATATCTTTACAACTGTGTAAGTATATATTAATCACGAGGCTTTAGAATTGGATTATTTAGTCTAGAGATATTAAATGCGATCTATTATTATTATATTACGCGTTTCTGAATGTTCGGAGGATTGGAATGTTTACGGTACGTTGAGAAGTGTTTGTGAGTTATGGCTGTGAACTGTGTATGTTGTTTTCGATTTTATTTGAATGTATCGCTTTCAGTGGCTGTATATACGTACATTAAAATAATGACAGCTCATTACCGCAGCCGATGCATTTTTGCCATTACAGAGCTGAGATCTACACAACTTTCAGCAGTGATTAGTGGATTCGATCAGAGCTGAATATCATTTCCTTTGTATATTCTCCTATAATTAAATGTAACATTTGCGGATACCAGCCACTCAAGTGATGAAAAGGTCATCTAAAGAGTCTCAGAGTGACATAAGGAAATTCTTTTGCACCCGCATCTCCAAAGATGAGTGTCAAGGAATATTGGCTGTTGGGAATGAGTTGTCAGAAAAAAGCCCAGATAACCCCCAAGCTGAACCCATCCAGACGTGTAAGTAGCGCTGAAGCAAGGTATTCCAGTATTCATTTTATGAAGCATAGGCCAGGTTTTTTTATTTTACTGATTTATTTTTAATGAGTAGCCTAAGCCTTATTTTAGTTGTTATAAATAAAAAGGTACAATGTGGGAAAGTAGGCTAAAAGAACTGCAACCCTGGTTTTATTCAATTATTTTCCAGTTTTATTAAGTAATCTAAAGTGGGAAGGGTTTGGGTAAGGTTACTTTAAATTACTGAAAGACCAATATTTGCATAAAACTGCATCAACAAAATTGACGATTTTGGTAAGGTATCATCTGATGTTTCGTACTATCCCTTCTACTTTATTTTGATGATCGGCAGGTATTTTTATGACTCCCTCCTTTCGGACGAATGTCCGAAACTAAAAATTTACCGAAAATTGCTCTTAAGTAACAAGAATGCAATAGAAAGTGCGTCAAGGATAGAGCGGAACTTACGTCTCGGGACTGAAGATGTTAATGGATGCACAAGAATTTGATACTTAATTTACTTTACTGAGAAATCGTTTGTGCCTTATTAAGAATAACCGTGAATATGGTTTAGCTTTCTAGTATTAAAAGTGATTGTCTCTGACCTGCCAATAAGATACTGTCTATCTCAAATCCCTATCCACCCTCCATGTCCCACATAGTATCCCTCATCCCTCCTACTCCTTCATCCTATCTCTCTTCCACTGCCCTAATTCTTTCTCATCTCAGGTTCCCCATAGCTCCTCCTCCTCATCATTTCTGCATCCTGCCTCCCACTACTCAACATCCCACTCCTCATCCTCATCTCTTGACCTTACCTTCTGTCCTCGAAATTCAGTTTACTTCAGCTTTCTAGCACAGTTTTGTCAATTTCACTACTCATTTTTACCCCATGTGTTTTCTCTTATTCACAAGCAATCCTCCTCGCCTCCATCACGCCCGTTGACTAATTGAATACTTACTTTACTCATAACTTCCCCTACAACAAAAAGCCTGGAAATGATCGATAGGTCTGTTGCAACTTTATTTCCTTGTGCTCTTTTGTATTGCACTGTCGCTTATTCCCCGCACATCCTACTTCACCCCGTACCACACACCCCGCGACAGTATCTCTCGTCCCTCACGACATTCTCCCTCACCATTCCACCTTACCTTCCCTGACCATCTTACCACACGCTCCCTTACCTTTCCTTGCCCCAAGCTCTACCCACCCACCTCATATCCTCCCTTCATTGTCTCCTGTCTATCGCATATCAACTTTCTTCTTCCCCTTGTACCTTTTCCTCGTCTTACACCACGTTCTTCCCTCTCCCTCTCCAACGTTCCAGCCATCGTCATTCCTTTTCTGTCTATCCTCTCCTATCCTATACCTTGCTATCTCCCCCTCCCCCGTCCCACCTCATACTGTCCCTTCTCCCTCTCAGCCAGCATCCTCCTCTCTCTGCTTTACCACCGTCCCAACCTACACTTTCCACTCTCCTTTGCCCCTTTCCCACTCCACATCCTCCCTCCCTTCTTCCTTCCCCCCCCCCACCCCTTAACCTACCCTCTCCTTATCCCCTGTCTCACCTTACACCTGTCCCATCTTCCCTCCTTCCGAACCCACTCATCCTTGCTACTCGAAACCCTCCATTCCTCTTCCTTCCGACCTCCCCCCCTCTTCGTTGCCCAACAGATTCCCCTTGTCCGTCTCTATCCCGACCTTCTCCCCTCTCCTTACTTAAACCCAAAACTTTCCCTCTTCCTCCCTCCCCTCCCCCTGTTCAACCCCAAACTCTCCCTTCACCCCCCCTCCGTTCCCCTGTTCAACCCCAAACTCTCCCTTACCTTCCCCCGCCTTTCTTCCCCCGCCTGCCAATGTCTCTCCTTACCATGATGAAACAAGGACGAAGGTTTAATCTGGTATTCAAATGTCGTGCCCCCGCCTCCTTCATCCCGTGTTGTACTCTTGGTCAACTAATAGAAAAACTTTAATTCGAATACTTTCTCCCTTTTGTTTGTGATGGAGCTCCTTCCCTGCCTCTTTTCCTGCTGCTCCGGCCTTCCCACCGGGATCTCCCTCTAACTCCTGCCTCCATGCCACCCTACCACTCGCATTTCCTCCCTGTCTTTTTGCCATCCCGTCTCCTTTCCGTCCTGCCTCCCTACCGCTCCTGCCTTCTTGCTGTCCTACATCCCTGCCATTCTTCTACTAGCCTCCCTGGCATCACAAAGTCCTGCCCGCCCCACCTTGCCACTCACTCTGCCTCCTTCACCCTGCTAAACTCCCTCCCATGCCCGTTCATCCCTTCCCGGCTACCTAGACCCTACTAGATTTACTTTCACTCTCCCTCCCTCAACCTACAAAATTCACTTTCCTTCGCCCTGCTACTTTCTTTCTGCCACCCTGCATTCTGATATCATCACCCTGACCCTTTAATCTCTTCCTCCCTTTCCTCGCCTCCCTGACTTCTTCCTCCATCACCCTACCTCCCTCAGCTCTCATTCTTTCACCTAGTCTCCCTTGCCTCTCCCTCCTCTCCTATTGATGTTCTGTGTGCCGCTTTCTGGTGAGCATAGGAGATTTAATAGCTCCTTCTCCCTAGCAATGTATTTTATATACTTAATATATTTTCTCTTGCGATCGATGTAAAAAAGTTGGTATAATTTTCACGGGTTCATCCTCCGCCCTTCCCCTCATGCATACAAAACGGAGAGACTTAGAAATGTGTTATCTGTATGCCTGTTTGTCTTTTCATGCGTCTGTCTTTTGTACGTGAATCGACATATTGTAATGAAAGTTAGCATGCAAATATGGAAAACTTGAGAATGAGTCTAAAACTGAATTTCTTCCCTTGTCCCTCCTGTGGTACGCCATCCCTTGTTTTTATCTTGTAATGAATAATCAATGGAAAGTGTCATCAGATATTGACCACATTTTGCATGAAAGTTCATAGCCAATATTAGATTCTTCTGAAGAAAATTTGGAATTACTTTAAAAAATCTACATTTTATATTTTGATATCAGGACAGTTGTAATTTAATATTCATGCTGTCTTTTGTAACCATCCCATCGCAGTCCTTTTATGTATAGACTTTCTTGACATAGGCCTACCAGCACAACATACTCTCTCTCTCTCTCTCTCTCTCTCTCTCTCTCTCTCTCTCTCTCTCTCTCTCTCTCTCTCTCTCTCAGGGAACGTGCTATTAACTCTATGCCCAGAGTCGGACACTTAATTTGAATCAAACTGAAAACAATAAGGAGTGCTCAAAAAGTTCAACTCCCGTGTCCACCAATTATACCCTCTTTTATTGACCTGTGCAGCTGAGATGTATGGGGTGAGTAGGATGTGTTTGAGTCGCGGCTGCTGATTGGCCGCCGACGATGTAAATCTACAGCTCTTCTTATTTTAACACATATAGGCCTATTTATATTTTTAAACTGTCTGCAATCTAGGCTAAGCAGCCAGTTCAAATATCGAATAATTTCCGAAGTTAAAGAGGTGAAAATTAGCTTTAAATGTTTACTGTTCTCAAAGAAAATTAAAGTTGATATTAAAGTTTTATAAAACGATGAGTGACGTCTGAAATAAATAATCCACCCACGGTGTATACCCACGTCCGCATGTTGCACTGCGTCCACCCACGATGTACACCTACGTCCGCATGTTGCACCCTAATATCCACTCACGGTGTTCACCTACGTCCGCTTGTTGCACTAAAATACATGCCTGCATTTATTTCAATGACATCATCTGCGGCCAATCAGCAGCAATGAATCAAACACACCCTATTTGCCCCATACACCTCAGGTGCACAGTTCAATCAAATAGACCATAGTCAGTGGAGAAAAAATTTGACTTTGCCCTCATACTTTCACTTTCGAAATATATCACTTAAAACTGAATTACATAATTCTTGTTCATTCCTTAACCCTCTCACCAACTTTGTTCAACTCAGATCAAAACTGTTTAAGTTGTCCTTGCCCAGTGACCCTGACCTATAACCTTTCCCTGAGGCCTTGACCTTTGATGGATCGTTCTCAAAATCGAATTTATAATTGTTTCTACTTGAACTTTCCCACAAAGTTAGTCTTCATCGAATAAAGACTATTCAGCTTGACCTTACTATGTGACCATGATCTTTAACCTATTATTCTAAAAAAAAATAAAGGGTCTGTCTCATACATGACAGGTGTATTGGTTAACACTTTGGACCAAGTTTGATTCATATCAGATTAAAACTGTTTTAGTTATTTTGTTCACACACACACACACACACACACACACACACACACACACACACACACACACACACACAGGTTGAATCTCTCGCAATGGTGTAAGGCTCGTTACCGAAAATGATACCATCCTGCTGCGCAGGATTGATAATGATTTTTATTTTCTAGTTTTGTTCAGCTTAGGGCAGACTTCTTGTTCTCAGCTTATGTACAGAGGTTTGAAATTTATTCCCTGGACATGAAGCTGAAGAAAGAGAAAAAAGGCAAATATTATTCGTTTGTTAACCTTTTCTTCTTCAAATCTTTAAAATGTTATTTTGTCATTCATGTCCACTTTCTTCTATAATTTCTCCACCCTCATCCTTCTCTCTCTCTCTCTCCCTTTTTTTCTTAATTTCGGTCCTCTCTTTTTCAGTTTCATCTCTCATCCCGCTTTCCCCTTCCCCCAGCCTTCATCCTGCCTCCTAGTCCCTCCTAGTCACCGGAATTTCTATTAGAGACCGGTTTCACAAAAATGTTGTTTTAGTCGATGTCTTGCTTCCCTACCCCGCCCCCGCCGAAACGAAGTGGGTAGTGATAGAGGGAAAGGGGGGGGGGAGTAAGGTGACGTGGGACAGGTTAGGGTGGTAAGGTGGGGAAGGGAGAGGTCAGGTAGACAGGGTAAGGGAAGCAGAGATTAAGGAGGTAGGGTAAGGAAGGGATAGCTCAACGACGTAAAGTGGGGAAAAGATAGGTTAGAGAGGCAGAGTACGAGAGAGAGAGAGAGAGAGAGGTCACAGAGGCAGGGTGAGGGAAGGAGAGGTTTGGGAAGCATGGTAAAGGAAGAACTTTTGGAGGCAGTGAAGGGGAGGATTGTCATGATATGCTCTCAGAATCAGAGTACGAGTATTTCATCATTCCCTGACCCTCAAAACCTAGTTAAATTTTGATTGAAATCGAATCAAAAGCATTTAAGTTCACCGTACCTTGGAATCTTGAACTTTGACCTATTATTCTGAAACTAGAATGGTTTCATCTCCGGCTGTCTTTAAACCGTTCCACCAAGTCGGATCTAAATCGAATCAGATCTGTTGAGTCAGTTAAATCAAATCTATATACGTTAGAGGGCAATAATTTTGGCCTTACCCTGTAACCTTTATCTTGGACTGACTGTTTTCAAAATTGACACACTTGCCCCTCTCCTGTTCCTCAGTCTCCACCAAGTTTGGTTAAAATCGGAAAAATTGTTTGAGAACCTTGTCCTTGACCTATGACCTATGATATTTTTGGGCCAGAAATTAATCACCTGTTGCTCTGATGGCTATCAGTTACTCATATTATGCCAAATCTGGTGCTTTTCCATCCAACAGTTATTCATAATCCTGCTAGCAGAGAGACAAACAGACAGAGAGCCGGACAGACAAACCGGACCGATCACATATCCCCCGCGGCCCTTCAGATGGGTATAATAAATCGAATATGTTGGTTTTCTTTATTGCCATTAGTAGTAGTAGTAGTAGTAGTAGTTTTTGTTGTTGTTGTAGGCTTAGGTTTTTGTCCATAAAAGCATATTTCACATAGCTCAGTGATAGTAAAAGACGGTGTTACGGCTCTGCATCGTCTCCACAGCACTTCTTTATGAGTAGTATCTAATTCTAAAGTTGATCTGTTGTTATAACTCAGCACCCGAGATGAAGAAATAACAATTTTAGGCCATGTAAAAGTAAATTGTTACCGATATTTTTGTTATTATTATTATTATTATTATTATTATTATTATTATTATTCAACACCCTCACGAAGGGAAGAGGGGGTTAGGTGTTTGGTGATAAGAAGGGAGACAGGGGGAATGACACGAACACAAAAAAGATTGAAGGGAGAGAGGAAAGTTAAACGGGAGGAGAGAGAAATGAGGAGAAACTGAAGATAAGAGAAAAGAATGAGAAGAATTGACGAGAACAGAAGTGGAGAGAGAGAGAGAGAGAGAGATGCAGGAGTTGGAAAAGTGAACAAGGGAGGGGATGAAGGATAATAATATGAGAAGGGGGCTCAAGGTGAGGAAGGCTAAGAGCGTAAAAGAGGGAAAAACACATAGTGAGAAGAAGAGAGATCGAATGGGAAAGAAACACGATGGAAAAGTCAAACGTAGTAGAAGGAAGATGATAAACTAAAATAAGCAGGAGAAGAGAAAAGAAAAGAATGAAGGACAAGCGGAAAAAGAGGACAGACTACAGAAAAGGGAGACTGAAACAAGAGAGGAAAGAGACCAAAGAGAGTAGAGAGGAGAAATAATAAAGACAGGAGAGAGAATAAAGAGGGGAGAAAGAGGAGGGAATAAAGAAAGGAGAATAAGATGTGAGAAGAGACCAAAATAGACAATGTAGTACAAAGAGGGAATGGAGAGGAGAGCTGAGAGAGAGGAGGGAGAAGAAATAATAGAAAGTGGAGACAGAAAAAAAAAAGAGGAGGGAGGAGAAAGTAAAAGGACAGGTAAGATGCAGGAAAAAGAGATAAGGAAAGAGAGAGTATAAAGAGAGGTGAGAGAAGGAGAGAGGAAGATAGAACTGAGAGAGGAGGGAGGTGGCAAAACAAAATGAGGAATGAAAATAAAAAGAGGATAGAGGAGAGAGGATAGAAAGAGAAGAGGGAGGAGAGAGAGAATAAAGAGAAGAGGAATGGCAGACAACAAAGAGAAGAGAGAGAATAAAGTGAGAAGGGGTGAGAGTGAAGAAAGCGTCTTATTGAGTCTCGGGGTCTGGGTGCACAAGAGTCTAATATTGGCCGGGGTAAACACATTTCACCCCGCCCACCATCACGCCTCACACCCCGACCCACCCACCGCCTTCACCCCCACACTCCTACCCACACATCACGTCACCCTCACATCCCTAATCACACACCACCATCACCCATCACACCCCTTACCACCCACCATCCTCAACCCCACACCCTTACTCACACACCACCATCACCCCTCACACCCCTACCCACCCATCACCCTCACCCCCCTACCCACCCATCACCCTCACCTCGACATAACTACTCGCTCATCACCCTCACCTCACTATCCTCTCATCACCGTCACTCCCACACTCGTACTTACACACTATCATCACCCCCATACCCCTACCCACCCATCACCCTCATCCCCTCAGTCCTACCCGGTTGTCGTCCTTACCCCCACAACCTTACCCACCCATCAAACTCACCCCCACACGACTATCGACTCATCAACCACACTCCCTCACTCCTACCCACACACCTCCCTCACCCTCTCACCCATACCCACCCATCACTCTCACTCCCACACCCTACCCACAAACACAATCACCTCCACACCGCTACCCACCCATCACCCTCACCCCCACACCACTACCCACCCATCACCCTCACCCCCACACCACTACCCACCCAACACCCTCACCCCCACACCACTATCCTCCCATCACCCTCACCCTCACACCACTATCCTCCCATCACCCTCACCCCCACACCACTATCCTCCCATCACCCTCACCCCCACACCACTACCCACCCAACACCCTCACCCTCACACCACTATCCTCCCATCACCCTCACCCTCACACCACTATCCTCCCATCACCCTCACCCCCACACCACTATCCTCCCATCACCCTCACCCCCACACCACTATCCTCCCATCACCCCCACACCACTATCCTCCCATCACCCTCACCCCCACACCACTATCCTCCCATCACCCTCACCCTCACACCACTATCCTCCCATCACCCCCACACCACTATCCTCCCATCACCCTCACCCCCACACCACTATCCTCCCATCACCCTCACCCCCACACCACTATCCTCCCATCACCCTCACCCTCACACCACTATCCTCCCATCACCCTCATCCTCACACCACTATCCTCCCATCACCCTCATTACAGCAGAAATTTCAACTAAGTCAAATGCCTTTTCATAATCTATGAATGCCATACACAGGGTTTTTTTTTTTTTTAACTCAACAGTTTTCTCAATTACCTGGTTAACAACTTGCATATGGTCTATTGTAGAGTACCCACTCCGAAATCCTGTTTGTTCTCTCGGTTGATTTGAATCTAGTGTTCTACCTGTCCGGTTGGTGATAATTTTCGTAAAAAGTTTGTAAACATCAGAAAGCAGTCAAATTGGTCGACAGTTTTTTAGGTCTTTGACATCTTTTTTTGTGAATGAGAATAATGTTGGCATTTTTCCAAGCTTTAGGAACTTTTTTAATTTTCCAGACATTTTGTGTCTAGTCTGGCTAGTTTATCAAGTGCAACGTCGCCTGCATCTTTGATCTGGTTTGTAGTAAGATTGTCATTACCACATGCTATGCCTCTCTTGGTGTCTCTTAGAACTGTCCTGACTTCTTCTACTGTTACTGCAGGTACTGGTGCGACATTGTTTACCACTTCCTGATTGACGTCTTCGGGTCTGTCCTTACTGCTGTATAGTTTAGTGTAAAATTCTTCAGCTACCATGATTACTTTATCTCTGTCATTAGTAACATCATCATTTGAGTTTTTTAGGCTAAACATCTGACTTTTTCCTATGCCAATCATTCCCTTGGTTGATTTCGTACTTCCACCTTTTCTTAAAGTCTCTTCGATTTTGGTCATAAGCTTTCGGATATCTTCGGACTTTTTCTTGTTGATGGTCTTACCTAGTTCTGCTGCTTCAATCTTGTCTAATTGTCATATTCCTTCATTTCCTCAGAAGATCCTTTGTTTCGTCCGAGACTTTGCTTTGAGCGTTCTTGCGTGCCTTTCTTGCAACACTTAGGGATGCTTTTTTTATGATTCTAGTGAAGCTGTCATTCATGTCTTTTACTGTCTCCTCTGTGTCTGCCAACTGTGAGTATCTATTCTGGACCTCTTAAATTATACTCTTCATAGGTTCGGTCTGATGCTTCTAAGTAGCATGTTTCTTTCTACCATGAGGTTTAGTCTTATTCGACATCTCACCATTCTGTGGTCACTTCCAACATCTACTCTGTTTAGTACCGTTACATCTTTCACAATATTTGATCTGTTAATAAGAACAAAGTCAGTTTCATTCTTAGTAATTCCATTAGGACCTTTGCATGTCCACTTTCTGTTAACTTTCTTTTGGAAGAAGGTATTCATGATCTTTAGCTGGTTTCTTTCGGCAAATTCTGCAAGGTAAAAGTAGAAAATGAGATGAACAAGAGAGAGAGAGAGAGAGAGAGAGTACAAGAAAAAACTATGGCAAATTTAAATGCCCTTTTACTCCAAAACCGTTGCGAATCCGACATACAGTATGTTCTTGGGACGTTTATATCCCAGAACGAATTAAGGAATCACCTTCTGAAATTAATACTTCAACTCCTGAGATTCCCTGTATAGAATGACACACACATAGTCGTTAAAATACAGCCGCATTTACTGCTCCCAGTACAAACATTCTCTCTAGGGTTGTACTATACTTGGCCGACACTTTGAGGGGTTAACTTGAATACGTCTCCCACCCTCACTCTACGCAGGGCTGTAGCCAGATTTTACAAAATGGAGGGGGGCCAAGCCAAGATATGGGATGACCCAGTAAAATTCTCCTGGAAATCTGGAGTAGTCACTGGGATGGCCTAGTATATTTCAGGAGTGGCCACTGCCACCCCGGGCCCCTCTGGCTACGCCACTGCCTCGAAGGAGGTGGCATGATCCTGCAGTGCACCCCTCATTGGCAAAAAACAGAAACAGATACAGAATACAAACTTGTGCACGTAGTGTTAACTGATTCCTGAACTATTAACAAAGCACGAGGTTGCCATACACCTTTCCTGTCCTGTTCAACCTACTTTTGCATACTTCCTCACGGGCTTTTCTTGCTCTTCTATTTTCATCTTCTTCCCACCCTTTCCTCTCCTGTATATTTGCCCTTCTTTCTTGTACTCTCTCTCTCTCTCTCTCTCTCTCTCTCTCGTTCATCTCATTTTCTAATTTTACCTCCTCCTCCCTCCATCTCCCCATTCTTTCTCCCCTCGTGTTTCCCTCCTCCTCCCTCCTCTCCCTCCCCCTCTTTTCTCTTAACCCATCTCTTTTTCTTCCTTCCTCCTCTCTCCACTTTCCTTCTAACCGTTTCCTCCCTCTTTCCTATTTTCGGTGTACCCTCCTCCTCCTCCCGCATTCTCTTAATTTCCCCCTCCCTCTATTTCGCTCTTGCTTCACTCTCCTTCCCTCTCTACTTCTTCCTCCTTCACTCCCTCCTGCAAGCTGTCCTCTCTTCCTTCCACATTCCACCGTCCCTCTCTCCTTCCTGCTCTCTCCCTCCTTCCTCCCTCCCTTTTCCCTACTGTGGTCTCTCTCTCTCACTCAGTCACCTCATGCTGCTTTCTTTTTCTCCTTCCCTTCTTTCTCCTCCTCCTCTTCCTTTAATGTCGCTGTATGTCTGTTTCAACCCTTCCCTCTCTCCCTTCCTCCTTTCTTTGACTCTGTCATGTCACGTTTACTGCTCTCTCTTTCCCTCCTGTTCTCCTCCTCCTCCTCTTCCTTCCCGTTTCCTCCTTGTTTCCTTCCCTCCATCCTTCCTTTCCCTCACTTTCCAGTTGTGCCTTCTCTCTCTCTCTCTCTCTCTCTCTCTCTCTCTCTCTCTCTCTCTCTCTCTCTCTCTCTCTCTCTCTCTCCTCTTCCTCCTCCTTCCCCTCTAGTTCTCCCTCTTTCTCTTCTCTCTTAATACTTCCTTCTCTTTCTCCTCCTCGCCCTTCTTCTCCCTTTTCCCTCCCTCATCATCTCTCCTCCAGCTCCTGCTCCTCTTCCTCCTCCTCCTCTTCCTTCTTCTGCTCCTCCTCTTGCGCGTGGTGCCGGTGTGGTCCCTCCTGCGTGTGTTTCCGGGTGAGAGATGAGAGAGGTGGCTCATATCCCAGGAGTGAGGGAGTTATAAGATTGCAAATGTTGTTTACTCCCTCACAGTCTTCCCCTCACCATCTCTCCCTCCCTCTCTCCTCCCTTCTCTTTTTACTCTCTCTCTCTCTCTCTCTCTCTCTCTCTCTCTCTCTCTCTCTCTCTCTCTCTCTCTCCTTCCTTCCCTGTTTTTCCCTCTTCTCACATTTTCAGTTTTTGACTTCACCTCTCTCTTTTTTATCCTCATTTCCATTTTCCCTTCTTTCCTCTCTCTTCTTCCCTTCTTTGTTCTTATTGTTTCTTGCTTCCTTCTCTCGCAATCCCTCTCTTTTCTCCCTTTCCATTTTCCCTTTCAACCTCACCTGTCTTTCCTTTCTTTCTTCTTTTTTTTTCTTTCATCCTTCCGTTTCTCATTTTATTTTTCATGAATCCCTTTTCTTCCTGCTGTCTTACCTTTACCCGTTTCTCCTCCTTTCTTTTCCTACTTCCATCCATCATATTGCCCTCTCACTTTCATTCATTTATACTTTCCTTCGTTTCCTCTCTTTTCTTATCTTCCTACTTTATTCTTTCATTGTTTCCTCCCACCCTCCCTCCTTCGTTCTCCCTTTTTCCTTCTCTTCTCTTTATATTTCTTTATCCCTCGTTCTTTCTCTCATTTTTCTACATATTATTCCTACTGTTTCTCCTTCATTATTATCCTCATTTTCCCACTTCTTTCCTCCCTTTTCTCCTCTCCACCTTCCCTTTTCTCGTCCGCTCTGTGTTTTCCCTTCTTCTCTCCCTCTGCTTCCCATTTTTCTCTCCTTCATTCATTCAGCCTCATCATTCATCTGATATTCTTCCTTCTGTCTTCCCTTCTTTCTTTCATTTAACATTTTTCCCCTTCTTCCGGTTTCTCTTTCACTCTTCTGTCTTTACTTCCTTCGTCCTTTTTTCTCTCCTACCCACCCGTTGTTTCCTTCTATCTTCCTTTTCTTCCAAAATTATTCCTTCATTCTCCGTCTGTTTCGTAGACACAGCATTAAACAATGGTGACGCGCCTAAAGATTGGAATATAGCATATGTCACCCAGTATTCATGATATTGATCATAAATTTCCCGAAAACTATAGACCAATCGGTCCATCCTATGTTTATTCAAGATACTGGAAACTATTACAATGGACGAAATCACTATCCAGTTAAAGAAATACAACATGAACAGATTCATAGTGCAGTTTTAGGCCATGCTTTTAAAAACTTATTAACGCATATGTTTTTCCGAAAGTATGTCTTTCCTAATGTACTGTATGCTTCTCCACTATAAAAATATGAAAAGTGTATTATATACTCGTACGTGTCAAAAAAATACAGCTAAAGTGAAAAGCAAATGAACACTAACACATGTGAACAACTATTTTAGTTTGTAAACCTCTGCCACCTCGCACAGGCAACACATTCTCTCTCTCTCTCTCTCTCTCTCTCTCTCTCTCTCTCTCTCTCTCTCTCTCACACACACACACACACACACACACACACACACACACACACACACACACACACACACACACACACACACACACACACAGAGCGTCCTTTTAAAAGCGAGTGTGATCATATTAGCTGCTCCTCGCCTTCCTCCTATTCTTCCACCAGTCCTAACAAATTTATTACATTAAACTATAGAAATAAGTATTTCTGGGTAGCTTAGCCGTGCCTTTTCGAGGGCTGGGGAAATCGTACTATTGTATTTATTAATCCCTACGACTGCTGACCATCTCTTCCCTACGAACCCCCTGTGTCGGCAAAAAACTAAAATTAATTGGTTCAGAATCGTACATCTTAAATATCTGGCCATATCTACAAGTTATCCAGTAATTACGTATAATCTGCCGTTACTTTGAACCGTTTCTAAAGCTTTACTTCTATTCGCATAGTCTGCCTGGAACGAAAAGTTTGTCAGCAGCCCAAAAGCATAATTATTACTACAGACACTGTTAATTAATATTTTATATGAACATAGTAGAAGAAATCATAATAGAAAAGTATTACATTGCCTTATAAACCAGCTAACTACGATTGTTAACTTATGAATCAATTGAAATTATTATAATGAGGAAGATTTTTTAAAAGCATAAAGGGATATAGCTAATAGCCATATTCCTTGGCCGTTTCGTGAACCCCCTAGCCGTTCTCCTTAGCCCCCTTGGGTTCCGGGTATCCCTGGTTAAGAAACGCAGCTCAGATACAACGATCGGGATGACTGTGTCCACTTTGTCTATTTTCAGGTGACCCCTCGACCATATTTCTGCTCCTGTAAATTTTTGCCTCAGAATTTTCTAATGTTTTCTACATTTCATTAATTTTTTTCTGTTCCTTACTTCGCGTTATATGGGGCTGAAACATGGAATATGAGTGTAGCAGAGGGGAAAAGTTTGAATGTAATGGAGATGAGGTGTCTGAGGAGTATGTGTGGAGTGACTCGTATGGATCGAGTGAGAAATGATAGTGCGAAGGAGAACTGGAGTTGTTTGGGAGATGGCTGATCGAGTTGAGCAGAGGGTGTTTTGCGATGGTTTGGGCATATGGAGAGAATGGATAATGAGCGATTGGTGAAAAAGATAACTTGATCTAATGCGAGAGGTGTAAGACTGAGAGGAAGATCACAAATAGGATGGATGGACAGTGTGAAGAGAGCGTTGGATCCTACAGGGATGTCTGTTGAGCAGTGAAGAGTGGCTGTGCATGATAGAAATGAATGGAGAGAAATTGTGAATAATTAAATGATGACACAGCCCTGAGGAGATGTTCTCCTGCATTTGTCTGATCAGCCGATCAGGTCAGGTGTGGGTAAGGGGATGGGTCTATTATGATGTGACAGGGGTAAACCAGCTCTGCTGTTGGGCCCTGCTGCGGATGTCACTGATTGCATTGCTCAGTTGACCCTCGTGCGGTGTGGTGCAGTGAGAATCTGTCCCTTCTCCCCTTTGGGCTAAGATATTTGAGTGGATGAGTAAATTGGGAGTGTGTCGTCCTGTCTCGGCTACCTCCCTTTCCTTGGGGGAAGCAGCCAAGGTATATAGATAGATAGATAGACTTCTCCGGAGTCTCTCAGAGCCAACATTTGGTTTATTCCTGTAATAAGCCTCTGTTTGGTTGTCTTCAGGCTTCCTTCATTCCTTAAACTTTCTTCAGTTCTGCTCTGTTAGACTTTCCGATATTTTCCCATATTTTTTGCTGGTGGCTTTCTTTAATTCAGCTGCTTCAGTGTAATGTCCCATTGTCGTAATAGTCAGGTTCCTTCTTCTCTTTAGAAGTTTCCTTGAACTCTGAGCGTTTACACTTGTTGTCTCGGGATTTCCTACCTCCTGTTACTAAAATTGCATCGTATATTATTCTGGTGACATTATACTCCTTTTATTCGGTGTCGATATCCCTGCAAGTATTCAGTCTGTATGAACAAACTATGCTCTGCCACCAAAGTTTGAGGGATGGAAAGATCAACAGTTTGTGGAATAAGATTTTGTTAAAACAGTGTTTACTGATGTTCCACGATACCCATCGACTTGTCACAAAAACATCCTTGCTAATACCATCGCACAAACCGCGAATGAGACTGCTTTGGCATTTATATTCAGAATGGATGGTGGATATCATGGCTGAAGTGGTGACATGCGAAGGTGTGTGACACGTTGGAAGACTGTTTTGCATCAGGGAGTGAGTTATCTAATCTATGCCAAGGTGTGTGACACTTAAGAGGATTGCATAACGTTAGGAAATGGACTTTCTAATATATGCTTAAACTCTGGGTGAAAATACACATTCTCTCCCTTAAATGCTTATGTTTTCTTTGATTTTTATATTATCCCCTTCCCCTCATTTCTCCCAGCAGCCAACTCCTCCCAGTCACTTTTTTCTCATTGTCCTCTCTTCCCACAAGTTTCTTCCCATTTACAATATTTACTGTCATCCTCTCCGATTAACTGACCTTTCATCCATTACCCTCACATTGCTCTCCAAATCGCTCTCTCACTACTCACTACTGTCTCCTACTATCCTCTCCACGTTCCCCACCTTCTCTCCTGATCATTTTATTGAAACATTACCAGTTCTGCCCGTCATCCTCTTCTCATTCTGTCGTTATCCACCACCGTTTCTAAACCATGATCTTTTCTCCAATCACTACCCTTCACCACCTTCCCCCATGGTATTGTCATGGCGGGAGCTGTTATTACTGTCTAAAATTATCTTAGCGGATGACAGGCGAGACGGCCAATTGCACCCATTTTCGAATTAGCCTCCCCTGCACTGTCCTTCCCTCTCCCTCCCGCTTTACTCCTCTCCCTCCCAGCTTCCCCCATTCCTTTCAAACTCACCCTTCCATCCATTCTCCTAACCCTCGTTTTCGCTTATCCTCTCTCTTCCTCATCCCATTCACTCTTACCTTCCCTTCCCTTCCATTCCCCTACCACCTCCTTTTCAGTCACACCCTTCTCTCTCTCTATCCTTCTCTTAACTACATTCTCCCCATCATCCTTCTTTTCCTTCCCTCTTCTATCCCATTATTTCAGTTTTTCCGCCCATCTCCTCTCCCCGTCCACAGCCCACTCGTTTTACAGGATATTCGTCATGAACAGCATTGTTGCAACTTGAATCTGTAATGCGTAAAAAGTGTCTCGGGTGGTGAAGATGACTCGGACCGCCAAAAATAACAGCAGTGTCGTCTGGCCTGTCATCCCGAGCTGATTTTCACCATTAAAAGTCAAACTGCACACCGGTGCGGGTGTACCCTTCTCGTTGTTTAAGAACCAGTTGCTGTGCAGAGTGAGATATACGGTACCTAACAGACAAACTACGATTAGTAGTCATTCTGTCATTTTAGCAATGAATCTTAAATCTAATGAAACCAGATCATATCCAATACTGTATAAATAGCAACAGCTCGTCTTTGATACATGTACTGTATATCTAGAGTTGCTGTTAGCCTGTTCTTGTAAAATTCACTTCCTAGTGAGAAACATCTGTGACTGTGGCAAAATTTCATGAGCATTTACTTTTGTAAGAGTATATTTTATGTAAATATAATGGCACACATTGTGGGAAAAGTGTTTTGGTGTCACTTTACTCACAAAATCAACTGGTTTTTGGCAGATATGGGGTAATCATAATCTGTAATCGTAATCGGTTGTAGAATTGCCTGCGTAAGGAAGAACATAGGGTTAAGTTCGGCAGAACCTATGGCGACTGTTACTCTGGATAAAAATATACTGTACAGTGCTATGTCCAGTAAGTTGTTCCTTTATTTTTTTGCCAATTTGCAATACTGATGTGTTTTAATAATTCAGGCACCGAGGCTTTTCTTCACTTTGTCCCTGACCCTTTCATTATATTAACTTTTTTACCAGCTGAGATCTTCCCAGGTGATATTATTCTAGCTTAGGTAGGATATTATATGGAAGCTTCTAAGTGTTAACCTACAATTCATTTTTGTTTTCATATTACTTATGGACTTTTATGGTATATATTTGACTGTTTGACTCTGAACTACAGTATTTTACTCTTGACGAGTATTTGTGGAAGAATAACATATCTGGGGCCTTCTAATCGTAAAAGTAACCATGATTACGATTACAATATGAGAGTAATCGATTACGATTGCGCTTATTAACATCTTTCAGCTTCAGTGTGTCCATCAGTCTTTTGGGGACATAAAACAGCGGCGCGGAATGTTCAGCATATATCCAGTTTATTTACCATGACTTTCTCAAACCTGTGGTAAATTATTTATTTTATGTAGAATTTTCGGTGGCTTGCCTTCCGAGCCTTCATTTGCACAGCGCCGCCAGCGACAACAAACTCGTAGCTCTAACGATGACGGAGACGTCGGGGCTGAAAGAAAGAAAACTCAAATTGAAGTTGAATCATGTGACGTAATGAACCGCGAAAGGTGATCATTGGTTCATCCCCCGCGGCGGCCGGGTATTGTAAGCCAATTAGAGGCGTTCCGCGCCCGCCAAAATTTGAATTGATGGTAATTGCGCGCCCTCTGCCTGCGGTGACGGCTGGAGAGGGGAGGAAAAAGGGTGAGATAGGGAGAGGCCGGGGAGGATTTGGAGAAAAGGGAGTGTTGTTAGAGAAGGAAGAGGAACGGTGGCGATAGTAGTTAAGGGGAGGGGAAGGGAAATGACGAAATATGAGTCTTTTGAGGGAGGTTCTTGGAAAAGTGTATACAGTGATCAGATGCAAGAGGAAGGGTGCTAGGACAATAAAAAGTGGAGGGTATTTATGACGAAGTGGTAGCAGGAAGTGAAGAGAGTCCAATGAGAAAGTAGGGGAAAAGAGGGAGCTAACTACCCTCATGTCTCCCCTTTGCCCCTTCTTCACCCAACCCCCCACATTACCGCCCTAGGCACTGACCAACCCTCCAGCCCAGTGTGTCGTCCCGGGTGGTGAGGAAGGAGACGGAGGAGGTGGAAAAGGATAGCGAGAGAGTGGATAGGCACAGGTGAAGAGGGGGATGGAGGAGGTGAGGACAAGGACGGGGGTGGGTAGGAGCGGAGAGGAGTGGGGAGATAGGAAAGGAAAAGAATAGGAAGGGACAGGGACGAGATAAAAATGGTTACGAATGGGCTAAAACGCCAAAAGGAGAGGAACCTGAAGTCAGTGCAATATTTGATATTCGTTTATAACTGTTAACTATAGCGTATCATAAATCAAAAGAAGACTTCCTAAATACAGTGACATAACAACTACATCACACAAAGAATGATGACAGTGTTTATTTGGTGTACTTTGATATATATATATATATATATATATATATATATATATATATATATATATATATATATATATATATATATATATATATATATAATTTAATAAATGATGTCCGCAGCTGTAGGGATCAACATCCCACAAACAGACTAATATGAATACGAGTAGTAACATGTACAAAACTAAACTGTTTCACAGAGTTGTATGCAACTAACACTAACTTTGAAAATCCGCTTGATGTTCAAAAGATATTATTTAAGAATAATGTCAGCAGTTCCAGGCATTAATATTCCACACATAGACTACTATACATATGTGTAGTAATATACTGTATAACAAAAGCAAACTGCTACACAGAGGCATATCCAACTAACACAAAAGTTAAACATAAAAGTATTATTTGGAGAAAATATTAGTACAAAAATGATGTCCACAGCTATATTCCATAAAGAAACGAATATATATATATATATATATATATATATATATATATATATATAATTTTGACAGGTGAGGTGCCCGTGGGGAATATTATAGCATAGAGCCAACCAAGGAGAATCAAGATGATTTTTCAAATTCATATTTATTACCGCTGACTAGTTTCGGAAAAGCATAATATCTCATCATCAGACATAAAAACATTTTTTTTTTTAATGTGTCCGACTCTGGGCAAAGGCTTCAGGGCCTATATCTCGGGGGCAGTAGCCTATCCCAAGGCCCAGTAGTCCTCCTACACCTCCACATGTCACCACTTCGGCGCTAACACCCACCGTCCATATTGAATACATGCTAGGGCTGTCTCATACAGGACTGGTGTATTGGTATTAACGGGGGTATTTTTACGACATGTCGGCGGGTCATCTGGTAGATCAGGAAAGTCTGCTTCTATGAAATTCAAATCCTTAAACTGTTCCCTGCCCCAGCCGGGATTCGAACCTGGGTCCATCAGGACTGCAGGCCGCCTCTCTACCGATTCAGCCACCGCCTCCCCCATAGAAACATACATTGCAATTTTTATCAGTCGTGAAAATATTAACATAGGAACGTCAAAAATGTTAACAAAGGGAGCCTGTAGCAATGACTGAATACTATGAATACAACTCAGATGTAAAAATATTTTCATTAGTTTAACAATCTCACGAAATAAAATTGAGACTGTTCCCTAGGTAAGCCAGCAACAGTGACTGAAATTCGTGAACATCATGAAGCTTCTATGACATCGGTAGTCCAGTTTGATGCAAAAGAACCAAGGAAAGAATTAATGAACTAAGTATTAGAAAGCTGATTAATAACAACGAAACAATATAATAATCTTAAGGTACATAGCTTTGTTGATGATTCATAGTTATTTAATGAAGGCTTAAGTTTGTGAATGTACAAGAACATTAAAATTCGCTGTTCCATTCTGTCATTACTACCATGTAATAAACTTATCCATATTGCAAGTATAGCTCATATCGAAACAATGCTTCTTAATCTCTGACATAGTTGGATTAGACAGTGGCAAAGATGTTTTATGAGAGAAGTTTCCTAGCAGCACAGCTAAAACAGTTGTATAAATATACTATGTTCGAACAGTGGTTTTGGTGTATTATCTTTTCATCGAAAAAAAAAATGAGCCTAGAGTAAAATAGTTCACAAATACAAATCTAAATGAAATATGAGGATAGACACAGTTCAGTATTTTCAAAAGCTGGTTTCTAGTATTTTAACTGACATGGCCATAGAAGCGAAACCTAATATTGTGTATGTTCTTTGTTGCAGTTGTTCCTGTACTAGAACCACAAAATATCTGGTTTAAGAATTCTGTTACCATCCAAGGAAATCACATGGTAGGATAATTATTACTGGTGAAGAATTTACACAGGAAATTAATTTCATCATGAAAAGATTTCCAGGTTAAACAAAGTTCATGGCATCTATGAAACAAAGTCCTTACTGAATTCAATTTATATATGTTAGGTACAAATGATAGAAAATTCAGATTTAAACCAATGTAAACAGAAGTATGTAAGTAGTTACCACGATTGGTTAACTGAGTATCTAAGCGAGAGAACAAATTATTATTCTCGATTTCAACTGTGAACTTATTATTAGAATGCTTTTAATTCAGGTAGTGTAGAAACTTTCCAACATGATCAGATTCTTCGAACAATAAAAGCAGTCGTCGACATACCTACGATAAAAAACTGGTTTAAAGCTTAGTGGACAACCTGATAACCATTTTCCTTCATAGAAACATAGAATTATAATCGCTAATGTGGGGCCTAGTGGGGATCCCCTAGCCACTCCATCAACTTGTTTATAAAATTTGCCATTAAATATAAACATGGGCTCATTAAATGCCAAATCTAAGACGGATTCGAAATGCTGCTTTGTGAAATTATTGACTAGTTCATGTCCATTATATAGCTCAGAAATGCAAATATCTATAGTTTCTTTTAGTGGAATATTTGTGAATAGACTTTTAATATCAAAGTTTGCCATGACCGTAGGATGAGGAAACTGAAGCTTCTTTAACTAGGCTGCTGTACGAAACTAATTCGATTTCGACTTTTCCATACCAGTTTGTGAGCCAAAGTTGCATTCCGCTTTTTTTTTTTTTTTTTTTTTTTGTCACACCATATCCAAACTAAAAATTTAAAATCCTAGTAATGAATCATCCATTTGGACTCAAACAGTTGAAAATATCAGTTCAAAAGCTCTTAATATCTTTAAAGATTTTGGTCGCTTCTCATGCTCTATATTTGGCAAAGACAAGGTCAAAATACTTACTCAACTGAAGACTCATAAAAAACATTGTTATAACTAAACCAGACAAACGGAGAAGGGTACAGGTACTGAACAAGTGTGATTGTGTGGGTAAAAGCGACAATTTGTTATCTGACAGGTGCAAGTTCCTTGAACTTAACACAGATCAATTTTCCTATGTACTAAAGTTGGAAGATAATAGAGTTCTTAAGAGATTAAAAAACGTAATTTCAGGCAGCTCGGGCCAGGCGATCTGTCTGGTCGTTGCAGATGTTACTAACATGGGCTGGGATCCAAATAAAAGAAACCCTGAGACCAAGAGCATGAGCCTGATGGAGGGGGGAGTAGAGGGAGGCGATGAGAGGGGAGGGGAGTCGGGGGGGTTGCGAATTAGGGCAAGGGCAGCTTGGGAATTACTGCATTGATGAGACCTGGTAGGTCATGAGAGAGGAGGAAGTAAAGGGCAGAGCGTACAGCAGATAGTTCATACTGGGTACTGCTGGCCCAGTTGGGAAGGCGGTGGAAGGTGGATAAGACGGGGGAAGCAGAGTTAGTAAAGGCAGTGCAAGCAGCTCCCGCCTGGACGCTAGCGAGGACAGAGCCGTCAGTGTAGACGTGAATAGAATAGGAAAGGTAGGTGCGGGCTACGGAGTTAAGGGTTTCAATAATGGAGAGCTGTGAAGGGATTGGTAAGCAGTCAGAAGCAGTGGCAGAAGGTGTGTATGCACAACAGGAGTCGTATGTGTTCATTAGGGGGCAAATGGGTCAGTAGGGATGGGAGTGACAAGATCAGCACGGATACTGGCTAGATCGCGGCCAGAAATCTGGAGAGGACAGTTGAGTGCTGAACGAATTCTATTTAGCCAGGATGCCAGGCCTGGCACGTGAGTGTTCCGGATCCGGTCTAGATGAGTGGAATCTGAGAGAATGTCAACCAGTCGGGAGGAAAAGGATGAAGCAGGAGACGGATATGTGGTCAGACACGGTATGGCAAAACAGACTCTCAGCATATGGAAGCGATCGGTGATGGGAGGGAGCATGTTGACAACTCTGGCGGACCTGGGACAGCGAAGAATGAGACACTTTGCCCGATTCTGTACGACTTCAAGTGGTCGGAGCTGTGCTGAGGGGACAAGAGAGAGAGGGAGAGCATGATAATCAAGAAGGGAGCGAAAATATAACAGGTGAAATGATCGAGCGATGGGGGTGCTAACTGCATGCAAGTCATATGTGAGCGTGCCAAGGAGTTTAAGAATGCGGTGGAGGCGAGTGCAGATAGTGGAGACATATTGAGAGGGGTTAAAGAGGGAAGAGAGAGGAATTCTGAGATATAAACAATCCTGCACTGCCTCAAGATGAGAGTCGAGGAGGGTTTTTGTTGTGCAGGCATGCCTATGAGTGAGGGATGAAGTAAACAGTTTGGTTTTGGCAGTGTTGATAATCAACCCACAAGCAGATGCAGCCTGGCCGAACTTAACTAGGAGACGTTGAAGAGTGACGGGAGAAGGGGAGTGGATGCAGATATCAGCATAGTTTAGGATCAGAGAAAAGTCAGTGATAGGACCTAAAAGACGGAGGAGTCTATTCATAAGAGGTTTGAAGCGAAAGGGGCTAAGTACCCCACCCTGGGGTGTGCCAAAATTGAAGGGTCGATAATCACTACCCGCCCCACAAAACAGAACCCGAGACTGACGATGGGACAGGTAGGTTTCCAGCCAACAGAACAGGTGATCAGAGACACCTAGGTGGGCAAGTTCACCGAGGATGACATCACGGTTTTCAATGTCGAATGCAGCTTTGAGGTCAATGAATTCTGTACAGGAGGAGGATGTGAGGTGAGTGAGTAATTCTGCAAGGCAGTGTAGTATGCTTTGGCCTGGGAGGAAACCAGAAAGATGGGGAGTTGGGCCTGAAGAAGATTACGGAACCATGCTAAAAGAATTCTCTCGAGGACTTTTCAGATGCAGGCAGTTAGGGAAATGGGATGGAAATCAGGTGAATTAGGCTTAGGGATGGGGATGGTGGCACTACGGGTCCAATCTGCAGGGAGACTACCTTCAGACTCAGGTTGAATTGCGAGAGCAAGGGAGTGCCAGGGACTTCAGCGATGAGTCTTAGTGTGGCGTTGGTGATCCCGTCATCACCCAGGGCAGTTGCCGTGCCTTGCAAGGCGCAACTCATCACCGGTGATGGGGTGATCATCGAGAGGAGAGAGCATGGAGCGAGCCTCTTCAATACATGCTAGCATGTTTCTACTAGCAGCCGAGAGGCAAGCTTGATGGGGGAGGCAGAGATGTCAGTTGAAGTTGGGTGGACCGTTTGTCAACTAGGTTGTTGGCATATTCCACAGGACTGTGGTGGAGAGGAGGGGAGGGGGACTTACGTGACTGAACAACTCTGTTAACAAGCCGCCAAGCGTTAGATCGAGGAGTGTGTGCGTTAATATGCTGGAGAGAGTCATGCCAATATTCCTGGCAAACACTGTCTATGAGGTCACGGGAGGACCTGCCTGCAGTGAGATAGGAGTGGAAGTTGTCAGCGGTGCGGTCAGCACAGTGCACAGCCGCTGCTTGCCGCATGTCCTCCTCTCTGTCATATAAATTGCGATCCCGTACCCATTCCCCAGCCTGGCGAGCAGAGGTTTTTGTATGACTTGTGGCACATAATGATCATAGAAGGTCTGTACTATGGTAATTAAGGAGGTGTAAAGTTCATTTGATGTGGTGAATGAATGACTGGCAAACCAGGTGGTTAGCATGTCCTTGAAAGTGGGTTGCAGTACAATAGGGATATTAATCTTTTTCCTGACGTGGCGGTGCTGGAGGTGTAGTATGGGAGTGGAATATGTGGCAAGGATGGCATTGTGGTCTGAGATAAGAGTAGAGACTGTCAATAGTGACAGCATGTTGTACCACGTTGCTACCAAGGACAAGATCGAGATAGCCTCCCCCAACATGAGTAGGATGAGGAGTGGGGAATGGATGCAGACGATGGTTATTGGCAAAGTCATGGAGACGATGACCAGCTAGAGAAGCAGGGGAACCGCCAAATGATGGATGAGAGGCATTAAAATCGCCCAAGTAAAAGATAGATGAGGAGCGGCTTGTAGGTAAAGTGGTGGGGTCACCACCAGTTTGACTGAGATAGACGTTACATCGTTGACAGTGAGGCGAAATTAGTGAAAGCTGGAGGAGTGAGAAGCATCAGGTGATCTGGTTATGAGGGTGTGAGGAATAGAGTGACAAATGCATGTAACCAGGCCTTGGCCAGACTAAGTATGATAGCAGAGGTATCCCCGAAGCCTGGGTGGAGGTCTGGAGCGACGAACTTGAGGGAAGGCCTCCTGAAGGCAGATAATACCAGGGTGTTAAGATGAAGCATATTGAGAAAGGTCAGCCAGATGTCGTTGGATGCTCCATATGTTTCAAGATAACACTGTGTATCGTCTGAGTGTGGGAGCCATTAGGACAAGGGGGAAGACGGAGAATTGTCATGAGAGGGTTGGGGAACGAATGGCTGGGGAAGTGGGGGAGAGGAGGAGGAGAGTGGGTGGGGAGGTAGTAGAGAGGGAGGTCTCGTATGTGGTGTTGCCGTGAGAGAGGGAGGTAGGGGGAGGGGAGGGGGTGGCAGAGGCGGCGATGTATGGAGGAAAGGAGTGGGTGAGGGAGTACAGACAGACGAGGCCTGTGTGAAAGAGTGAGGCTGGGACACAGGTGGAGAGACAAGGCTGGGTGGTGGTGAGACAGGAGGGAGGGAAGGAGCAGGGATAACAGCAGGGGTTGTAGCTACATGGGAGGTGGTTTGTGGGAGCTGTGGGGTAGGCAGAGAAGGAATATTAAGGTGAGAGAGTACATACAAAAGGAGACTGCATAGTTCCTTGTACTGCTGTTGTAGGAGTCACAGTTCATGGTCTGATGGGGGGGGGAGGGTGAGCAGCTTGTTGCGGGGCACGGGAAAGGGCAGGGGCTGAGGGGAAGGGAGGAGGGGGGTATGACGTAGAACCAGCAGCGGGAGGGTGTATCGGCTGATGATATGAGCAGGGGTGGCGGTGCGGGTAGGAGTAGGGACAGGGAGGACTGAGTGACGGCTTGAGCAGTCCAGGTGCCAAGCAGTAACGCCCACACGCCCACGCCGGGGGCACGAGAACTGCGGTGAATGTAGGAGACGAGGATGGGCAGGCATGGGTTTAGTGGGGGCTGGTGGTGCGTGTGGTAGGGGTAGCTCCGGGAACTCAGATGAATGGGGGTCAGGTGCACGGGGACTGCGAGAGTGAACGGTGGCTGAGTGCCTGACAGGGCAGGTTGTGGTTGTATGGGGCCCACTGCACAGACCACCACCGTTCTACAGACCAGCAGTAGTGTAAGATGTGGCTGGACTCATAACAGCGATAACACAAGGGCTGTGATGGTGTGGCCTCTACGAAGTTACAGGGGGAAGGAGTAGCTTACAGTGGTATTGGGGAGGGTGGGAGTCCTCTTCCTCCCATACAACAGTGGCATGGTTGATGAGTTCGCACAAAGAGTTGTACAGGCAATGTGCCCACTTGACACCAGGTATGTCGTATAGGACTGTAACAGAACATTCAGCTGCCAGGCGTTTGCCTAGGTACTCTGGCAGCTTTTTTGGTCGAATTAGGGCATCATGAAGTACAAACCTGATGCTCAAAAGCCCCTCAGTTGTTAGGGTTTGGATGAGATCGGGATTATTTCTGTCGACGTAGATGTTAGGAGGTGCAGGAGACATAAGGTGAACATACAGCGTCAGGGTATCGAGTGATGAGGTGGTGAGTGGATGCACGCTGGCGCCAGACACCGCGGACAGCAGGTGTGCATGTGGAGGGGAATGCCAGGCGCACATATTGGTCTCGTGGTATGACAGGAGGGAGCTGGGGCCCGGGAGGGGGGTATGGGACCACAGGAAGGGTGCTGATGGTGAGGGTAGAGGCAGGATCATCAGGGCTGGAAGGTTGTGAATTTATGGCGGAGAGTCGTTCTGGGTGGTTGGCACTTGGCGCCGGGATGTTGGGGATGGTGACTGCCAGTTCAGCACGCTCCTTTGTTGGGAAGCGTGAGACACTCATCATCATCACCACGAGCACCATCAAGCTTGATGCGTTTAATTGCTCCAGTAGTAGGCTCATTGGATGCAGCAGGATCACCAACAGCCGGGGCTGAAATGTGGGGGGCGTCAGTGTCTAGCGGCGAGTGTGTGCGATGGCGTACAACAGTCGGGGGGCAGCAGTGGGTGTAGTAGCAGTTTGTGTTGTACTAGGGGGGTTGGCACCCCGCTTTAGTTTGGTTTTTCGCTTCCCTTTACCCATAACCCTGACCTTGCCGGGCATAAATGTTATTAATTTCACAACGGTTAGGAAGGATAGCCCAGAATGCCACACTAATGCCCGGGGTAGGGGGCCTACACATCTGCGCACCACCAAGGCAGGGTTGGGACCACTGAGCTCTATAGTATGGAGAGGCTATCTCCGCCGCGGGCGTGTGATTTTGGTCGCCATATTGAAACACCAGCGCTCTGATTCAAATTCAAATACTTTATTTCCATTAAGCAGTGGCTATTAATAAAGATACACTCTTCGCTTATAATACAAAAATATATATGGGTTATGATTTTTTTTTCTGCCTAGTTCAACGAATTATATCGGGTACATTTAGCCAGTGAGTATAACACAACGCCATAGGTTGCTGCAGTGCAGAACTTGTCATTTATGGCACTATCCATATCATGAAACCAAATGTCCAGACTGATAAAGGCCGGAAGAAACATGGAAATATCTACGAGAGAGTTTGAACAGAAAAGAAGAGGACATGGAGAGAAAGACTGGAGATGAATGAACCCCTTTTAGAGGCTTCATTCATACAGGTATACTGGGGAAAATCTTCCCACCCCACCCCAGGGGGCAATAATCTTACAGACTTAGCAACAGGATATATTTCTTACATGTGAAATGTAACGCCATCTCTCTTTGATGGATTCCTGTACCCATTTTTGCATCCAGAAACTGCACAGCTGACCATGGCACTATATATTACGGAATCATCGGCGGCTTTCAAAAACCCAGCGAACACCTCAGTTCAAAAACCGTGGGCATCAGGCGTGGTGTAACATGGCTGCCGTTACACCAGCGCCGCCCTGGCGGCGGCTGACGCTGTGTGTTACCTATGAGAAAGCCTCTTCATATTACAGAGCTCAGTGGCTAGGACTGAGAGAGAAGGAAAGGAGGGTCGAGAACAGTGCCCCCTTACGCCTGAAGGTGACCTAGAGGTATCACAGAAAATAGTGGCCTGAAAGGGTTACTGTGATAAACCTCCATCTGCTCCCATTCTCCCCTCCTTGCTTGGCCTTCAGGGACAGTGTTCACGAGAGTGTTGGGGCTTGTACTAAATGGTAAATAAACCTTAAAAAAAAAAAAAAAAAAAAAAAGTAACCAAAAGTTATCTTTGTTTATCTTGTCAGACAACATAAAAGTCTTAATACCAACCGTCATGATGTTGTTAGTCTTTTTCATTGATACCAAGCTTATATAGTGTAAATAAGTACAAGTGCAGAATACAGTGTAGATCAATGTAAGTATAACGTATTTAATGTGCCAGTGCTGTACACAGACCAAGTGTGTTGCTTTAATGTGCAGAAACTGAACATGAGTGACTTGGGATTTCGAAATCAGGTATATAATAACAGAGAGTCATCTTTTAAGTAAGTATAGGAAAAGGCACAATTTCGTTTAAGATAGGACCTAGTTTGATGGACACAAAAAAAAAGTTGCTTTCCAGTGCAAGAGCAAGACAGTGACTTGAACTGCAACAAGGTAACAGACATTATGTACGGTATCTCATTTTATGTAAGGGAGGAGGAACCAAAGGCCAGAAGCCAGCAGTTGTTTCCTCCAAGAAAGAAAAAAAGAAGTAGGAGAGAGTCAAATTCAAGATTCGTTCCTTGCCTGGACACGTTGTTTTTAAAAGGCTGGAAGTCATTGGCAGTAGGAAATACAGACATAGGAAGTCAGTTTCGGAGTTAACCTGTTGCATGAATGAAGGACTGGGAGTAATGGTTAACTCTTGCATTAGAGGGTTGGACAGAAAAAAGATAGCAGTTCCCTGCTGGACAGGTGCTACGTGCCTGCCGTAGTGGGCGAGGGATGATAACAGACAGTTTAGAGGAGCAGTGACCATTGAAGTAGCAATAGAAAAGAGATAACAATGCAGCAGTGCGGCGAAGAGACGGAAGTCGAAGAGAGCCAGCAACAGTAGAAGAGATAATGAGACAAAAGAACTTTGACTCCACCTTGTTGTGAAGAGTTGTATGTGGAGAGCCTCCCCACACATAAGAGTTGTTCTGTACACAGGGACGAGTAAAACAACTGTGCAGGATTAAAGAAGGTATGAAGTCGGCTTAGCACATTTAATATCTTGGAAGCAGGTTTCACGATAAGTGATATAATTCCGAGATAAATCCCAAGAGAATGAAACTCTAAGCATGTTTAATGATGATGCAAGCTTGAGGGTGGTATTGTTAAAAATCAGAGGATACTACTGTGGTACATATTGACGGGTTGAAAGATGTAAGAACTGAATTTTTGGTGCATTTAAAACAACAAGATTGATTTTACGCCTGTCAGAGATACGAGCAAGTCAGACATTAGGTGTGCCTTAGCCTCATCCTTTGTTTGTTGAATAACTTCTGAGATGGACGCTGTTAGAAGGAACAAGGAAGGCGAAGGGTGGAGTCATTAGCGTATAAGCGAACAGCTTAGAAGGCCACTGATGATGAGACATGTGGAGATGCAGGAGGACTACTGGGCCTTGGGGATAGGTCCTGAAGCCTTTGCCCAGAGTCGGACACATTAAAAAAAAAAAAAAAAAAAAAAAAAAAAAGGAGGGGGGAGAGTTGGAGATAGGACAGAGCTCTAAGGAACACCCCTATTGATAGCTCTAGGAGAAGAACTGTGTCCGTCTATAGCAGCAACTATAGAACGACCAGAAAGGAAGCTAGAGGTGACGGCACAAATAAAAGGATAGAAACCGTAGGAGCAATTTGGATTTTAAAGATTAATGCCAGACTCGATCGAAAGCCTTTGAAACATCAAATGTAATGGCAAAGCTTTCGCCGAAGTCCCGAAAGGAGGATGACCAAGGGTCTGAAAGGAAGGTGAGAAAATCTCCAGTGGATCATCCCTGGTGGAACCCATAATGGCAGTTGGAAAGTAGGTTCAGATGAGAAAATGTGCTTTAAATATTTTTAAAGAACTGATTCAAAAATTTTAAAAATACAGGATGTTAATGCAACTGGGCGAAAGTTAGACGGTTGGGAATAGTCACCTTTCTTCGGGAAAGGCTGAATGAGAGAAATTTCCAGCAAGAAGGATAGGTACCGGTCGGCAAAGGCAAAATAGTTTACATAGGAAGGGTGTAAGCACAGAGGCAAAGATCTTGAGGACAACAGGAGGGACCCCATCAGGCCCATATGCCTTCTCAGTATTAAGGCTAGTGATGGCAGACAGTACATCAGATGAAGAAATTTTAATGTCAGCCATGAGGATGTCAAGGGGGAAAAGCGATGGAGGAACAGCACCAGAATCTTCTTTGATGGAATTGGAGGAGAAAGTCTGAGCAAAGAGTTTTCCTTTATTAGCAGAAGAAACAGTTGAATTACCAATGGATCAGAACAGAGGAGGGAAGGATGATAAAGTAAAGTTGTTAGAGAGGTTTTTGGGTAGGTGCCTGAAGAAACGGGAGGAATTTGGGTTAGAGGGTTCAAAACATTTAGTACTAATTAAATTATTCTTAGCAAAGTGAAGAACAGGTTTAGCACAGTCCGGACAGAGACATAAAAGAAATGAGTTTCAGGGGTGAGTTGATTCCGATACCTTTTGCAGGCCTTCCCCTTGTTGTGGGCAGCATTAAAGACGTTTACTTTTTTTACTACAAGAAGCAAGCAAATGATTAATATGTGTTCTCCAACTTAACCTACTGTCAAAATGTAGACCCAGGAATCTTACTGAATTTCGAAAGATATTGGCTGATTATCTAAGGTTAAATGCAAAGGAGGTACGTTTAGTTTACGAGTAAAAATAACACCGACACACTTAGGAACGGAAAATTTGAATCCCACTCCAGGGCCCAACGCTGAACAGATTCAAGTGCCAGTTGAATCTGCTGTGCCGAGGATTGTGCACTGCGGAAAGAGTGCCACATTACACAGTCATCAGCATAGAGTGAGTATCTAAGCATCCTGCATGGGGATGGTGGTGGACGACAGAATGTCATTAATGGCAACGTTGAACAAAGTAGGGCTAAGCACACATCCTTGTGGTACCCCATTACGTTACAGGGTAACCTGACAGAAAACGTTCTGTCATTAAAAAAAAAACTTAGACAGTCAGTCAGCGCAATAGGTAGAAACGAACTGGGACTTGTAAGGCAACCGTCCCGGTGAGGTATTGGTATGACGTGCACGTAGTGCCACGAGTTTGGGAACGTGCGAGACGCCCAAATCTCATTGTACATGGCTAACAGCTTACTCAGGTTGTCCTGAATGAGATGCTGAATCATACCGTACGTAATGGTGGATGGACCGGGACTGGAGCCTTTACGGGATTTTAGGGCAAGGATAAGTTCATCTAATGTAAATTCGGAGTAGTAGGTGGTATCTCCGTCTCCTGTGGCAAAATCTAAGTTCTGCAGCTCAGCCATATGCATATGGTGATGAAGGAGAGGATCGTAGTTGGCTGAGTTGCTTACCTGGGCAAAATGATTGGCAGTAGTATTGGCAATGTCCACGGGATCGTCAGTGACATTCCCGGCCACCTCAAGTGTGGTGGTTGGTGACTAGGTGCACTTGTTAAGTACATTTATGGTGGACCAGGCCTGACTTAGGGGGGTGGTGTGGTTCACTGTGGACACAAAACTACGCCAGTTATTCCGTTTTGCCACTTTAATTGTCCTCCTAGCCTCAGCCTTAGCCACTTTGTAGGCAATAAAGTTTGATTCTATTGGCTGTTTCTCAAAAATCCTGTATCTCCCATTGCGCTTAGTGAGTGCTTGTAGGCAGTCTGGTGTCCACCACGAAACTCTACGCTTGTTTGGAATTGTGGCTATCTTGGGAATAGCAGCCTCAGCTGCGTGTATAATGGAATTCAATAGGTGTGCAACTTTCTCATCAGTGTTATCCCCTGATATATCTAGATTGGCGACCCTTGAGTAGCACCCCCAAACTGCTTCCTTAAAGTTAAATTTAGGTGATGGGGGAGGCCGAGAATTGTTGCGTGATAAGAAAGACAGACAGGAAAATGATCGCTACCCATCGAGTCGTCATACAGTTCCCAAGAGATGTTAGTGTGTATATTGGGAGATGACAAGGACAGATCTATACATGACATTTTGCCAGTGTGGTCGTCTACACGAGTCGCTCTACCACTGTTTAGAAGACATGAGGTTTGACTCTAATGTGAGGTCGGCTACTTGTTCTCTCCTGCCATCACTCCTCAAGCTTCCCCACTGACAGTGATGGGCGTTAAAATCGCCTAAAATTAATTTATGACCCAGAAGTTGATGGGTTAGTGAAGTGAAAGCATCACCATCAATGGGACCACGGGGAGGACAGTAGATAGAGCAATTAGACAGATACGTGTTATTGCATTTTACTCTGCACGCGACAGCTTCCAGAGTAGAATTTAGCACCACTTCTGTTTGTGGGTGTATATGGCGGCTCTGTGACAATCATATTTTCTATACGAATGGTAGTGTTTGAGCTGTGCAGGATCAGGGTGATCCACCAAGTGCATCTCCTGTAAACAAACAATGTCTGGCCTGTGTATAGATAACAAAATTGCTGTATTGTGGACTTTATTCCCAAGAGTCCTACATTTCCATTGTAACACAGTGAATGTGGTGGTTTAAGATTTTCGAGAGGGGCCAGTTTGCTTAGCTTTTTTATGCCACTTGCCGCCAGGCGAGTGGCTACTGGGGGACTTATCCCGGTGCTTACTAACAGGAACCTCCATACGATGATCATCAATAACTTGGCTCCCAGAGCCCCCACCGAGGAAGAGCTAACTCGTCCCTCCCTCGCTGGGCCAGGAGCAGGAAGGACATGAAGACGTGACTGTTTTGTTAGGGTGGTCATACTGCTCGTACTAGAGTTGTCTGATTTCTATTTAGGCTTGACTGACTGAGAGGTAGCAGCACCCTGAGAGTAGGAAGTTGCAATAGGGATGTCAATTTGAGAGTTGGATCAGATAGGAGGCTAAGATGGAGAGGTAGAGTGCATGTCAAGAGGAACAGGTTCAGGGTCATTTTGTGTTTCAACAAAGCACATCACGGGACGGGACATCACCGCCGAAGCATAGGACCTATTCGGCGAGGGAGTTGCATGCAACTCCACTTTTTTCCTAGCTCCGTAGTGGGAAATGCCCTCTGTCACCTTCACTGTACAGACTTCTCTCTCCTCCACCTGGGACAGTCACAAGAGGAAGTGGAGTGAGCACTCTCACAATGAAGCAACAGACAGTCTCTGATGTACAGCATTTAGCATCATGACCCTGTGTTGCACATTTGCCACACACTGACTGTGAAGCCCGACAAGTCTTATCATTATGTCCATATAACTGACATCGTAAACACCGAAGAGGATTAGGGATATATGGCCTGACGTTGATAATTTCATACAAGACTTTTACGTGGACTGGGAGATTCGCTCTACCAAATGTCAAGATGATCGTTGCAGTCTTCGTCCTTACACCTTCCGCAAAACGAATGATAAATTGGGCATCAATCACATCTTTCTGAGCTAGTTAACGTACGATCTTGTCCTCTTCCATGACCATGAGGTCCCTGCAAGTGATGACACCCTTGCAGGAATTCATGGCATGTGGGATCCTCAGCACGACATTGTAACATTGAAACTTACGCAGTTTCATCAAGTCATGAACCTGGGAGGATTTAACAGTTTTAATCAAGAGGTCACCATTGGCAAGTTTTTTTTTTTTTTTTTTGTTACTTATTCCACTTCCCCCACCCAGTTATCAATCACCTTCTTGATAAGAAAAGAATTGAGACTGCCCAAGGGAGTGGATCCGAGAGCATGTAGGGTGGCAAATTTGGCATTATTTACAGGGATGTCCATTGGGGTGCGTGTCTGAGGCTGTTCAGTCTGGGGATGGTCAGTCCGTGTAGCAGTCTGTGGTTCGTCAGGACCATCTCCCTCTCTGAGTGAGGGGGAGGCAGCAGGGGCGTCCGCCATGGTGACTACTTCCCCCAACGGGGAAAGTGGGAAGAAGGATGAAAACGAGCAAGGGACAAAACTCCGGGGACAAGGCTGAAATTGCCCTCTCAAACCACTCCAGGGAGGCCCGACCGTGTTAATTCACACCCCAGAGCGATCAGTGGGGGGGACCCTCCGTGGACAGCAAGCAAAGGTAATCTCAATATGCAGGAACAGACACCTACTGCACCTAGCTAGTAGGGAGGGGTGTAAAATGAGATACTAGCTAACCTAACGTGCACCAGAAGGGTGGGGGAAAAAAAAACAAAAAAAAAACTAATTGCCGGTGAGACAGCCCTAGTAAGCTAGAGGAGACCTCAGAAAAATACGTCTTTACTCTCCGCGACTATGCATCAAAGTCGCTTCCCCTGCTGTCCGTACTCCCCAGTCCAGTCATTGCCTCGCTTCAGCTCCCGCCACATCCAGTCCCGAAGCATCGAAACACTGAGGTAAAAGAACTTGTATTCGAGGGAGCATAGAATATACGATCACTGACTTGACACCGAGGCAATATTATGATGGAATACCTCAGATGAAGAGCAAAACAGTGGCAAGTAAACAGAAGGATTAACATTAAGGAAAAAGTCAGGTCAGTTATGCTGGAGCTGTCTCCAAGATGTCAGGGTTACCGGGAGGTACTGTACAAGCCAGTCAGGATCATTACGGATGGAAAAAATGAGCAAGTTTCTTCACCAGGTGGATCAGCAACACGAGCAGAGGGTTAAAGGTAATGGTGAACATCAAGAATACTTCCAACTTTAGAAGATAGTAAAAGAGTCGGGGGAGAAGTAAACAGCACGTCAATTATTTTGTGAAAGATTGGTCAGATAACCTTTCATAATGAAGGAAATTCGGAAGTTTCAAGACTGAGAGCATGGGCACAGATCAAGTCATTGTGTGCATACACGCAACAGAAAATGGATTTCTACCAGTTTCCCCAGGTAACTGAGTCTCTGGTTGTAGAAGGTGAGGTTTAAATGAGAAAACCTGATGCTTCAACAGAAAGGAAACTAGAGGAAATTCTTTGAATACCGTAAAAATTTACGGAAAGCAAGTCAAAATGGTCGACTGGTTCAGGATTTACTGACTGGTCAATCTAGAAAAAGGGTCGCTGTTGAGGATATATCTAATTTCTTTTCCCCCCGGGGTCACTGAAATTTGTCATTCAGCATTATGATCCAGCAGTCAAACGTGGATAACTTGTGTAGTCTAATATGACTGTAATACAATGTATATAGTTAAAGCAAAAAGCGTGTGAGAGCACGTCGGAATACTGTCAGTACTTTAAAACAGTGAAAAAGGACAGAAAAGGAGGGTATTCGTGAGCTAGTGTCCTAGTGACTAGCGAAACAGGAGACCCAATTCTCCTTGTCACCGGATGTCACCTGACTCACCCACCGCAGATTTACTATCCTGTTTTAGTGGTGCCACAGGCCCCCTGTTGACCTTGACAAGATGCAATGCCAGGTGGCAGAGAACTAGAGTAGATAGCTTACAACAGTTCAGTTTACCCTCCAAAGCCCGGGTTGCTGCACTTTGGATCTGGTGCTGAGGGTACTAAGCATACCGCCCATCGCCTATCAGCTCCTAGTTGTGTAGGCTATATCGTAAGTCTCTACCTTAGGGTTTCCTTCTTGTCTAGAATTTGAAAATGACACAAACCGACCGTTTGGTGACGCTGGGCTTTAGAAGGTTGAGGTCCACAGTACACTGACGGTTATGGTTACAATAAGCAACTAAAAATGATTAGATGCAATAAATGCATGAAGAAGATAGGTATAACACTGCAGAAGCAAAACAGAGAAAAACTGCAGTCCATCTGATCAAAGCAAAACAATATCTTGTAATAATGTGTTCAGCTCTCGTCTTCTCCCTCCACCTCACATCTCCCTGTGTAACCTCGCCCGCTAAAATGTAATACGGAAAACTTCGCAGAAATTAATATAAATAAATAAAACAATAACGAGTTCTGAAACTAAACACATGCATGGAACACCGCGGCCCGTCATGTCCGACGGTGGTGGCCTGTCTCCAAGATTTAATTACTGCTAATATAAACTTTTTAAACCCTTTTCAAAAACACACGTGTCTCCGCTCTCTCCACTAATCATATATATTTAAAAAAACGTAAAACTCGTACCCACAGACACCATTTGCGTTCCTATTAATCGCGACAGCTGAAAAAAATTCTTAAATGAATTGTCGCGGATCGAGCATATTACATTGCTTAGTCCTCCATTTTTTTTTTTTTTCTGTCCCTTTATCAACCTGGTATTACTCAGCGGACAGGTGGTGCTGCGGAAACATCAGCCTTTGCTTCTCCAGTGTTCGTTTATTCATTCATGTCAATTTTAGTGTAATGCCTCTGTGCTAGAACTGGTTTTACTTAGGTTAGGCTACGTGTCATAACTATTGTTATCACAATGTTTCACGCCTCGTCTCTCTCTCTCTCTCTCTCTCTCTCTCTCTCTGTACGTCATCTACGTCATATATTCTCCCCTATTCATCATGTAATCCTCCACACCGTATATACTACAGTATCCCCACTCCCCATGCAGGCTACTCACCATTTAGGCTGTACATACTACCCCCACTCCCCATGTGTACACCGTGCCCCCCATCCTTATTCGAATATCTTTACTTCCCTTTTCCTGCACTTTTGTTTCATTTCCACCTTTTTTCCCTCTTCCCGTTTTACCTTTATACATGTCTCGTCGTTCCCTCCCTGCCCTCCATCTATTCACCATAGTCAGCCCAACATTATTCACATTTTCCTTCATATTTCCCTATTTCATCGTTTCCCCGTTTGACATCTCCCGTCTCCCCCCCCCCCTTAATTTTTACTCACCTTTTCCATCTCCTCATCTTCCTTTCACTCCCCACTCTGTTGTCAGTGGATGTGAAAACAGTAATTCAAAAGGCAGTAAGGTAAAAAGGTGTCAGGCGTGCAGAGAGAGAGAGAGAGGGCACCATGATGATTGATCATCATCAATCCAGTGCAAGACTGGACTCTCCACTAGGAAGGTGTAAGCCATGACACAATGCAGTGAATTTACGAACAGCTGGTAAGGAAGTTGTATTTTGTGGGAAATTATGTAGTGTTTTCCAGCTCCCTGCCACATTGGAAACTATAATGGTTAATATTATGATTACCAGGCAGTCCCTCTGCCGATCAGGGTACCACTCTTCTTGGGAATAATACAATTATTTGTATAAAACATAGATGAACACTATGAGCATGTGCTTAAGATCAGTACGACAGATAGGGGACGTGAGAAAGTGTTTGACCTGAGAACAGATGGAAAGAAGTTAGAGAAGGGCAAACTTCATACTGTACTTACCAGTGCAGGAAGAGCTATGTTGAGTCTGTCCGTCAGTACCAACGATGCTGTTGTTCGTCTCGACTGTGGTAGTGTCAATAGGTAGTTGGGTAAATAGGTACGGTAGGTATCTCAGTAGGTAGGTGCAACCAGTGTCAAAAATGTGGATATTGTAGAGAATCGTTGCCACTAGTGTCGGGTATCGTAGAGTATCGTAGATTACTGCTGTTGCAAAATGTAGACAATAGCCTTAGCTTAGGAGTTGGGACCGTAGTAGATTGGCGAGGCACCAGTGTAACCAGTATAGATTAATGTAGGGCTGCTACCAATTTAAAAGTCGTGAGGCGTTGGATAGCATGTAGTGTGTGTATCTGTGGGCATTATCTCTGTGTTCTCGAGGTAGGTCTTTCTCTGTCTCACTCCCCCCTTCTGTCCATATTGTGTCGTGCATGAAGGTGAGGTAGAGACTCTGGGGTTAAGGGGTTCATTGTGACAGTTATATTGTACAATGCCTACCCCCTGCACTGTGTGTTACGGACAGAGTGACATGATTTTCAGAGTGACAGCTAATCTTTTACTTACTGCCAATTTCCTTCACTAACTCCTATTCTCCCCAGTCTCCTTCTCCTTCTGCTGACACCTACACCTGATTTATGGGTATATATTACTGCCTGGTTTCTGGCTGGCTGACGTGTGTGAGTATGTGTGTGTGTATAGTGTCTGGCATGCTTCCGTCACATGGCTAACTGGCTTTTTTGAGTTGCGCTGTGTGTTTGACATGCATCAGGTGTTTTGACCTTCTTGGTAGTGTGGGTCAGGGAAAGAAAGTTTCTCTTCCTGATCCACCTGCTTATTACATATTGTGGTAGTGTTACACATTGTGCTGTGATTATATTATTGCCTATAACTATTACATATTGTGTTATGATTTTATTAATCCCTATATATCGCTCGGTCACGCCATATTGTCGAACCTACGACCTATCTCTATATTTCAATATACACAGTGTATGTGTTACAAGGCTATTTATCTGCTTGTCAAACAGTTAAGACACTAATGTAAAAACATGGCATTTGTCATAATACTACATTGTAAAATTGAATGTAGTAACATAATTGTACAGTACAACAGAGATATATATCTATGTATATTTATACAGTAGCAATACAATGTCAAGTCTGCAGTAGTCAATCGGGTCAAGAATCGGCCATCTCTGATGTACTTGCTATTTATTTATATGGGACATAGTAATATGGTTACGTATTATAAAGTAGATACAAGTATACTGGCTTCATTCTGTTTTGTAGTTTATATTCAAGTTAATGCTGTACTATAATTATGTAACCCCATATTTTTTGTTACTTTATATAGAATATATATGCCATATTTACAATAGTTACAGAGTTGGTCTCACTTGTAATACATAGCTTTTTACTATTGTTTCCAAGATTTCAATCCTAGCCTGCATTCAGCACATAGCCAATATTAATATAGCAAATATGATGGAGAAAATTATAGGGATGACTGGAGCCGGGCTATAAGCATAATATGGATTGAACATAATCTTACTATATGCCTATCAAGGTTGCATTATTTGATTGATTAGTTGCATGGTTTCAGATGTAGGTGAAGGTAGCTTAATATATGTACTCATATTTAAATTCATCTTAGGAAATGGTTCGAAGACCTAATGTGTGTGGTTTAGAATGGCATAATGGTTAGCAGTATGAAAGTGCCCATTACTATGCATGCCTAGTAGTGGGCATGCCCTCAAGTAATTCCCCCACCCCCCTTTCCTCCTACCCCTTGTCCATTCCTATGCCTGCGTAGTATTGTGCTTGCCCTCAAGCATTCCCTCTTTACCCCCCTTCCTACTCCTCCCTGCCCATTACTATGCGCGTGTAGAAATGGGCATGTCCATTACTAAACGCGCGAAGTATTGGGCATGCCCTCAAGCAATTCCCCCTCCTCCCTGATTATTAGGCCACACACTTCTTGTCCAAATCTACGCAGGCTGAAGATGTTTAATCACGAGAGCACACTCGTCCACCTCGTACTGTAACTACCTGGAAAATGTCCAAGAGAAGGAGAGACCAAAGTGCGTGAGTGCCCTTGACCCGTTTTCATACACCGGTAGTTTTCACCTAGCGAAATTCTCTCTCTCTCTCTCTCTCTCTCTCTCTCTCTCTCTCTCTCTCTCTCTCTCTCTCTCTCTCTCTCTAATTTTGCTACCATCTTCCCCCTGCCCCGATTATTAGGTCACCCACGTCCTGTCCAAATCTACGCAGGCTCAAGATGTGTAATCATGAGAGCACACACGTCCATCTCGTACTGTAGCTACTTGGAAAATGTCCAAGGGAAGGAGAGACCAAAGTAAGTGCCTTTGACTAACTTTCATACCTGGGTAGCTTTCACCTAGCAGAATAAAACAACAAGCATATTCATTTCCTGGATTCTTCACCTGACCTTGACCGTGGTAGGATACTTTCACCAAGGCGAGTGTGCTAAAAAAAAAAAAAAAAAAGTGGCGTAGTCTCCCCCCCCCTCTCTCTCTCTCTTCATTCTGTTTTTCCCAGATTTCTTCTTGTCCACTCTGTTACCACAGTCAGAATCACTATACAACTACATTTAACACCACCACTACTATTATCTGATTTAAGAGACGTCTTTTCATATAATGGACAAATTAAACCAAAGTGAAATATTTGAAGACATTTATTAATAATGTTTTCCTATTGCATACATCCTAATCCTGGACATATCAGGCACTGTCCATCACTCAGGTACAGTGGGTCTGCACATTTAATGCAAAAAGATCATGGGTATCTTGTGTGGGTCACGCATTGTTTCAAAATGCTCATCACACCACAGTTCAACTAATGGGGATTTGTACAAGTATGCTCGAGTTTGATAGCAGTCCATAGGTCACATCCCGGGGTTGTACCTAGGGAAAAAACAAAAGTCAAATAAATCACTCGTAGATACACTAACCCAAACACTTCATGAGTTTCCCCTCAAAGATACTGTACCTTAGCAGCCCGGGTCTCCCATTTTCCATAAATGTCTGTTGGAGCCTTACCTCAGGAGGTTTATATATCCATATCTAGATTACTACCAAGTGCTGTCATTCACCCACCCATCACCTATTATGGAACTGTAAGGACTGATACTTACCAGTATGTAGTGACTGCACTCTTCAGTGAAGATTCTTGCATAGGTGAAATGGACATTCTTTGTAAGTATATTTATTCAGACAGAAAGTGCGTCGGCAATCAGGGAGAAGCATAGGAAAGTTTTTATACACGTATTTTAGTCCTCGTTTATTGTTCTCGACATAACTATGTTTGTGGAGCTGTTTATTGATTATCACCATCAGTCTATCTACACCTTCTGTACATATAACAAGTATGGAAAATATATAATACATAGGTCCCACAAACATAAGAAGAAACACTCTCCAGGTGGTAGGGTTGTGTGCATTAATTTAAATGTTTTTATGATTTTTGATAGTTACAAAATGTTCAGAGTGCTGATTAGGTAGAAGACCATATGAATCAAGGAAATATATAATGTGATCCTTTAGGAAAAAACAAAATCAGTGACTCATCTCTCCAGATTTTGAAGTGGGTAATATGTTAGTGATGATAAACACAGGCTCAAGTTTCTCAGGTATTTTCAGATGTATCATTTCATCAGCTGCGACACTCCCCCAGAATAGCTTAACACAGTTTGGGGGTAAATTTTTTTGAATCACAGTTTCAAGTTCTTGTTCATTCATTTTTCTTTAAGCTTTCACATCAGATTATATTTTCTGATCATTACGTATTCTTAGAATTCCTTGAGTGTCTCCAAACATCAGCAGGACACGATTAGAGCCACTGGTTGTCTTGAATGTTATATTTATTCTCAGATTTCCTGTGTATTCAGGATCAGTTGCATCTTTAACGTCCTCAGATAATAGGTTTAAAACTAAAATCATTCTTCCCCTAATATAGGCCTCATAGTTAAGTATGTGATCTCGATTTGGATCTAGAGCCTTCAAGGTGTAATGGTACAATGATGCGAACTGATAAGGAAGAGAGACTGTGACGTTATACAGACTTCTCCCATTGACACTTACAGCCAGCCCTGATAAGTCAGCATGAGTCATATACAAATGATTCTTATTGTACGATCCAGGAAAAGCCCTTATATCAACCATGCACAAATACAGCTTGCATGGAATACAGTTCCCCCAAGGGTTGTTATCAGGAATTGAACTTTGAATAGACCAATGACGTATGATTTTACCACTTGTTTATTATACACATAGTCCACAAACGAGCCTGGATCAGAAAACGAAGCAGTAAGTGCAGCTATAGCCACCACACTGAGGAAAGACATGAGTAACCCATAGTTTACACAAATCTATGTGTACCTTCATATTGTCCCCATCTTGATAAGTGTTGATAAAACTCGGATTAGCAAATTCAAGTCGAATATTGACGTCAACATTATCGAGTAAATATCCATCCAACTCATTTAAGCCCATCAGTAGTGGACTACATACAGTAGATGCAGTCCATGTTCCTTAGTAAGAGTAAGAAACCTGTTTCCCTGATCACTGAGGCCAACAAAATAGTCTTCAGTATAAAATATCTCTTATCCCACCACAGTTTTCATCATGAAGTAAATAATATTTACCAGCAGTCCATACTTTGGAAAGACTAAGTGTTGTAAACAATTTTGTACAGGCTGCATAATTATAGATATAGTTGTTTTCAACCTGAATCCCTTTTAAAAACATAGATGCAGATTTAAATACTGTATGTAATACTGCTTTCACAAACATCATCTTATGATTTGCTACGAGTACGGAAGTCCCGTCTGCTTTTGTAATTAGCAATTTCAACTCGAGGCCTAGAGTCCTCATATCAATGAATGACCCATCAGCTCAAAGTATGCGAAATTCTACGTATTTATTAGTTATTTATTATTTTTTTTAAATCATCGCCTGCATTTATGAGTAGAACATCCATATCCTGCTTTGAAGCAGTGGATGATTCTATTATCCGGACTTTGTGAGGACGAGGAAACATTTCTGATATGGGAGCTGAATAATTGCTGAGAGGGGATTTTACCCCCTACATCCGAAGCAACATCAAGAGACATGTTACCAGAATCAAATCACTCTTCTAACTAAGCTATATTAAGCAAATTACATCCTTTTTATAATACTTCCTTAAGTTCTGACTTCATTTTGACTTTCGTTTATGTCCTTTCATGCTAGCTCTTTGAGCGACACTTTTGAGGGCTGTAATACCTCTCTGTTTCAGAGTCCTTCAGATTTGTCTTGCCACCAGATACATCCTCGAGTACACCTTGTCCCATGCCCAGAGCTTCAGAAACTACATTTTTCATTAATATATATATATATATATATATATATATATATATATATATATATATATATATATATATATATATATATATATCCATATCCTTTTCTTTATGCCCCACGTAAAAAATACCAGCTCCCCCCCCCCCCGTTGGTAGTACATGGGACTCCTAAAAGTAGTTATATCACTTAGAGCCCATCTTCGTTTAAGTAGGAATGGGTCTTTGAGTAGTAACAAGAATTCGTCTTTGGAAGGAGGAATCAGGGTAGTACACATCATGGTGTCAGAAACAATCATGAGTCTATAAACATCTTTTCTAACTTCGTACTCGTATATGTAAAACACAGGTAACACTGTGATTGTCTTCAAAGTATATTGGTCCACCATTTTGATTAGTAGTTTTTATGCCAACACTTTCTATGGTTGAACAACTGGTCTAGAGTGCGAGCTGTTTGCAGAATCGTTTACTCTCACCCAGCTGGTAACCCATCCAACCAGAATACCTGATAATCCTGACCATAATGCCCATCTCTTGGATTTATTCTTGACAAATAATCCAGATCAATACAGGATAGAGGTACTGTCACCACTTGGATCCTCTGACCACAATCTCATCAAAGCCTCATTAGTTAACCCCCCCACACCTCCCCGTTCTGAACCTGTCAGGGTGACCCGATGGCACTTTGATAGGGCAAACTGGGATGGATTTATAAATATCTTGCTGACATTCCATGGCACTCTTTCTTCTCTAGTGATGTCAGTACTACCCAGTCCCACATTTGCGACTTAATACTAGCTGGCATGGATTTATTCATACCAAGTCAACAGTTCACTAAAAGATCGAACTTTCCAAAATGGTTTGATGGCAACTGTGCCAGAGCAACAGCCCAAAAGTCATTAGCATATAACTCTTACTTAAAATCAAAAACATCTGAATCACTCTCTCAATTTAAAATTGCTAGAAATTATGCAAAAGCCGTAATAAATCTAGCTAAATCAATCTTTCTTCAAAAGCAAGCATCAAAACTACTTAACAACCCTAATGACAATAGAATATTCTGGTCAACTCTTAATTCTTTCATTAATAACTTCAACCAGTCATCTTCCATTCCCCCACTAAAATCTTCAGATGGGAACATTACAAATGACCCGCGTGGGAAAGCGAATATTTTTACCAGTACATTTGCCAGAAATTCTATAATAGACAATGCCAACCAGAATGTCCCAGTACTAGAACTTGACCCTCCCGAAATTGCCCCACTTAAAATACAGACAAGATACGTAAAATCCATCTTAGACAATTGACCTACCAACAAAGCTCCAGGCCCAGAAGGAATTTCACCAATTGTTTTGAAAAAGTGTTCCCCTGAACTTGCCTCTGTTCTAGCTAAATTATTCAGACTATGCATACGTACTTCTTCATTCCCAGATTCATGGAAAGAAGCCAATATCCACCCAATTCCGAAGAGAGGAAGTTCCTCTGACCCCTCTGATTACAGGCCAATAGCTGTCACATCTTCTCTTGGTAAGGTATTTGAAAATTCAGTTAATAAGCACATTGTTAAACATCTTGAATCCAACAACTTAATTAGTGATAGGCAGTATGGTTTTCGCCACAAAAGATCCACCATTGACATAAACATCTTGAATCCAACAACTTAATTAGTGATAGACAATATGGTTTTCGCCACGAAAGATCCACCATTGACATACCCAATCTCCTAACTCATACAATCCATCAATCAATTGACCTACATGGAGAATCTCATGCAGTAGCCCTTGATATTTCTAAAGCTTTCGACAAAGTATGGCACATTCCCTGCTTTCCAGACTCCGTTGCTATGGACTAATGTCTTTTGTTTCTTTATTTTCTTCATATCTTAGTGACAGGAAAATAAGAGTAAAAGTAGATGATGTATATTCCAATTTTCACTCAATTAACGCCGGCGTGCCGCAGGGATCAGTTTTGGCGCCATATTAATGATCTCTATCTGTCACCCACAATCCCATCCACTCATATGCAGATGACTCAACACTACATAGTTCATTCACACTTAGACACCCATTTACAAAGTATAATATCTCTACCTCTCACCTCAGTACAGCCATCTCCATAAATCAAAACCTATCTGCGATCAGTGAATTGGGACAAAACAACCTGGTCTCACTTAATGCTAGTAAAACTAAATATATACAATTTACCAATAGACAGGTATTGCCAGATTCGTACATTACCTTCAGTACTACTAATATTCCCTTCTCCAAAAGTATTGAAATTCTTGGCGTCTCACTTAACAATGCCCTCAGCTGGACCTCTCATGGTAGATCACTTGCTAAAACCGCCTCAGAGAAACTTGGATTATTGTACAGAGTCCGTAACTTCTTCGCTGATGAGCAGTTAGCTATAATTTATAAGAGTCATGTGCACTTTCTGCTTAAATATTACTCACCCTTGTGGAATGGATGTGGAGAGGTTGCATTAAAACAACTAGACAGAATTCAGAACAAAGCTGTTAGAATTATTAACAACCCTCCCATTACAAATAAACTACCTTCCCTACACGTAAGAAGGAATGTTGCCTCCCTTGCATTAGGCTATCATCATCATCATCCGGACCTCCTTTCCCACCCAAGGGCATTATCTATCATCATCCATCATCCAGTCCTATATTTCCCCATGAGGAGCGTAGGAGCCCGGGGCTGGGCAGTTGGTCCTGACATTTAAGATGAGAGTGACCAACCTCACTCATCCCTGAGTGGCATTACGTGAGCAATAGACCCCAACCATCCCTTGGATATAAACCTTCACCGGTTCAATCCGATTGGAGTACAATAATTACCCACTAAACCACCAGGCGCCAAAATTTGGTTATATGGTTACCACCCAGCGTAGTAAATGGTTTCCTTGTGTACAGGAAACCATTTGGCTTGTCACTCAGTGTAGAATCACCCACAGGCAGAAGGACGAGGAAAGAATGAAGGAATGAAAGTCAGAATCTTACTGATATTTTTTGGGCAAATGCTCAGACGAAGTTGCGTCCATGGTGCCACCTCTGCATGCCTTCCGTTGTGCTACACGGGCATCTGGTAGCGCTGATGACTGGAATGTCACTCGGCCATATTGCAGAACTTCTGCCTATCAGAATTCTTTCATTCCCCGAACTGCATCTCTCTGGAACTCGCATCCCCAGAGTTGTTTCCCTCCAAATATCAACCGACAGCTGTTCAAGTCTAACTGTTACAGATATTTTATGAACAGAGGACACCAGTATTCTGGTGTATGGAGTATTTTTTTTTTTATTCATTTGTTTTTCCTTCCTCCGTTCTGTTATTAAAAAAAAAATAGATAGCTATACTATATATATATATATATATATATATATATATATATATATATATATATATATATATATATATATATATATATATATATATATATATATATATATATATATGCAGATAGATGAATAGATGATTATTCTTCCACCATTAGGGCAACAATATATAAACAGAGATACGTACATACATACGTACATACATATACATACTGTGTATTTCTTAATAGAAAAATTTTAAGGCATCTTTCCTATCACAACCTTCTTTCCGATCGTCAGTATGGGTTCCGTCAGGGACGCTCCACTGGCGATCTTCTCACCTACCTTTCAGACTCCTGGTCATCCTCCTTTCGGGACTTTGGCGAAAGCTTTGCCATTGCACTTGACATCTCAAAGGCTTTCGATCGAGTCTGGCATAAATCTTTAATTTCCAAACTGCCCTCCTACGGTTTCTATCCTTCTATCTGTGCCTTCATCGCTAGCTTCCTTTCTGGTCGTTCTATAGCCGCTGTTGTAGACGGCCATCGTTCTTCTCCTAGATCTATCAACAGTGGTGTTCCTCAGGGCTCTGTCCTATCACCAACTCTCTTCCTTTTATTCATCAATGATCTTCTAAGCTGTACATCTAACCCTATCCACTCATACGCTGATGACTCCACCCTTCACCTTTCCATTCGGTTCCCGCAACGCCCATCTCAACAGGTACTTCAACAAACAAGGGATGAGGCTATGGCACACCTAATGTCTGACTTGGCTCGTATCTCTGACTGGGGTAAAAATAATATGGTTGTCTTTAATGCATCTAAGACTCAGTTCTTACACCTATCAACCTGACAAAATCTTCCACAGGTATACCCACTAATGTTTAATAATATTCAGCTTAATCCTGCATCATCCTTGAACATGCTTGGGGTTTCATTTACTCGGGACTTATCTTGGAAAGATCATATTACATCTCTTGTAAAATCTGCTTCCAAGAGATTGGGTGTGCTAAGCCGACTCCGCTCTTTCTTTACCCCTGCGCAATTGTTGACTCTATACAGGGGTTTTATCCGCCCTTGTGTGGAGTACAACTCTCATGTGTGGGGAGGCTCCCCACATACAGCTCTTCTCAATAGGGTGGAGTCAAAGGCTTTTCGTCTCATTAACTCTCCTCCTCTTACTGACTCCCTTCAACCTCTGTCTCTTCGCCGCACTGTTGCATCTTTATCTCTTTTCTATCGCTACTTTAATGGTCACTGCTCCTCTGAACTGTCTGCTTGCATTCCTCCACCTCTACGACGGGCGCGTAGCACCCGTCTGGCAGCAAACTCTCATCTTTTTTCTGTCCAACTCTCTAATGCAAGAGTTAACCGTTACTCCCAGTCTTTCATTTATGCAACAGGTCAGCTCTGGAACTGTCTCCCTCTGTCTGTATTTCCTGCTGCCTATGATCTCCAGTCTTTCAAACGCAGTGTGTCCAGGCATCTCAAAATGATCGGATCTTGAATTTGGCTCTATATTGAATTTTGTTTTTCTCTTGGAGGGAACTGTTACTGCGGGTTCGTGGCCTTTGGTTCCTTCTTCCTCGCAAAAAAAAAAAAAATACCGTATATATATATATATATATATATATATATATATATATATATATATATATATATATATATATATATAATATTCCAGCAGAGTGGAAAAATGCTGTGATTGTGTCTTTGTACAAAAATAAATGTGAGCAAAGTGAGTGCAGGAATCATCGTGGCTCAAGTTTATTAAGTGCGGTAAGGAAGGTATATGGAAGAATTATTATAGAGAAAGTAAGAGAGATATCAGAAGTCCTGGTGAGTGATGAACAGGGTAGCTTTAGGAGTGGCAGAGGATGTGTGGGTCAAGTATTTGCAGTGAGACTGTGAGACAGATAAAGGAGACGGCTTGTGAGAAGGACTATAAGCTGTTCATGGCATTCACGGATCTGGAAAAGCATACGGCAAAGTAGACAGACAAGCATTGCGGAAAGTTTTGCGCATGTATGGTGTAGCTGGTAAACTACTAGGTGCCGTCATGAGTTTTTGTGATGGTCGTGAAGCATGTGTAAGAGTAAATGAGCATCTAAGTGAATGGTTCACGATCGATGTGGGTGTGCTACAAGGCTGTGTGAAGTCCTCATGGTTGTTCAGTATATATACGGTACCGTATATATATATATATATATATATATATATATATATATATATATATGGATGGGATGATGAGAGAAGGAAATACACGACTAATGGAGAGGGGGATGGCGGTGGTAATGAATGGTGATGGATGGAATATCTCAAATTTGTTGTATGCTGATGGTGCAATACTACTTGCAAATAACGGACAAGAACTTTGTAGACTAGTGCAGAGTTTTGCTGATGTCTGCGAGCGTCGTGCCTTGTGAGTAAATGAAGAAAAGAGTGAAGTGATGGTTACTGAGAGAGAAGGTGATTCCCAGTGTGATGTTACAGTCAATGGAGAGAGACTGGAATTGGTGGGAGAGTTCAAATACCTGGGTACAGTGATATAACAGAAGGAAAATGTGCAAAAAAAGTGGAAGGTAGAGTGACACAGGGAAGGAAAGTAGCTGATGCAATGAAGGCCGTAATAAGAAACAGAGGCTTGAGTGTTGCAGCAGCACGAGGCTTAGATGAAGGAGTGTTAGTGCCAGCTATAACATACGGATGTGAGACTGTGGTGCGGCATGAAAATGAAAAGAGTGACAGCAATGGAGATGGGACTCCTGAGGAATGTATATTGAGTACAGAGAGTGGATAGGATACGAAATAATGTGATTCGTGAAAAATGTGAAGTGAGGATGTCTGTGGACACCAGAATCGAAGAGTGTACTGAGATGCTATGATCTTGTGGAGAGAATGGATAAAACAATAGAGTGGAGAAAAAGGTATATCTGAGCGAATTTGAAGGAGGGAGGAGGGAAGGTAGGCTAAGGAGAAGGTGGAGGGGTATTGTGGATGAGTGTGTGAGGAAGAGAGGTTTGGAAGTCGGTGAGGCTAGGGAAGTGACAAGAGATCGAGCTGGCTGGATTAATAATGTAAGGAGATGCGCATGATCAAGGATTTTGCACCCCCTTTTTTTTTTTTTTAACGTGACAGCGTCTGGATTGACTCTATCGAATACGTTTATGTGAAGCTACAGATACGTTTATGTATCAGATAGAGCCAGGATTCCGGAGGCTCGAATGGTGAGTCAATGGAAGCGTGGCCTATTGGATTGGGCAAAATCTGGACGTTGCTACTCCTCACCGTGCCCTAAGGTTGGAAGGGAGGTCCGGATGATGAAGATATACTGTATATATATATATATATATATATATATATATATATATATATATATATATATATATATATATATATAGCCTGACGCTCTAATTCCGCAAAGGGTTGCCGCAGACAAAACGCCTCCAAGTCGCCCTGTCACCCACCATTTGACTACCCTCCTCCCAACTCACTCCCCCCTCCCTCATATACCTCTCAACTCCATCCCCCCACCTCATCCTCGGTTTACCTCTCTCTCTCCCTCCCTCCACCTCACCTACATACACCCTCTTAGTCGGTCTTTCATTCTTCATTCTCTCCACATGTCCAAACCACCTCAGTGTATTTCTCCTAATCTTCTCAACCACATCTACATCCACCCCACAATGTTCCTTCACTTCTTCATTCGTCAACCTGTCCCTCCATGTCACTCCACATGCCCCTTTCAAGTAAGTCATTTCCACTGCCCTCACTCTTGACTTGTTCCCCTCTTGCAAGGTCCACGCCTCGCTTCCATTCGTCAGGGTAGGGATCACAATACTATCATGCAGTGACTTCTTAACTTCCATACTCACCACCCTATTTCTCATCACTGCGTTCAGTGAACCAGCAACCTTCCATCCCTGCTGTACCCTTTCACACACTTCATCCCCCAAAGTTCCATCCTTACTCATCACACTACCCAAGTACTTGAATGCACTCACATTCTCCAGGTCCTCACCATCCAACCTCACTGTACATTCTGTGACTTCATTCCTCTCAAACACCATAACTTTACTCTTGTTTACATTAACTTTCAGATTCCTCTTCCTACACATTGTCCCAAATTCATTCACCAAACCTTGCAACTCCCGTTCATCTTCACTCAACAATACTGCATCACCAGCAGACAGCAACACCGGAATCTTCCAAATCTCACCCTCATTCATTAGAGCCACCCCTACATCCACTGCCCTGCCTTGCACCTCCTTTACAATCCTATCCATGTATATATTAAACAGCCATGGAGACATCACACAACCCTGTTTCAGTCCCACATTGAGATCAAAGAACTCACTCAGCTCACCATCCACTCGCACCGTAACCCTAGCTCCTTCGTACATACTCTTCACAACACTCAACAATTTCCCCTCCACCCCATATAATCTTAATACCTTCCACATACGTTGGCTATCTGTTCTGTCATAAGCTTTCTCCAAGTCCATGAAGGCAGCATACTCTTTCTTTCCCTTCTCTAGATACTTCTTCACTAAACATCTTAGAAGAAATATCTGATCTACACACCTTTTTCCCTTCCGAAATCCCCCTTTTATCTTCTCCAACTAGCTCCTCTGTCATATGCCTAACCCTATCAGTGAGTATTATACCATATATTTTTCCAGTCACACTAGTAAAGCAAATACCCTTATGGTTACCACATACTTCTCTCTTCCTTTTTCCTTTGTATAAAGAAACAAGTATACCTAATTTCCAGTCCTCTGGAAGCCTTCCCTCTTCCCAAGCCAATCTACACAACTTCCATATCCACTTCACAACAATTTCACCCCCATACCTCAGCATTTCACCACACACTCCATCAATTCCCATCTTCATCTTCATTGCTTCCACAACTTCCGCCCTACTTATCTCTTCCTCCCTCTTCTCATCTCTTCTTCTCCCAGCCATTCCCCAACCACTTATACTCGCTCTGCTCTCACTCTCTACATTCAACAAATCCTCAAAGTGCTCCTTCCATCTCCTCAATTTCTCTCTCTTCTCCACCAACAATCTATTATTCCAATCTTTCACCCCTACTATTTCCCCTTTCACACTGCCATACTTTCTTTACCTCCTTCCAAAACAATTTCTTATTCTCCCTCCATTTCACACTCAGATTCCTCCCAAACTCTTTATCCACTTTCTTCTTACTCTCCTTCACCAGTCTCTTCACCTCCTTGCTCCTGCTTACATATACCTCTCTCTTCTCTCTCTCATCTGCTCCCCTGCCTCTACTCGCTAGCCATTCACTATATGCCTTCTTCTTTTGTTCCACAGCTCGTTTCACCTCATCATTCCACCATGCTGTCCCTTGCACACCCCTGCATCTCCTCCTCACTCCACAAACCACCTCACGTGCTGCGCCTGTCTCTTCCGTGAATATCTTATATACGTCTTCCACCCCTTCCATCTGCTCTAACTCATACCTTCCCAATCTTTCTTCTACTATGCTCTTATACTCTGCCATTTTCTCGCTATCTTGCAACTTCTCCATTCTCACAGCAGCTGTTTCCTCCTGTCTTCCCCTTCGTCTCTTCAAGCATTATCTTTGCAGCTTTACCTTGGCCATCACTAAATGATGGTCCGAGACTCCATTCCCTCACCCTCTCCACACTCTTGCATCCAACACTTGTCTTCTCATTCGCTCATCCACACACACGTAGTCTATCCTTGCCTTTCGTTCAACAAGTTCACCATCCATCCTCCTCATTACTCTCCATGTATACCTGTCGATCATCTTATGCCGAAAGTAGGTGTTAGCTGTTGCCAACCTCTTACCAGCACAGATGTCCACCAAAGCACTACCATTCCCATCTACTTCAGCTGGCACACCCCACTGACCAACCACTCCATCCACTCGTACATTCCCAACTTTGCCATTCACGTCTCCAATCAAAAGGACTCTCTCGCTCCTCTCAAATTTGTCCATACATGCTTCTACACTCGTTCAAAACTCATCTTTCACTCTTGCCACTCGGTCCTCTGTCGGCGCATACGCACATACAATCGTCCACGCTTGTATACCTACTTTCATCCTCACCCATACAATCCTTGCACCCACTGTTCCATACTCTCTTATAGTCTCCTTCCACTTCTTGCTTATCATCAGACATACTCCCTCTCTTGCCTTCTCATTCTCATTAACTCCTGCACATATACCTAAACCATATTCCCACTCACCCTTTCACCTTTCCTTTCCATTTAGTTTCAGTCAATCCATATATATCCACTCTTGCATCCTCAAGCACCTGAACAATCTCTCTCTCTTTCACTTCATCATTCACTCCTCTCACATTCCATGTCCCCACCCTCAGAATGTCCATTGTCCGTTCCTTAGTCGTCAACGTATGGTCCGTCCTGGTCCGAGGCGCTTTATTTGCTTGTTTCATTAGTTCTCTTTACGGGGTGGGGCACTAACCCACTACTGTGTGTACATATATATATATATATATATATATATATATATATATATATATATATATATATATATATATATATATATATATATATATATATATATATATTCTTCCACTATTAGGGTAACCTTAATTTGCTTGTCTTTGTATTTGAGTTTGCCGTAATTTAATTTAATATTTTTTTCTAACAGATATTTCATCCAACAACCTCATATTTACGGTCAACACTTTATCCTCAGAACTACCCGGTCCCTCAACCCCCTACTCCCCACCCCACCCATCCACTTTCCTGCACATTGTTTACGGCAGACATTATCACGCCAGCAAACTGACTCTCCGACGCCAAATCATTCCCCGACTTCACATCCAGAAACCACATAAATCCCCGAGTTTTATTTTCCTTCCTCGAGTGTTTGCGAAGTCCCAGGCTATGAGAGAGCTGAGAAAATTTGCAGGAGGTGTGTGAGTTGACACCACAGGGACGATGGTTGGTCAGGGGCGGGCGCCATTGTCTCTTGGGTCTGTTTTCGTCAGCTGAACAGATTCTATCACCTTTTTTACTCGCCTTCATACAGAGGGACCGATATAGCTGGGCAACTCTATTTCTCATTTAGGCAAACTTTAATCATTTCCGTCTCTATCCCTCACAAGAGGGATGCTGGACTGCAGACAGACAACTTAAGCGGGCAGTCCTTGGGGTTCACGAATCAGAAGGGCCTGGGTCTGCAACAGCAACAACTGATAATCATCATCGTTATAAGAAAAAGAAAAAAAAAAATGAATTGAAATATCAGAACAACAGCAGTCACAGCAGTAATACTAATAATATTAATTGGAGAGGCACTCTGTGGAGCGCATCTTTCCGACAAGGGCAACGTAATTTCCAAACCACTCTTCATAGGTTGGGGTTTCCCATCATTGATTAGGGTTTCGTAAAAAGTGTTTTCCAGATCCAGAATTTGTAATATGATCCGGATCGGTCCCAATAGGTTAATCGATTGTTCCCTGGGACATGGCTATCTGTATACGTACCAAGTTTGATCTAAATTTCTCATTTTAGTTTTTGAGTAACCCTGCTAACAGACAAACAAACAAACAAACAGACAAACAGGGGTGACAACATACTCTTCATATTGGAGAGACTAATATTATTAATAATAATAATAATGTTAGAGTTTCCATATTTCATTTATGTATGTTACATATGTCAGTATTAAAAATAACATCCAAAGGATCATTACCAATACTTTATTGTCCTGCACACCTGTAGCAGTTCATATGAGATCAATCACAGGAGAGGAACTTCTTCATGCTAGCAGTGAATTGTTGAGAAGACGTGTCAGAGTTGCCAGTTACCCTACTCTTTGTGAGTGGAGGTATTTTATAAGTTGTGCATTGATTTTTGTACTCTTTTTCTCTATAATGTTTTGTTCATGTGATTTCTTTGTTAAATTTTAATTTTATCTCAGTTTGTATGCTAAATAATTTAGAATGTTATGCAGTGTAAGAAAACTTTGGATATTGTGGATGCCTTCGAGTTGGTAACTGTTCTAACTGTTGCTCCCTCAAGAATGCACGAGAAATTTGGAGAAGTAGTAGATCACTCTAGAGCAGCGTTTCTTAAATTTTTCCGGCCTCAGCACCCCCCTGTAATAAGGTATTATTCCAGCACCCCTTTACATCTGGTTGCTGGGACTACAGTTGCTACACTACTGCAGGGTTAAAGTGAAGTACTACTTAACAGTTTATTTTATACATTCTCAAAAAAAAAAAAAAAAAAAAAAAAAAAAATCAAGGATGCCAATACTTAGCAAAACCAATCAAAAAAAAATAATGCAGCATTTTCCAGCACCCCCTAAAATTGATTTCAGCACCCCTGGGGGTGCTAGCACCCCAGGTTAAGAAACGCTGCTCTAGAGTATAGGAAGCTTATACAAGGATGGGGAAGAGACTAAAGCAGTTTAAGTCAGTTTTCAGTTCAGTTTGAGTGTAGTTCAGTGTCAGTGCAATGAAGATTGTATAGTGCCGGTGCTCGTGAAAACAGTGTAGTTGGCAAGCATTAAGTGTAATTATTTGGAAAATATACAGTAAACAGTGAACTTAAGAAGCCAGTGTTTATTTGCTATATCTCAGCTTATCTCGTTGATGCACACCGAAAGGCAGACCATTAAAAAAAAAAAAAAAAAAAAACACACACACACACACACACACTGGGCAACGTCCTTCCTATACTGAACTACTGCTGTTGGAGCCTGTGGCAGTATGGAACAGGGACACAACAGTGGTGCCAGGAGTTTGGATAATTGGAAAAGTGCTACAGTGAGTCTAATCTTCGACATGGAGCAAGGGGGTATTCAGACATGGTCCCGAGCTGGGCAGGAGGAGAAAATGTCCCTGACTGCAATCATGAAGTGTACAACTACAGGCACAGAATGAAGGTCAGAAAGAACTCAGAGAACAGTTGCAGGCACAAAGTGATGAAATCAAAGAACAGTTGCAAGCACAGGGTGAACAGTTAAAGGCACAAAGTGAAGAACAGAAAGAATAATATGAACAGCTTCAAGAGACATTACAGGAGCAACAGAGGGAACTGCAACCGAGGATGCAAGGACAGCTAGATTCTTTCATAGGGGAAATGAGAGAAAAGCAGTAACAGTTGAAGGAGGAAGTACACACTGATCTACGGTGGCCGAAGTATGAGGTAAGCAGTAATGTGATGGAGTGCAAGCAGCATGTAGACGACCAGTTGAAGACAATTAATGAGGGAATGGTGATGGAGTGTAAACAGCAAATAGATATCCAGTTGAAGCATGTAGTCGACCATGTAAAGATAATCAGTGAGAAAATTGAGGCTGTAGAGAAATATGGCACTGCTGAGCCTCAGGCTAGTGTACAGGGAACATATAAAAAAAATGGTTAGTGTATGGTGAATCTTGACGGATCCCAAGCATCTCAAAGTAGCATTACAGGGTTGAATAACCACAATACAGAGGTTTTAAAGTCCTGGACTTAATTATGATGCTTCAGTTTTTTTGCCCCAAACCAGTGAAGTGCAATGCTGTGACGGGGAATACAGTTAAAAAGAAAGCTCAGGAGTTTGATGGCAGAGTTGTAGCTTTTAAGATTCTTTATTACTCGCTAGAAAACCTGGTTAAATGATAACTAATGAGCGAATCTGGCAGCTGACGGCGCATCAGCTGCTGGGCCACTGTTGTGACTGTAAAGTGAACAGGAATAGGACAGGTCTAGCTAGATGACGTGAATTGTGATTGTGCTCAGTGACAGTGCTGCTGTCCTCTAGTACATTACATGTTCAAATTATTTTTGCAGAAAGATATATAATCTACATTACATACATATACATATACCTAGCTGACTTTCCCAAGACGGGGGTAGCCACGACAAGGTGCTCACACAGTGCATACAGTCATCATATATTAAACTTATTTTTACAGTAGATAAGGTGTAGGTCTAGTCCTGCACTAAACAACAAAAACCATAATAGCTGTATTATATATATATATATATATATATATATATATATATATATATATATATATATATATATATATATATATATATATATATATATATATATATATATATTATACTGCGTATTATGAGTCCAAATCCTTGAACTCAGATGCGGGCACGGACTTGGGTTCATTTGTTCAGGACCGGGCTAGAGCATGCAAATAAGGGATAGGGCTCTAACACAGGCCAACCAGTCTTACACGTACGTTACCTTACAAACAAATATAGTGGACTTTACACATTTAGTACATGAGGCAACACTATATATGGGGCACAAGTATGGTGTATCTCACAACACTATGTATCAAAGGGGAAAAGTATTCCACAGAGTTTTGACACTATAGATGATCACAAGTATTACACAAGGGTCGTGACATTACAACTGGGGCACAAGTACTACACAAGGGTTGTGGGGCACAACATTACACATAGTATGTAACACACAGGGTTCATGATACTGTAGAGGGGTCACAAGTGTTACACAGGGGTCACGATATCATGGACAGGGTACAAATATCACACGGTCTATAACACACAGAGTCCGTGATATTATAGGGGAGTCACAAGTATTACACAGGGGTCACGACACGCTGGATTGGGGGGGAATAAATATCACTCAGGGTCTACAGTACTATGGATGGGATACAAGTTTTGCACAGAGTCAATAACGCCACTGGTGGGGCACTGAGGGGCGCCGGTCTCGGGCGGCGTGCTCTGGAGTCCGGTGTACGCTGGTAGGCGGCCCCTTCCTGGTGGGGCCTTTGGAGTGTGGTGGCCCTCGGGACTGGGGCCAAACAGGGCTAAGAGGCACGCTGCATGGCGCCTGCCCTTGGCTGTGGTGGGAGTCCTGGATAAGGACCCAGGCTGATCCAGGCCTGGGGTCAGCTGCGGGGTGTCCCTCAAGGTCCAAGGGCTGTGGTCTCGCCAGGAGGGGAAGGCTGTCAGGGATCGTCTGTGGCCGCTCACCCTTGGAGAGTCCGTCGGCTGCTGGGGATGTCGGGGTCTAGGCTGCAGGGACAGGACACCCAGGCCCACAACAGGTCTGCTCCAGACACTCTCCAACAGGAGTCCTGTTGGGGAGCAGTCTCCGCCTTCTATAGAGGAGGGGGAGCAGGGGGGCGTCTCGCTCGGCCTCTGGAGGGGTGGGCTGCGCCAGAGACGGTGCTCTCATAGTGAGCCTCCGGGGTAGTGGAGGAGGGATGACCGGTGGTCTCTCCCTCAGGCTGGCAGGTCCGATGGACTCTACCGGAACTCCATTCTGAGGCAGAGGAAGGAAGTCCGATGGACTCTCCCTCTGTCCGACAGGCCCAATGAACTCTGTCAGGGGACCACTCACCCCAGGGACAATTGGAGGTGGAAGTCCAGCGGACTTTCTGGCACCCGCAGCAGGTCCAATGGACTCTACCATACTCCTGCTGCTGGGGGAAAGTTGCAGCTGGGGGATGACCAGTGGTCTTTCTCCCTGTGGCAGATCCGATGGACTCCGCCACGGGCCCGCCCCCCTCCATGGGACTGCATGTGAGGGTCGTCTGGCTGATGGTCCGAGATGCCTGCTCCCGAAGGTGGGTGGCAGAGGAAGGAGGTCTGGTGGACTCCCCTTCTACAGCAGGTCTGATGGACTCTGCTGTGCCGCTGCTCCTCTGGGGAAAAGTAGGGCTTTGAGGACCAATGGTCTCTCTACCTCTTTTAGTGGCAGGTCCTGTGGACTCTGCTACTGAGTGCCTACTTGTAACTATATTGAAACAAGTCCCACCCCGAGTCTGGTGAGTGCTGTCCTTGTCAGAGGGTAATGCACCTGGCCGATGCACTTCCCGTAGGTCTGGCTGGGTGGAAGTGGGGCATAAGGTAGCTGGGGACATGGGCCGGTGTGGTGCGGGACACCTGTAAGCCTCCCCGTGGCCTCCTCTTAGGGTGGGTGTTACCTCCTCATGTCCTTCTCTTGGGGTGGTGGTGTTGGGATCACTCCGTCGGGTGGGTATTTCGTATATGTATATAGATAGATAGATAGAGATAGTAAAATGCTGAATAGTTTTGCTGAGGGCATCTGAACACCCCCAGAAGGAGCCTGTGGAGGGGCAAATAGAGCGCGCCCTGACTCTCAGCGATAGGGACATAAGTCTGCCCAGGCCGCGCGACCCTATGACCCGGAACTCACCCACCACTACCATAGCAGGAAAAAGAGACTACCTTCCGGGCGAGCTGACCACCAACAGGATCAGGGTGGAGCTATTACTTTAGCTCCAGGCAGCACCCCTGAGATGGCCGGTTGCTCGACCCTCCTACAGGAGACGGCCTGCAGCTGCTCTGGAGGTAAATAGGAGACGGCTGGTAGCCATTCCCGTCTTCATCAGGAGACAGAAAGAAGCCGCTCTGAAGGTGCCCCACAAGAGACGGCCAGTAGCTGCTCCAGAGGTAATCAGGAGACGGCCGGTAGCCACTCTGGAGGTAATCAGGAGATGGCCGGTAACCGCTCTGAAGGTGCCCTGTAAGAGACAGCCTGTCGCTGCTCGACCCTCCTACAGGAGACGGCCGGTAGCCACTCCGGAGGCAATCAGGAAATGGCCGGTAGCCACTCTCACCTTCGTCAGGAGATGGCTGGCAGCCGCTCCGAAGGTGTCCTTGAGTCGGCCTGTGGCCGGTCCTCCACACAGGCCATGGCCAGTAGCCGGGCCTTAGCGACAGCTGGTGCTGCCTCCTTTCCACGAGACAACTACCCAGTTGGAGGTCCCAGCCTGGAGGACTGCTGGAGAGGCCCTGTGACCACTACCAGGTTCATCTCCGTACAGCCGGTCCCTGAGAGGCCTCGCCTGACGGACCCCGATGGAGGCTGATGCCGCAGCTCGCTCCTGATGGTGTCACCAACCCACGGAGACCACAACCCGCAGGACCTCGAGACCATCCCCACCCCTTGACGCCAGAGACCCTCGTCTTCTGTCAGGAACCTGAGCAAATGGTTCAGGCAGCTGTTCGGCCCCAGTCCAGAGGGCCAGACTCCAGCCCCAAGCCTTGAGAGCACGGGACTCTTTGCCACCCACTGCCCCGGACGAGGGAGGACGCCCCTACGAGTGATTCCGTGGCCACTGAATACGGAGGCCCCTGGCGGAACTCAGCCCCGTCAGTAGTCAGGCTGAGCTATTCCCACCGCCCTTGAACCTGACTGCTGCAACACCCGGTCCCAATAGTGAATGACAGTGAAAGTACAGTGAAAGTGATACAGTAAAGCAAGGGCAGAACAGTGAGTTACTAGAAACACGGGAAGTCAGAAATAAAACCTGTCAGTGTTAATGTAAAAGAAAGGTGGTGTAGGTAAGGTAACCGTGAGGCAGTGGACATGGCCGAGCAGTGAATAAAGTGTCTGTCTGAGTGAACGTAATCCCATCACAGTGACATAGCCTCGCGCTAAGATCAATTGGAGGCTCCCAGAACCAAAGTAATAATTAACAGCACAACAGACAAGCGAAATAGACAATCCAACAGTGATAACAGTACCTCGGCCCCAGTGAATGGAACTCCACTTAAGCAGATAAAGCATAGACTGCCCCTGAGTGACAGTGGTAGATTTCTCTGCCCTAGGACTCCTGATCTTGGTTAACACACTATTCATTTCAGCCTGATCTAGTCCTGAATAGCATCCTGCGTGATACTGCTACCCACGATCTATACATAAGATTTATAATTGCCCGGAATAATTACTCTTGCGACATCTACCCATTCCACTTGTAGAATTTAGCAATACACGTGTAAGGTCGTTGCCTTGAGTTTTTGTGTCCTGCCTCTCTCTTATTTGGCTAAGTTCCGGTCTAGAAAGAGAACCCAGCTACACACTAGGCGTTAGCGGGACGGGAAGCTGACCCTAAAACACCTAGCATTACAGATAGATAGATAGATATTAAATGCCTGCCATGACGAGACACCACCGTGACGTCGCAACACCCACCCCATTGGGAGACCATGGAGGGGCTTTGAGGGCACGTGCACCACCCAGGCAGTATGGGCCTATGTCCCTGACTACCTTGCGCCCTTATTCCCCGGAACAGACCCAGCGGAAACTACTCAGTGCTAGGGCATTACCCTCCAGCCGGACCAGCCCTCGCCAGGTTCGGGGTAGGGCTGATAACTCAGTCCCAGACAGTGCACGAGTGATGGGCACTAGCCACACTAGGAGAGAGACGGCCACTAGCCGCTCACTAGCTGCATCCCCCCCCCTTTAGAGATCAGTGGAGGCCACTAGCCGCGCTAGTGGAGAAATGGTCACCAGCCACTCTCAGTCTGCAGCTGCCTTAGGGAGCAGGACCTCGGTGACGGCCACAAGCAGCACCAGCAGGCAGGTGACGACCACTAACCGCACTGTGCCTGCTGTCCTTTCTCCTCCCAGGACCTCGGTGACGGCTATTAACCGCACCTGTGAGCAGATGATGGCCACTAGCTGCATTCAGCTCACAGTCCACCCGGAGAACAAGGCCCCGGTGATGGCTGCTAGCCGCGCCAGAGGACAGGCAATGGCCACTAGCCACGCCTCCCCTCAGAGGACCTCGGTGACGACCTTTTGTTGCACCTGTGGACAGGTGACAGCCACTAGCCTCACCAGCCCTTAGTCCTGCCAGGAGGTCGGGCCCTGGTGACAGCCATTAGCCCCACTGACAGGGACGGCCACTAGCCGTCCTACCCCTGTTGCCCTTGGGACCTTGACAACGGCCACCAGCCACGTCAGGGAGAGACCAGACACCACCTGTCTCTTGCTCCTTGTGACTTCCCCTCTGGAGGATGTCCCTTGCTTAGAACACCCTTCCTGTGGCCGAACGGGACGCCCCTCCTGTTCTCCCCACAGAAGCAGCCCCCAGGAAGAGTTACCATGTCTGGAGGAGATCTGGCAAGGCCTCATTGTGACCCCGGTTGTACAAGCTCTCCAGTCAGTGCCCAGATGAGACCACCTGCTGTCGGATTCCGAGGGAGAGGACGTTGCAGGCCACCCCTGACAGTGGCCCGACCTGAGAGAGACCGCAGTCCCTGGACTCCTCGAGGCACCCCCAGGACCCCAGGATGTGACCTTCCCAGCCCCAGAGGACGGTGAACTCCTCCCCCAGGTGGGTACAGACAAGTGTGCCTTCTCTCTCTATTCGGTCCTAGCCCTGAGGACCGGATGCCCCACCAAGGCCTCACTAGAGAAGGGCCCCTTTCCACGCCGCCCAGCAGCCCACTCCAGACGACACAGACTCTGAGGGTAGTCCCTTGTCCTCTAAGGGAAGGCATATCTTTCGGGACCCCTCCCACGCCTGGCCAACAACTGCCGGAGCCCAAGACTTCAGCAGTCCTATAGAAGCCCTCCTGTCTAGTGACTGACTTTGTACCCAAATAGTGTATTGTGTCTCAATTGTATTACTTTGTGTCTAGTGTAAATTTAAGATAATACACGTGTGAGGTTGATTGACCAGAGTTTTTATGCCCTGTTTCTCTCGTGGTGTATTCTAGTTCTGGTCTCGAAAGAGAGCCCCCGCTCTGCAGCTAGTGTTCTTAGGGCAAGGAGCTGACCTAAAAACATCTAGCCTATCAATATATATATATATATATATATATATATATATATATATATATATATATATATATATATACAGTGTATAAACTACCAACTTGTAGAATAATATTTTCATCCTGAGCCGTAGGGCGATGAAGGGAAATGTAGGGCATTTTCAGTGTTTGTGTTGGGCAAAGACATTTTGGAGGTTGGCAACACTTTTTCAGGTTTGTTTTGTGGCACCGGCGAGCTGCTCACGGTGCCCGGTGCCATAGGGCAAAGGGTAGAAAATGTAGGAACAAATGGACATAATACCGCTAAGTCTAGTCCAGAAGGGAATGCAGAAGGTCAGAGAGCGGAAGATGTGACAGAGGAGAGGGGAAGAATTGAGAGAGTGAGAGATGCTATTAGAAAAGAGGTGATTGGGGAAGAAGGGGAGGTGATGAGTGAGGAGGCAATTCAAGAACAAATAGAAGAATAGATAAAGCATGTGAGAAAGAAGATGAAAACAGAAGATGGCAGATAGTAAGGAACGGGGAGTTTATGTATGAGAGCGCAACAAGGAGGGCAGCTGAGAACGAGAGGAACAGGGCTAGGAAGGAGTATGTCATGAAAAGGGACTACCGGAACTGGCACCAGGATCATAGAAATTATAACAAAGGGAGTGAATCAAAAATAACTCAGGGGAATAATGCAAGAACGGAAGAGGATCATACGGACCTGAATAATTTCTTGGGAGAGTCCCATAGGAAGCCAGCCACCTACAGGGAATTTGGACACGCCAGGGGCTACAAGGGGACGGGAGGAGGGAGAGTGTGCGGATTCAGATGATGAAGGCAGTGTATTACACTGTATAGAAAAAAACAGAAGGATAGAATTTAGACAGTGCAGGAGAGATAGAGAGATTAAAGATGATCAGACTGCACATAGGAGGGAGGGAAAGGAAAGAACAAATGCAGGGAAGTGGGGGGAATGGAGTCGGTCTCAGGGCGTATCGGTACTAAATAGATCTCAGGGAACAAGGAACAGAAGGGGAGAGGAGGATAAGAGACTGAGAGACAGAAAAGAAGAAACGGAGAGAATGGAAGGTTAGCATAACAGGTTGGAAAAAGGAGAACAAAAGAAAGTGATTATCTGTGGTGATAGCTCAATCAGGACAACAAAAAAGTGGCTGGAGGAGGCAGACACGGAAGTAATTAGCCTTAAACGGGCGGGTATGCGTGTAATTTTGAAGCAGGCGAGAGATACCATATTCGAGAGAGGGGAGGGAACTATTGTAATTCTGGGAGGCGGAAATGGGCTTGAACGACGTGGGGTGAGGGGGACAATCAGTGACATAGAAAGAGGTGTTAAGATTATCAGGGAACATAACAAGTGGACTAACATAACAATAGTGGGGATTTTGAGGAGGCTAAAAGAAAGCTGGAGCTATGAAAAAGTTAGGCTGGCTTTAAATGAGGAAATGGGGGAACTCACACAGTGGATGTACGCAAAATTCAAGAAGGAAGGTGTCAAACAGGTGAGTTTCATGGACCTCGACGGGGTAGTGGACACAATGAGTTTCGAGGAAGATGGATGGCACCTAAAGCAGAGCATATAGCAGGAAAGATTAAGGAGGCAAAAAGGCGAGAAGAGAGGAGGAGCGAGGGAAAAAGGAAGTCACATTGACTAATGATAAGCAATAATCAGGAGGGGAGAGAAGTAGAAAGAGGGAGCAAAGAGAGCAGATGGAGAGGAGAAACCTAGAGAGCAAAAGAGTAAAAGGAGAGCACCATACAAAAAGAATGGAGGGCGGATCAGCAGGACAGAAGAAAAACGAGAGGAAGAGTCGAAAATAAAGGTAGGATGTATAAATATTAGGGATGGGGAATGGATACGTGGAGCGAGGTGATATATGAGTGTGAAGAAAGGGACCTAGAACTTTTAGCATTGACAGAAATAGGTCTTGAGAGGGAGGGTGGAGAAATTGAGAGAAATTCAAGCTGGTAGGGAAGGGAAGGGAGAGGATAAAAAAGAAAGGTGGAGGTGTAGCTCTAGGTGCAAAGAAGGAGTGGAAGGTAACCGAATTACATTTGGGGGACAGTGAGGAACAGGAGGATGTGCTGGCAATAAAGCTGGAAAATAGAAAGAAGGAAAAGAGGAACTTGGTGGTAATGGTATGCTATATGGGAGTAGAAAAAAGGAGGGTTGAGAGGTGATGAGCATGGTAGAGTGCAACGGGGAGGTGTTGGTGATGGGGGACATGAATGGGCATATTGGACTGCTTGGAGAGAGAATCAGTGGCAATGGGGAGCTCCTACTGGACTTTTCAGAAGAAAATGAGGTAGAAATTCTCAATTTAACAAGGATTGAGGGAAAGGCAACCTGGAGAGGGACAGATGGGGGAGCGTCAGCGATAGACTACATATTGGCAAATGATAGGGTGAGGGGCAGAATAAAGAGTTTGTGGGTTGACGAGGAGGGAGACGTTGAGCTGAAGAGTGACCACAATACGATGATTGTTGATCTGGTGACAAAAAAAAGAAGCACAAAGGGCAAGAAATGGAGGCAAGTTAACAGGTGAAAGATGGAACCTGAAGAAAACAAGGTGGAAGGTGTTTAGAGAGGAATTAGAGGAACGGGAGGATAATACAGAGGGGGTAGAGGAGCTAAATGAAAGGTTACAAAGGAATATAATGAGAGCGGCAGCGAAGGGGGTTGGTACAGTAAAAATGAAGGGGAGAACGAAGAGAACACCATGGTGGACGGAAGAAGTCAAGCAAGAAAGAAAAAAGGGGAAAGAGATGAACATATAGAAAAAGGCTAAAAAGACAATATGAAAGAGGAGAAGGGATTGATGCAAGATTGGTAATTAAGGCATAAGAAGATTACGAGAAACAAAGAGAAATTACGAGAGAGACAATGTGTAGAGCAGATCGAGACTGGGAAAGAAATGAAATGGAGAGAATACAAAGGGAGAAAGGCGAAGGAAGCAGGGAATGGTTCGTGTGATTGAAAGGGAAAGAGCATGAGGAGGTAAAAGTGGATAAGCTATCCATAAGAGGAGAGGTCTTTCAAGGCAGTGAAATAGAGAGAAGTATTTTAAGGAATATTGGGAATGGGTTGGAGGGGCGAAGGAAGAAGTAGAAAGGGAGTGGATAGTGGAGATGGAAGAGAAAGAGACGAATGTACGAGAGCTAGACAAGGAGATTACATTGGAAGAGGTAAGGAAAAGCATACAGAAGTTAAGGAGAGGTAAGGCAGCCGGAAATGATGGACTGCCTCTCGAGATGTACCTAGAGGGGGGTGAGTGCGTGGTGAGGAACTTGAGGATGTTGATGAACGGGATAAAGAGAGAGGAGAGTATACCTGATGAATGGTGAGAGGCAAGAGTTATAATGATACCCAGAGGGCGAGGCAAAAACCAGGGGGACATCAAGAACTACAGACCAGCGACAGTAGTGAATGTGATATGTAAGCTGTTTGCAAATGTAGTTTAGCAGAGACTGAGCGAGGAGATAGAAATAGGGTGCCAAGTGATGAACAAAATGCGTTCAGGAAAGGACGGAGAGGGAGTGATACTGTGTTTGTGCTGGGGGAGATTTTAGAAAAGAAAAGAAGACAGGGGCAGACGGTGTGGCTAGCTTTCATAGACACAGAGAAGACATTCGATAAAGTGAACAGAGAAACTCTTTGGAAGGTGTTACGAAAGGCAGGAGTGAGCGAAAAAATTAGGAAAATCTTAAAAACACGAATGAAGGAACAAAAGTGAAAGCGAGGTTAGGGGAATGGGAAACAGACTGGGTGAGAGTGAAAAAAGGGGCGAGACAGTGATGCACTCTGTCACCAATACTCTTTAGTTTCTTTATGGAAGAGTTGGTGCAAAGAGTAAAAAAAGGTGGGAGAGGGGGTAGAAGGACGGAAACTTGGAGTGTTGACGTTTGCAGATGATGTGGTATTGGCCGAAACTAGAGGTGGGCTAAGAAAAATGCTGGAGGTAGTAGACAGATATGGAAGGGAACTGGTGGTGAACTTTAGTGGAGATAAGAGCAAAGTGATGCAAATAGGGGGTGATGTTGAAGAGATGGAGGATAGAGAGTGGTGGTTAGGCGGGAAGAGAATGGAGGAAGTAAAGGAGTACAAATACCTGGGAGTGTGGATAGGAAGGAACGGTTTTAAGAGGGAAATTAATGACAAAGTAAGGAAGGGAGAGAGAATTTGGGAAAGTTTGCTAAATGCAGTGAAAGAGAGAGCAAATGGTACGAGGTAATAAGAGGATTGTAGAAGGGGATTGGAGTGCTAGCTATAATGTATGGAATGGAGGCAATTGGATGTACAGAAGAGGAAGTGGAACGGTTGGAAAAAGTTCAAAACAGAGTAGGTAGGCCAGGGCTGGGAGAAAAGAAATGGACAGCGGTAGAAGCGGTGAGAGGAGACATGGGATGGAGCACCTTTAGAGAACGAATAAAGAAGGCGAAGATGAAATTCAGGCTGAGACTAGATGCAATGGAGGATGATACCTGGGTTAGAAGAATCTACTTGTGGAAGGGGGTTAGAAGCAGATGGGAAAGAGAATGTAGGAAAGGACAGAGGAAACTAGGGATGTACCAGGAGCAGAATGGAAAGGGAGAGGGGGTGACAATATAGAGAACTTAGGAGGGGACAACCTAATGAAGATAGTAGGGAAACGTGTCCAGGAATGAGGTATAAGAGAATGGAAAAACGAGATGGACAAGAAGAAGACATTAGAGATGTATAAGAAGAAAACGAAACCAGGGAGAGAAGAATGGTACGATGAGTGATTGGGTGGCAAGATTCTCATTAAAGTAAGAACAGGGGCCTGCGAGCTAAATTCAAGAACATGAAGATGGAATGGGGAAGTCAAGAAATGCGAGAATTGCTGGTTGGGTGGGGAGAGAGTGGAAGAGACTGTTGAACATGCAGTGACTGAGTGCGAGGCCAATAAAAAGGAGAGAGATGTGTTAGAAGAGAGAATGAGGAGATGTGTGGGAGCAGAGAGATAGGAAGAAGTGAAAAGTAATGATGATGGAGGGATAGCATGGTTGTCTGGATTGGAAGAATTAAATGAGGATAAAGGTAGGGAGAGAATGGCAGTCATGAAGAGTTTCCTATGTGACGTATGAAAGAAGAGAGAGAAGAGGAGGAGGGAAGGGGAGAGAAAGGGGAGAGAGAGTAGATGCGGAGTGAAAGTACGTATCTTAAGCTTTTCTTATAACTAGTCTCCAACTATCTCCTACCAAATTTTACAAACTATTTAAATTTTTGCTCTTACCTTTACATTTCTCTCGGGGGGAATGCCGGTATCTAGGCGATACTGACGGGTTGGAAGGTGAACCTCCCCGCAGTTACCCTACACAAGAAGTGGCAGCGTCCCGGGCATGTTTTAGTAAGACGCGGAATCTTTCAATGCCTAGCGTTGAGTGCCTTTTGTGTAAAGCTAATTACTTATTTTGGGCTCACAATGAGATTTACAGGGGTAATGAACGACATAATATGTATCAGGCAGTTTTCAAGTAAGTAGCAGTTTTATATCCTAATGTGACATGGATCATTTTTATATAACATGGATAGTTAAGAGGAACTTTACACCTGTGTTGCCTACCTTAGGTTGATTTCTGACCGCAGGAATTGAGCATCCTGTATGGACGGCGCATTATTATCTGTCCATTCATCCTCCTTCAGTTGGCGCAAGTATCAGGGGCCAGCAATATTTACGGTAAACATACGCATTACTTTTATAGAACCACCATACCAAATCAGTTCTACATCCTAATAGTCTGTTATATTTTTCTGATTATTTCTGGTATAGTAAATAAACGTGTCTTGTGAAATCTGTTTACCGTTGTATTTAGCTGTTCCTCTCTGATAACTGTTTGATTCATCAGGGTGGTGGTGGAAGGGGCTGTCCTAACTAAAGTGTTTAACTAAACCCAACTTAAACTGGGTCAGTTTTTCATGTTCACCTCAGCCAATTTGTTTATCCAATTTGAATGTTTCCTCTTGTTTTTGGTGTGATTCAATCGATTTTGACCTTTGTTTCTATCGGAAGTCTCAAGTTTTTGCCGAACGCGACTAGCGAGGGTAGAAATGAATGGCCAGAATCAAATCACACCAAAAACAACAGGAAACACTCAGGTTGGATGCCTGTTACCACATGAAATGTCCTATTTTTATAGATAAAGGAAATTAACCAAACCTGACCTATCAAAATTACCTAACCAAACCTAGAAGCTTACTGTAATCAGTAGGTCAAACTTTACCCTAACCTAACCAAGCTAACCTAACAAGCCTAACCCAGTCTAACCTAACCAAACTAAATGTAATGTGCTGCAGTGGAATGCTTATCGTAGAGATACAATAGTCTAGGATGTGCAGTATAGTTTTCTGGTATTTTTTGACGAGATTAGAGGACCTTCATTTTTGTTGGATATGCTTCATTTTACCTCTTTTCCAATCATGAACTTTGGATGAGGAGCTGAAATGAAGCACTTTTGACAGAAAATGAAGGCAAAAATCACTGAACTCGTATAAAAAACCACCGACTGGAAACGCTTAAAGTGAGTTTTACGCCAGGTACCCCTTTTTTGATAAGGGCTAAGGCGTTGCCCCTGGGTAGGGGACTTTTTGGTTTTGGAGCATGTAGCATTTTATGACCGGATGCCCTTCCTGATGTCTACCAATGACCCTTGGGTGGATTCGATCCTCCGACCCTTCGGTCAGAGCAGAGCGCTCTAACCCACTGAGCCACGGCTGCTTATTAATACGTAAATCAATATTACACCCGAGGCACAGATCACCTCCCTCTTCTTTGGAAGCCATGGCGAGAAGAATTTGAATTTTCCACTGAGAAGGAATCAAAGACCTCATTTCAAATTGATTGGTAGAATACCATCATGTGACCTAAAGTATGCCTATGAGTGGGTGAAACAGACCAAGCAGATGCATGCACAGTCAAAGGAAAGAGAAACACACGTATGAACGCACACATTATTTACACAGACTGGCCGAGTGAAGATCCAAGGTATGGTTTTTGGGAGGAAATTGTAATCACGTGTAACTCGTTTATTATAAGTCATAAAAGAAAAGATTCTTAGAATGACCAAATCTACTAGAAAACATTAACGAAAAGTCGAAAATCGCATGAGGTTTATGTGTAAAGTATGACCCTAAACTGTACCTATTAATTTAACCTAACTGGACAGCTCCATTTGGGAAATCGGGAAACGAAATCCACCTTTGAGTACGTTAAGTTTCTTCCATTACACTGAAAACATACTGGTATAATCATAGGTATGGCTTAAGGAATGTGTTGATGATTATGAGTTGGGGGACAGAAATTTTTCAGTAGGAAATGGTAATGTATCACTCTGAAAACAGAAAGTACAGAAAACAATCTGTCTATTGCCAGACGTCTTAATCCCATTCGGGTGGCCAGAAAACAGACCAGAGGAATATGAACTGAATTGGTGAGGTCTTTCTGCTGCTTCAGGTAGCAAGAGCATACATTTACCATTGCGAAATGTATATCACGCAATCAAAAAGTAGATGCAGGACCACACACACATACCGTACACAAAATGTAAAAAGATGAATAACACAGTGATTCCAGATCTTTTATTCTATACCCATGTTCTTCTATCTGTCTATCTATTGCCAGACGCCTCAATCCCGTTTGGGGTGGCCACAAACAAATTGCCTCCAAGTCGCCCTGTCCCCCGCCTTTTCACTGCCCTGCTCCCAACTCACACCCCTCTCTCTCAAATACCTCTCCACCCCATCCCTCCATCTCATCCTCGTCTTCCCCCTCCCTCTTCCCCCCTCCACCTCACTCACATACACTCTCTTCGTCAGTCTTTCACCCTCCATCCTCTCCACATGGCCAAACCACCTCAGTGTGTTCCTCATAACGCTTCCTATCACATCCACATCAACACCACAACGCTCCTTTATATCTTCATTCATCAGTCTGTCTCTCCATGTGACTCCACATGCTCCTCTTAAATAACTCATTTCCACTGCTCTCACTCTTGACTTGTGTCCTTCCAACAACGTCCAAGCTTCACTTCCGTACGTTAGAGTTGGTATCACAATACTGTCATGTAGTAACTTTTTCACTTCCATGCTCACTTCCCTGTTTCTTATCACTGCTTTCAAAGAACCAGCAACCTTTTTTCCCTGCTGTACCCTTTCAAGCACTTCACCCTCCAAACCTCCATCCTTACTCATCACACTACCCAAGTACTTAAACGTACTCACATTTTCCAATTCCTCACCATCCAACCTCGCTGTACATTAACTGACTTCTCCTCTCTCAAAGACCATCACTTTACTCTTCCCTACATTCACCTTTAGATTCCGTTTCATACACACTCTCTCAGACTCATCCACCAAGCCTTGCAGCTTCGTTTCGTCTTCACTCAACAACACAGTATCATCTGCAAACAACAGTACAGGGAGTTTCCAAACACTATCCTCTCTCACCAGGGCCACTCCAACATCCACTACCCTACCTTGTACCTCTTTTATTACCCCATCCATGTACAGTTTGAACAACCATGGAGACATGACACATCCCTGTTTCAAACCAACTTTCAAAGAGAAAAATTCACTCAGTTCACCATCCACACGCACTGCAGCCTTTGCACCATCGTACATACTCTTCACAGCATTCAGCAACTTCCCATCTACTCCATATATTCTTAACACTTTCCACAATCCTTGTCTATCCACCCTGTCATATGCTTTCTCCAAATCCATGAAAGCCGTATACAACTTCTTTCCCTTCTCTAGAAACTTTTCCACTAAAGATGTAAGAATGAATATCTGATCTACACAACCTCTTCCCTTCCTAAAGCCTCCCTGTTCTTCTCCAACTAATTTTTCTCTTCTTTCTCTAACTCTGTCAATAAGTATCCTACCATACACTTTTCCTATTATACTAAGAAGACAAATGCCCCTATGATTACCACACACTCCTTTTTCCTCTTTTCCTTTGTACAAGGGAATAATTATACCTGACTTCCAATCCTCCGGGACTCTACCTTCCTCCCAGGCCAATCTGCACATCTTCCACATCCATTCTACTACTATCTCTCCCCCATGCTTCAGCATTTCACCACACACTCCATCAATTCCTGGGGCTTTCCCCGATTTAACTTTCTTCATTGCTTCCACAGCTTTCTTAAGGAAAGTTATTTTAGTACCGTACTTCATTTCGTTTTTAAAGGCTCCAGCATGCTTGCATGCATCGGCCTTGGTCACCTAATGGCGGCTTTCCATGCTGCACAATCTATTGCAGCCTCCCTGTTCAGTCCCTTAACCCTGAGGCCACACTTAATAACCTCGTCCCATGTCTTTCTTGGTCTGCCCCTCATAACCCCACCCCCAATATTAACACTTCTCACCTTCCTCACCCAATTAACATCCCCGTCCTCTCCACATGCCCAAACCATCTCAATCTACCTCTGCTCATCACAACACCAATACACTCCAGTCCCATCCTACCTCTCAACTCTTCCATCATAAACCCAGCCCCCCCGGACCTTGCACGCAGGGACACACTACACATCCACCTAATCATTGTTATTTCTATACGTCTGAACCGGCGAATATCCTCCTCCTTTACTGCCCAGGTCTTATTACCATACAGCATTACACTCCTAACACATGCTGCATACAAAGACCCCTTAGCACATGGGAGAGTCATCTCAGTGTCAGGAGAGGCAAGAGCTCCCTGAACTTCTTCCAACCACTTCTCACCCTAGCCACAGAGCTAGCTCCAGCCCCACCTCCAGCACACAACGTGTCTCCCAAATAACAAAACTCTTCCACACACTCAAGAGATTCACCAGCAAGTTCATTCCTTTCATGCCTGACAATCTCCACCTGCTGTCCCTGACGTGCCGTGCACATAAAATCAGCATTATCTCGCAGTCTACCTCTGATACCACTACATCTCTTTTGCACCCATTTATCACAAACACCGCGCAAGATGGAATCATTTCCCATGCTCTTGTGGCAAACTGCATATGGCCACTCTCCCTCATCTTTGATAGTACCGCCACCAACCCTAGATATCATCTCTTTTGTTTTATCTGCATTTACCCTCAAGCTCTTGTGCCCCATACCATCTCTCCACTTCCTAAACCTTTCCTCCACCTCCCTTTCGTTCTCTGCAATCAACACCAAATCATCAGCATACAACATCTCCCATGGTACCGGGTAGTCCTTTTCTGAAGTCACGTGAGAGGGCTTCAAGTACCATGATAAACAACATGGGACTCAAAACTTATCCCTGATGCACACCAACGTTCACGGAAAACTCATCACTCAACTCTCCATTCACTCTTACCTGGGTGCGAGCACCCACATACATAGCCATAACCAGCCACTCCTCCGAGCCAAGCTTTGTCATTGCCCACTTCACCACCGTACTACATACAGTATATCATAGGTGATTAACATTTTATTTTTGGAAAAAAATGGAAAGCAAACCTAATATACCTACCATATCTCTCATTCTATCTATAGTCAGACACTACAGTCCCATTAAGGGTGGTTGTTTGACTTTGAGTCAGTTATATGGGGAAGGGCACTAATTCTCTTCCAACCCACTTGTTGACACGTAGGGAACACATACGTGTTGGTTATATGGTTTCCTCCCAGCGTTTTAAATGATTTCCTGGCTTACAGGAAACCAGTAGGCTTGTCACTCTGTGTAAAGCCACCTGAAATGAATGGAGAGTAATAAAAAATGACAGGAAAGATGGAAGAAACAGTAAGAGAGGAGGCCAGATTCAAAATACCAATGATGAAGGTGAAAGAAGTAGGCAGAATTACATCAAGTGAGTGAACGATGGTTGCTACCACCTACTGTACCACTATTACAGCAAACCCTCGATATACTGAACCATCTTCTAGCGAACATTGGTTTTAACGACCACCTGGAGCACAGTCATGTACACTCTCAGCTGGAATATTGCTTACCCTTGTGGGATGGATGTGGAGAGGTGGCTCTAAAACAACTAGACAAAATTCAGAACTAGGCTGGTAGAATTATTAATAACCCTGCTGTTACAAATAAACTACCTCCCCCACAAGTGAGAAGGACTGTTGCCTCCTTTGCATTATTTTACAGATATTTTTATGGCAATTGCTGTGACGAAGTTTCATCCGTTGTGAACCTCTCCATGCCGTCTCCCACGCTACACGAGCATCTGGTAGCACTCATGACTGGAATGTCTAAATGTCTATTGCCAGATGCCTTAATCCTGTCAGGGGCGGCAACAAACAAATCGTCTCCATATCGCCCTGTCCCTCACCATTTCACTGCCCTGCTCCCAGCTAACATCCCCCTCTTTCATATACCGTACCTCTCCACTCCATCCCTCTATCTCATCTTTGGCATGCCCTGCCCTCTTGCCCCCTCCATCTCACTCACATACACACTCCTTGTCAAGCTCTCACTCTTCATCCTCTCCACATGGCCAAACCACCTAGATGTGTTTCTCCTAATGCTTCCTATGACATCCACATCCACACCACAACGCTCCATCATTTCCTCATTTGTCCGTCTGTTTCTTCATGTGACTCCACATGCTTGTCTCAGATAATTCATTTCCACAGTTCTCAGTCTTGACTTGTGTCCCTCCAACAAAGTCCAAACTTCACTTCCATACGTTGGAGTTGGTGTCACAATACTGTCATGTTGTAACTTTTTCACTTCCATGCTCACTTCCCTGTTTCTTATCACTACTTTCAAGGAACTAGCAACCTTTCTTCCCTGCTGTAGCCTACCCTTTCAAGTAATTCACTCTCCAAACCTCCATCCTTACTCATTACATTACCCAAGTACTTAAATGTACTCACATTTTCCAATTCATCACCATCCAACCTCGCTGTACATTCACTGATTTCACCTCTCTCAAAGACCATCTCTTTACTCTTCCTTACATTCACCTTTAGATTCCGTTTCTTACACAGTCTCCCAGACTCATCCACCAAGCCTTGCAGCTTCGTTTCGTCTTCACGCAACAACACAGTATCATCTGCAAACAACAGTACCGTACAGGGAGTTTCCAAACATTACCCTCTCTCACCATGGCCACTCCAACATCCACTACCCTACCTTGTACCTCTTTTATTACCCCATCCATGTACAGATTGAACAACCATGGAGACATGACACATCCCTGTTTCAACCCAACCTTCAAAGAGAAAAATTCACTCAGTTCACCATCCACACACACTGCAGCCTTAGCACCATCATACATGCTCATCACAGCATTCAGCAACTTCCCATCTACTCCATATATTCTTAATTCTTTCCACAATCCATGTCTATCCACCCTGTCATATGCTTTCTCCAAATCCATGAAAGCCGCATACAACTTCTTTCCCTTCTCTAGAAACTTTTCCACTAAAGATCTAAGAATGAATATCTGATCTACACAACCTCTTCCCTTCCTAAAGCCTCCCTGTTCTTCTCCAAGTAATTCCTCTGTTATTTCCCTAGCTCTGTCAATAAGTGTCCTACCATGCACCTTTCCTTTTATACTAAGAAGACAAATGCCCCTATGATTACCACACAATTCTTTTACCCCCTTTTCCTTTGTACAAGGGAATAATTATACCTGACTTCCAATCCTCCAGAACTCTACCTTCCTCCCAGGCCAATCTGCACATCTTCCACATCCATTGTACTACTATCTCTCCCCCATGCTTCAACATTTCACCACACACTCCATCAATTCCTGGGGCTTTCCCCAATTTAACTTTCTTCATTGCTTCCACAACTTCTATCCTACTGATTTCTTCCTGTCTTCTCACCTCCCTCCTTCTCCCAGCCATTCCTCAGCCACATATACTCGCATCACTTCCATCCTTTATGTTTAACAATTCCATAAAGTGTTCACTCCATCTGCTCACTTTTTCTCCCTTCTCCACTAGTAATCTACCACTTTTATCTTTCACTCCCCTGCTAACCTCACTTCCACCCTGTCTTACTCTCTTCACCTCTTTACAGAACATTTTCTTACAGTCCCTCCACTTTACACTCAAATTCCTTCCAAATTCCTCATCCACTCTCTTCTTACTCTCTCTTTCTTACTACATATAACTCTTTCTTCCGTCTCTCAATTTCTTCCACGCCCCTCTTTCTCATCCATTCATTGTATGCTTTCTTCTTTTGTGCCACAGCCTATACTTTAAAAAAAAAGACTTACAAGCAGTTTCTCCAAAAGTAATACTGTACTGTACTGTACCGTATGTGACTCTTCGAACACAGACCAACTGTGTTGGCTGTTGGCATGTATAAAGCAGTAGAAATAAACAATAGGAAACAAATTCAGTCCATTTCATTCACCTTAAATTGTTATATGTCTCTGCGAAGAGCTTTCGTAGGTTAGGCAGCTTGTGTTGGAGACTGAGATGGAGAGGTAGATGGAGGGATGCAATAATCACTTAAATATGTAAAGTTCTGCACTTATTTACTTCACATGACAATCATTTAAACTGAGATGTAACACATGGAATACACTAAATTAAAATGTACCATGTAGTTTACGTTTGCAACCTTCCATGTCCAAGGCAAAAGTGAAAAGTCCAAATAGACAACAGCGCAAGAGCGTCATGACCTCACCCGATGATGGTCAGATGCAAATTGACTGTGTCTGCCTTCAGCTGGCTCCCAGCGCTGAGTGTCGGTGTCGGGGGAAGTGAAATATGAACAAATTACAAATAAGTCGTCAGTTGTCATGGTGGGAAAAGAAATATACTGAATATATCACCATTACTTATGTGAGAAAAAAAGAAAGTCACCACTGACACGGGGGCTATCGACTTATGAAATAAAGTAATAAGTTTTACTGTGTTCTGGCTTACTTTGCCAATTTTCTGAAGACATGAGTTTCATAAATTTTCTCAACAGTACACAGTGGAGACTGATCACTCGCGAAAGCTGAAGTGTTGATACTGTTGGCCTCTGAGAAAGTGTCGTTACTCCTGACAATCAATAATTAATACTAATAAAGACAGATTCTTGCTGGTGCTAACTCCTAGTTTGTGCAAGCGGATTTATGAATTAATATGAAAGAACTGGATTACCTACCGGTCGTAATTAATACGGTATAAGAAGTTTCTGCAAACTGAGAGTAACAGCTAAAGTAAGCACTATATGGAGAAATGAAATATGATCTTTACATTTAATCCATTGGGTGCTGCAAGCATCTGAGAAGGATGGGTTGACAGACTTCTACAAACTCTAAGAAGGCTCTTAACTAATGTTAACGGAAAATAGCCGCACCAGGGCGTTACTTAGCTCAGAGCTCTCAGCAGCCTAGGGGTTAATAAAGCCCAAAGAAAAGACCACTAAATTTATTAACTACAAACAAAGTGAATTCTTACTATACAAGATAACTTAAATGAGTAATCACTCACGCAGTTGATCATGCTAGCTAATAATGTTAAGCCTAGAAAACACAGCAAGAAAATGCTGGTCAGTGGAGAAAATGGAGTCATGGCTGTGAAGAGACTGGGTGGCTCTGCTACTCAGGCTGCTGCGGTGCGCACTATTGCCGATCACCAATTCAATGGGGAGATACAGGGGTCATACAACTGTAGAGGTTGTAGCCGCTAGGACGGATCTTGCTTCTCTTCACTGTTCTCAACATGCTCTTCCTGTGGCAGCACTGCACCAACTGACTAATGTTTTCACCCCAGCCACAAGTCAATACAGTACATGATCACTGGAAGTAGGCATGGCCTAGCTTAACGGCCAGAGAGACAATACTAAGGAATGATAATTATAGAGGTATAAAGCTTTTAGATCAGATAATGAAGGTAATGGAGAGAGTTTTAGAAGGTATGAATAGAGAAGAGTGAATATTGATGAGATGCAGTTTGGGTTTATGCCAGGTAGGGGGACCACTGATGCCATATTCATTGTTCGGCAGCTTCAGGAAAAATATATTGGTAGGAGAAGGGATCTTTATTTTGTTTTTGTTGATTTGGAAAAGGCCTTTGACAGAGTCCCTAGAGAGGTGATGAAGTGGGCAATGAGAAAGCTTGGCTTGGAGGAGTGGCTGGTTAGGGTGGTTATGGCCATGTATGTGGGTGCTCACACTCAGGTAAGAGTGAATGGAGATTTGAGTGATGAGTTTTCCATGAATGTTGGTGTGCATCAGGGGTCAGTCTTGAGTCCCATGTTGTTTATCATGGTACTTGAAGCCCTTTCATGTTACTTTAGAAACGGACTCCCGTGGGTGTTGTTGTATGCTGATGATTTGGTGTTGATTGCAGAGAACGAAAGGGAGGTGGAAGAAAGGTTTAGGAAGTGGAGAGATGATATGGGGCTCAAGGGTTTAAGGGTAAATGCAGATAAAACAAAAATGATGATATCTGGGGTTGGTGGCGGTACTGTCAAAGACGAGGGAGAGTGGCCATGTGCAGTTTGCCACAAGGACGTGGGAAGTAATTCCATCTTGTGCGGTGTTTGTGATAAATGGGTGCATAAGAGATGTAGTGGTATCAGACGTAGACTGCGAGATAATGCTGATTTTATGTGCACGGCTTGTCGGGGTGAGCAAGTGGAGAGTGTCAGACGTGAAAGGATTGAACTTGCTGGTGAATCTCTTGAGTGTGTGGAAGAGTTTTGTTATTTGGGAGACATGTTGTGTGCTGGAGGTGGGGCTGGAGCTAGCTCTGTGGCTAGGGTGAGAAGTGGTTGGAAGAAGTTCAGGGAGCTCTTGCCTCTCCTGACATTGAGAGGACTCTCCCTACGTGCTAAGGGGTCTTTGTATGCAGCATGTGTTAGGAGTGTAATGCTGTATGGTAGTGAGACCTGGGCAGTGAAGGAGGAAGATATTCGCCGGCTCAGACGTACAGAAATGACAATGATTAGGTGGATGTGCAGTGCGTCCCTGCGTCCAAGGACTGGAGGGGCTGGGTTTACAATGGAAGAGTTGAGAGGTAGGATGGGACTGAAGTGTATTGGTGTTGTGATGAGGAGAGGTAGATTGAGGTGGTTTGGGCATGTGGAGAGGATAGGGGGGTGATAATTGGGTGGGAAAGGTGAGAAGTGGTAATATTGGGGGTGGGGTTATGAGGGGTAGACCGAGAAAGACATGGGACAAGGTCATTAAGTGTGACCTTAAGGTTAAGGGACTGAACAGGGAGGCTACAATGGATCGTGCAGCGTGAAGAGCCGCCATTAGGTGACCAAGGCCGACACATGCAAGCATGTTGGAGTCTTTAAAAAACGAAACAAAAATGAAACGAAAAAACAAAATAAAAAATATTGCTTAGTGAACCATTACTGTCCATACATAAAGCCACTTACTCATGATACAATGACGAATGTTTTTTTTTGGGGGGGGGAGTTTGAAATCTGAGTGCGGAAGAAAGCGGTTAACTGACAGAACGAAGTTCTATGGGGTTTCAGTATTTTTCATTTGTCACCAATTGCCATAATAACACTATCTATCTATCTATTGCCAGACGCCTCAATCCCGTTTGGGGTGGCCACAAACAAATCGCCTCCAAGTCGCCCTGTCCCCCGCCATTTCACTGCCCTGCTCCCAACTCACACCCCCCTCTCTCATATACCTCTCCACCCGATCCCTCCATCTCATCCTCGTCCTCCCCCTCCCTCTTCCCCCCTCCACCTCACTCACATACACTCTCTTCGTCAGTCTTTCACCCTCCATCCTCTCCACATGGCCAAACCACCTCAGTGTGTTCCTCATAACGCTTCCTATCACATCCACATCCACACGACAACGCTCCTTTATATCCTCATTCATCAGCCTGTCTCTCCATGTGACTCCACAGGCTCCTCTTAAATAACTCATTTCCACTGCTCTCACTCTTGACTTGTGTCCTTCCAACAATGTCCAAGCTTCACTTCCGTACGTTAGAGTTGGTATCACAATACTGTCATGTAGTAACTTTTTCACTTCCATGCTCACTTCCCTGTTTCTTATCAGTGCTTTCAAGGAACCAGCAACCTTTCTTCCCTGCTGTAAGCTTTCAAGCACTTCACCCTCCAAACCTTCATCCTTACTCATCACACTACCCAAATACTTAAACGTACTCACATTTTCCAATTCCTCACCATCCAACCTCGCTGTACTTTCATTAACTTCACCTCTCTCAAAGACCATCACTTTACTCTTCCCTACATTCACCTTTAGGTTCCGTTTCTTACACACTCTCTCAAACTCATCCACCAAGCCTTGCAGCTCCCCTTCGTCTTCACTCAACAACACAGTATCATCTGCAAACAACAGTACAGGGAGTTTCCAAACACTATCCTCTCTCACCAGGGCCACTCCAACATCCACTACCCTACCTTGTACCTCTTTTATTACCCCATCCATGTACAGATTGAACAACCATGGAGACATGACACATCCCTGTTTCAAACCAACTTTCAAAGAGAAAAATTCACTTAGTTCACCATCCACACGCACTGCAGCCTTCGCACCATCATACATACTCTTCACAGCATTCAACAACTTCCCATCTACTCCATATATTCTTAACACTTTCCACAATCCTTGTCTATCCACCCTGTAATATGCTTTCTCCAAATCCATGAAAGCTGCATACAACTTCTTTCCCTTCTCTAGAAACTTTTCCACGAAAGATCTAAGAATGAATATCTGATCTACACAACCTCTTCCCTTCCTAAAGCCTCCCTGTTCTTCTCCAACTAATTTCTCTGTTCTTTCTCTAACTCTGTCTATAAGTATCCTACCATACACTTTTCCTATTATACTAAGAAGACAAATGCCCTTATGATTACCACACACTTCTTTTTCCCCTTTTCCTTTGTACAAGGGAATAATTATACCTGACTTCCAATCCTCCGGGACTCTACCTTCCTCCCAGGCTAATCTGCACATCTTCCACATCCATTCTACTACTATCTCTCCCCCATGCTTCAGCATTTCACCACACTCTCCATCAATTCCTGGGGCTTTCCCAGATTTAACTTTCTTCATTGCTTCCACAACTTCTATCCTACTGACTTCTTCCTGTCTTCTCACCTCCCTCCTTCTCCCAGCCATTCCCCAGCCACTTATACTCGCATTACTTCCATCCTGTATGTTCAACAATTCCTTAAAGTGTTCTCTCCATCTGCTCACTTTTTCTCCCTTCTCCACTAATAATCTACCATTTTTATCTTTCACTCCCCTGCTAACTTCACTTCCACCCTGTCTTACTCTTTTCACTTCTCTCCAGAACATTTTCTTACAGTCCCTCCACTTTACACTCAAATTCCTTCCAAATTCCTCATCCACTCTCTTCTTACTCTCTCTTACTAATCTTTTCACCTCTCTCTTTCTTTCCACATATAACTCTCTCGTCCGCCTCTCAACTTCTTCCACGCCCCTATTTCTCATCCATTCATTGTATGCTTTCTTCTTTTGTGCCACAGCCTGTTTCACCTCTTCAGTCCACCACGCTGTTCCTTGCACCCCCCTCCATCTTCTCTTCCTTCCACACACCACATCACATGCTGCACGTATTTCTTCTGTAAATATCTTACACACACCTTCCACGTCTCCCATCTGCTCCAATTCATATTTGCCCAATCGTTCCTCCACTTCTCTCTTATACTCTGCCTTTTTCTCATCCTCTTGTAACCTCTCCACTCTCCTTGCAACTACTTCTTCCTCTCGTCTTTCCCTTCTTCTATTCCTCCATCTTACTTGCATCCTAATTCTGGCCACCACCAAGTAGTGGTCAGAAAGTCCACTCCCCCAACCTCTATACACTCTTGCATCCTTTACACATCTTCGCATCCTTTCATCCACACACACATAATCAATCATTGCCTTCCTTTCATTCAGTTCACCACCCACCCTTCTCATCACTCGCCATGTATACCTGTGGATCATTTTATGCCTGAAGAGGGTATTGGCTATCACCAACCCCCTCCCAGCACAAATGTCCACTAACGCACTCCCATAATAACACAATCTCATGAATTTGTGACAGTCAGGGTATCTTAGTCTGAGTCCTACATGCAGGCGGGTCCCGATCTTACAAGCTAATTAGGAGTAAGGATTTTGCTCGTTAGCCGAATTCTAGTTAAACAAAGTGAAGAACTTAGGGGAAAAATAGGGTTAGGGAACAAGGCCTCTGAGCATCCTCCCCCAAAACTGACTTTCTGATCATTTTAAGCTGGAATAAGGGGTTAATACAAGAGGGTAATACACCAAACAGCATTAGAAAATGGAAGAAAAACATATTCAGCAAGCAATTGGATGTCTTACATGGGTTTGAGTATCTTCCATGACGCATGCCAGCTGTGCTCTTCCACCATTCGGCTGGCTCGTTTCACTCTCTCTGAGGCCTGAGTGGGTGCGGTGATGGGAGGCTGGTGGGAGAATCAAAGGCCTAACTAATCCACCTCTGCCTCCAATGACGGAGACGAGAGGGCACAGAAAAAAAGCACGCTTCAAGACTGACCTTAACTGGGCAATCTTGGCTGGAAGAATGTTCACAAAAATAAGGCGGGAAGAGGCTCGCAAAGCTAGCATGGGACTCGTTTCCTAGCCGCCGAGGTACACACAGCAGACAGCTGTGGCGCAACCCTCATCTCGATTCTCATAGTTGTGGATTTTTACCTGCTTGTTAACCCCTTAACCGCGGGGTGTCACTTTTGTGACGCTTGGGAGCAAGGGATCATACCGCGGGGCGTCGCTTTTGTGATTCTGTGTTATTTTGAATTCACCCGGGCTTCCACGTGGGGGCTTGTATCATCTATCAGTACTGCCAATGTCCAACACTAGTCAGCACTCCTAATCTCATCTGTACTCCCATCCATTGTTGACAATTTAGCCATTTCTCCCCGTTCTTGACTCCCCTCCCTACCCCCCCTCCATTACCCTATCCTCTCGCCTGCCTGGCTGTGCTACGCTAAGTAAATCTTCCCTGGAATTTTTCACTGATTTCATCCATTGAAATAAGTCCTATGCCTTATTCTTATACCAAATAATATATACAAGAAAGAAATAAGGTAAGTGAGAGTGCCATACACCTGGAATTGGCTAATTATCACCTGACAACACCTCACGTGCACTCGTTCGCTAATTTTCGCTGTTTATTTCCCCTTGAAATATGCCGTATAATCTATTTTCGTAATAAATATACTGTACATATAAGGAGGGAAGGGAGAAGCCTAAGTGATATTTACATTCACCTGGAACTACCTAATTTATAATGTATTGTCTAGATTTCCTGCCAATCATTTCACTTCTAATATTAGCTGTGTCAAGAGGCTAAATGTTGGCAGTACTGATTTCCCTAGGTAGGCCTCCACCCCGGCCCACCCTTATCAGTTCACTCTCATCTTCCAGTGTGGGGGTACGTCTGTTCGCTCTTGCTAACTTCAGGGACTTTTCACCCCCATGCAAAGGGCCCTGTGACCTTTACCCTCTACTAAACCTCGTGTGGAAAGCGGTAAAGGGCTGACAATTGATAAAAGAGTGACTACGATCTTTCTATTGAGTAAAACAGTGCAAGTGGAATTGTAAATAATGTGTAAACAGCAAGTGAAAGTAATGAATGTAAATATACATGAACAGTGGAAAATAGTTTTATAAGTTACTTCAAGTGATAGTGCATAACACAATGTAAATAAAATAGAAATGTAAATAATGTAAATAAAATAGAGAACGTAAATAGAAATGTAAATGAGTAGTATTATAAGAATACGAGTATATACCCTAGGAGTAATGAAAGTGAAAGTTTCACTCTAGCATGTATGAATACTATGAGTTATGAGAGTGAAGGTGAAAGTGACATTCACTCTCAATGCTAGTATACAGGACGAGAAAGTGAATGCTACGTATTTTACTGAAAGAAATTGAACCCCTGCAGTGACAATAAACTAATACTACTGAAGGAAACTTATGGATAAAGACTGTAGATATATATAAGTGTTATATAGTAATAGAAATATAAAGTGTGAGGGGTTTTATGAATAATAAATGACAGAGTACCAAGAGCGAACTAGCGCAAGTGCGACGTTCAGACGCACTCGTAATTTTCATTGCTTTCACAGTGGGTTTTTTTTTGGAGTATGGATCCCAAACTACTTGAAAATCATAGAGTAGTGTTGATAGTGTTAATATCTGGCTGTGGTAATCATATTACGGGTTGTCGGGAAGTGTAAAGTGGAGACTTCATTACCCAACTTTAGAGGTCTCCACAAGTCCTACGGTAACCGACGAAGGCTCAACAATCATTCCAGGAGAAAGCTGAAGGTATGTGCCATAAGCATATGTAATTTTAATATTCTAGGACTAATAACTGATTTTTGGCAAATATTTTTTGAGAGTCTGTCGGAGCCCGAATAACCCCGCGGCACACGCAAAACATTGGTAAACATGCCCGCGGTGTAGGGGTTAAACAGGCGGTGGTGCAAATTCCAAAACCTCGTATTAGTGAATTCTCACTAAGTGGTTGCTTGTTAACCGGGACTTGCCTGTACCGGATATGCCGCCATCTGCAAGGTCGATTTATCGAGGTTTTACAGTATTTTCTCTCCATTGCTTTCTCTTATAGTATTTAGATGTGATGAGAGGGAGAGAGAGCTAGAGAGAGAGAGAGAGAGAGTGAGAATTATTATCCCCTATGGTACCATAACTTAGCAAGAGAGAGTTGTTGGTGTTCTTGATAAATCCTGGTCTGTCTAGCTGAGCCAACCTATCAACCAAATGCAAGCAACTGCTCCTGCAGGGTCATCCTGTGCAGTGAACCTATGTTCACTCACAGCTGACAGCAGCTTGTCACAATGAGGCATGGGGAAAAATGTGGAGGTTTGGTTCCAGGATGAATGCAACATTTGTGTCCCCACCCAGTTAGCAGGGGCACCTTAATATGCTCCTTTTCACGCTGTAATTTGGTCACAGTGGGCCCCGCTTACCTGGAGAACCGCTGTCCATGGTTTCAGCTACCTGCAGTCAACCATGGTCCAAAAATATTAAATGCAGAATTCCAGAAATAAACAATTCATAAGTTTTAAATTGCACGCCATTTTGAGTAGCATGATGAAATGGCGGGGGACAGGGCGACTTGGAGGCGATTTGTTTGTGGCCACCCCAAACCGGATTGAGGCGTCTGGCAATAGATAGAATAGATAGATGATGAAATCTTGTGCCGTTCTGTTCCATCCCACCTGGGATGTACAGTACTGTTATTTTATCTGTTGCAGAGGGTTAGTGAAGTCTTCAGCAGACCTGGCCTAACCTTACCCAGGGCAAGGTGTGGGTGCTCAACTACACAGTGCACTGCCAGCCACCTTTTGTCACAGAACACAGTTTTGTTTGTAATTTATCCAAAGATTTCATCGCTGATGATTACTGTATTGACTAATTTTGCTTTAACAGATTCTAAAATGGTAATTTTCAGTACTAACGTGAAAATAAAACGATTCATAAATTACAAAGATGTCTACGAAGAACAAGGGTGCACCGGGGGGGGGGGGCTGGGCTCCCCTCTTATCTCTCTGGGTCCTTTAAAAATTTGCTGTATATATATTTATTGCAATAACAGCAAAACATGAAAAACTGGCAAAGGCCCCCCCCCCCAGAAAATTCCTTGTTGCACCCCTGACGAAGAACACTGTCTTTGTTTGGCAGGTGAGGCGCTTGCATGGTTACCATAGCAACCTCCCCACACCTTTCCATACATTATGACAGTGCGGCAGTCCACCACAATAAACTGGATGTCACAGTGAATGAGCTTTTCATTCTGTATTTATTAAACACAGAGAAGTTTGCTATTCATGACTACTGAACAGTAGTTTGCTATGAATATGACCAAAAATAACAAGGAATGATGAGCTCGTCTTTTTACATGCGTACAAAGATAATGCATGTGCTACCTGCCTGGTAGTCACATAGTAGCCATCCCAGTTATTAGATTGACAGTTATGATATTGCACTAACCCTTATTTTACTTAATAGTGGCCCCACAGTGCAAGAGTAGTGATGCTCTCATTCCAGATATATAAAGAGATGCCATAAAGTTCTTCCTTTAAGTGTTCATATAGGATTCGATACTATCCGCGGGTTCAGGGATCCGCTACGGGTCTTGGAATGTATCCCACGTGGATAAGGTGGACTACTGTATGTGGTTACCACTCGGCCATGTGAATGGTTTCTTAGGTTACAGGAAACCAATAGGCATGCCACTTAGTGTAGAGCCACCTGAAGTGGAAAGAAGAATAACAAAGAGAGACAGGATGGAAAGAGAAAGGTAGAAAATATGAGAAGAGACAGAAAAAGATTGATAAAGATGAGGAAGAAGTATGCAGCACTGGATCAAGTGAGTGGATGATGGTTGCCACCACCTACCACCATTATTACTCAGTGACGTCTAAATATAGGAAAAAAATGGATATGTAGTGTATTTTTCTTTAAAATTTCTTAAACTGTTAAACTTTTTCTAGCAAGGATGATTTAGAGCACCTGTAAGTAATTAACCTATGAAATTTTTTAGGCTGATGTGTAAAATGAATATAAAAGTAGAGAAACCGGCAGTATCTAGTATGTTTACTTGAGTATTTAATGATTTTTTGGGGGAGGGGGGGGAGGAGGGGAACCTTGGATGAATTTGGACATCCATATAAATCTATCTATCTATTGCCAGACGCCTCAATCCCATTTGGGGTGGCCACAAACAAATCGCCTCCACGTCAACCTGTCCCCCGCCATTTCACTGCCCAGCTCCCAACTCACACCCCCCTCTCTCATATACATCTCCACCCCATCCCTCCATCTCATCCATGGCCTCCCCATCCCTCTTCCCCCCTCCACCTCACTCACATACACTCTCTTCGTCAGTCTATCACCTTCCATCCTCTCCACATGGCCAAACCACCTCAGTGTGTTCCTCATAACTCCTCCTATCACATCCACATCCACACCACAACGCTCCTTTATATCCTCATTTGTCAGCCTGTCTCTCCATGTGACTCCACAGGCTCCTCTTAAATAACTCATTTCCACTGCTCTCACTCTTGACTTGTGTCCTTCCAACAACGTCCAAGCTTCACTTCCATACGTTAGAGTTGGTATCACAATACTGTCATGTAGTAACTTTTTCACTTCCATGCTCACTTCCCTGTTTCTTATCACTGCTTTCAAAGAACCAGCAACCTTTCTTCCCTGCTGTACCCTTTCAATCACTTCACCCTCCAAAGCTCCATCCTTACTCATCACACTACCCAAGTACATAAATGTACTCACATTTTCCAATTCCTCACCATCCAACCTCGCTGTACATTCACTGACTTCACCTCTCTCAAAGACCATCACTTTACTCTTCCCTACATTCACCTTTAGATTCTGTTTCTTACACACTCTCCCAAACTCATCCACCAAGCCTTGCAGCTTCGTTTCGTCTTCACTCAACAACACAGTATCATCTGCAAACAACAGTACAGGGAGTTTCCAAACACTATCCTCTCTCACCAGGGCCACTCCAACATCCACTACCCTACCTTGTACCTCTTTTATTACCCCATCCATGAACAGATTGAACAACCATGGAGACATGTCACATCCCTGTTTCAACCCAACCTCCAAAGAGAAAAATTCACTTAGTTCACCATCCACAAGCACTGCAGCCTTAGCACCATCATACATACTCTTCACGGCATTCAACAACTTTCCATCTACTCTATATATTCTTAATACTTTCCACAATCCTTGTCTATCCACCCTGTCATATGCTTTCTCCAAATCCATGAAAGCCGCATACAACTTCTTTCCCTTCTCTAGAAACTTTTCCACGAAAGATCTAAGAATGAATATCAGATCTACACAACCTCTTCCCTTCCTAAAGCCTCCCTGTTCTTCTCCAACTAATTCCTCTGTTCTTTCTCTAACTCTGTCAATAAGTATGCTGCCATACACTTTTCCTATTATACTAAGAAGACAAATGCCCCTATGATTACCACACACATCTTTTACCCCTTTTCCTTTGTACAAGGGAATAATTATACCTGACTTCCAATGCTCCGGGACTCTACCTTCCTCCCAGGCCAATCTGCACATCTTCCACATCCATTCTGCTACTATCTCTCCCCCATGCTTCAGTATTTCACCACACACTCCATCAATTCCTGGGGCTTTCCCCAATTTAACTTTCTTCATTGCTTCCACAACTTCTATCCTACTAATTTCTTCCTGTCTTCTCACCTCCCTCCTTCTCCCAGCCACTCCCCAGTCACTTATACTCGCATTACTTCCATCCTGTATGTTCAACAATTCCTTAAAGTGTTCTCTCCATCTGCTCACTTTTTCTCCCTTCTCCACTAGTAATCTACCATTTTTATCTTTCACTCCCCTGCTAACCTCACTTCCACCCTGTCTTACTCTCCTCACCTCTTTCCAGAACATTTTCTTTCACTCCCTCCACTTTACACTCAAATTCCTTCCAAATTCCTCATCCACTCTCTTCTTACTCTCTCTTACTAATCTTTTCACCTCTCTCTTTCTTTCTACATATAACTCTCTCATCCGCCTCTCAACTTCTTCCACGCCCCTATTTCTTATCCATTCATTGTATATTATTATAAAATAACGTTTGTACTGTGGCACTATCTTTGTCTTGGTTACAGCTTGATAGCTCACTGGACCAGCCACCCATAGGGTACTTAATATCTAGCTTAGACCATAAAACAAGAGCAGCAGATAAAAAGAAATTTGAAAATTGTGTCCGAATTCAACCTGTTTACGATTTTGTAACCTTTTTTTTTTTTTTTTTTTTTTTCCTGTTTTTTTTTCTAAGTTCCATAAGTGTTGGAATTAATCAAGGCATGTCTAGGAATGTATAGTGAGGTTAGATGAGGAGGAAATGGAAAATGTGAGTGCATTTAAGTACTTGGGTAGTGTGATGAGTAAATAAGAGGGTGAAGTGCTTGAAAGGGTACAGCAGGGTAGAAAGGTTGCTGGTTCCTTGAAAGCAGTGGTAAGAAACAGGGAAGTGAGCATGGATGTGAAAAAGCTACTACACGACAGTATTGTAATACCGACTCTAACGTATGGAGGTGAGGCTTGGACCTTGTTGAAGGGACAGAAGTCAAGAGTGAGAGCAGTGGAAATGAGTTATTTGAGAGGAGCACATAGAGTCACATGGAGAGACAGACTGACAAATGAGGAAGTGAAGGAATGTTGTAGTGTGGATGTGGATATGATAAGAAGCATTAGGAGAAACACATTGAGGTGGTTTGGCCATGTACAGTGGATGGAGATTGAGAGACTGATGAGGAGAGTGTATGTGAGTGAGGTGGATGTGGGGAGAGGGAGGGGGAGGCCAAGGATGAGATGGAGGGATAAAGTGGCGAGGTTTATGAGAGGGGGGGGTGTGAGCTGGGAGCAGGGCAATGAAATGGCGGGGGACAGGACGACATGGAGGCGATTTGTTTGTGGCCACCCCTTACGGGATTGAGGCATCTGGCAATAGATTAATAGATAGATAGATGTCAAGGAAGAATGAAAGGTGACACAGGCTGTTCCCAACAGTTTTCTGTGGCCATCCAAACTATCCAGGGAGGTGTCCAAAATTACCCTGGGTTCAGGGTGTTCAGACACTAATATAAAAATTAATACAAAATTAAATTGCAATAATTTTTTTGGTGATTATAATGTATTTTGGTAGGTAACTGGGCCAGCCCCTGATAGGGTACTTTATATATATTCTTAGACCAAAAACAAGACCAAGTGAAAAAAAATAAAGTCAAAATTCATCCCAGTTTATGGTACAGATGGCTAGGCATTTGAATTGGAACCAGGATTCTGGAGGCTTGAATGATTAGTGAATAAATACTATGCTCATTTTACTGGGAATTGCTGTTAATAGTTTTCCCTGTGTCATGCTTTCTCTTTCTACTTCATGGAATATGGTGAGACGGTGGTTGAATTGGTATAGAGGCAGCCTGCCCTGGCTGGGGCAGGGAACAGTTTAAGGATTTGAATTTCATTAAAGCAGACTTTACTGATCTACCAGTATGCAATACCCATCAGCATGTCGTAAAAATACACAGTCTTGTATGAGACAGCCCTAACGTGTATTCATTATGGATGGTGGGTGTTAGTGCCAAAGTGGTGACGTGGAGGTGTGTAGGAAGACTACTGGGCCTTGAGGATAGGCCTTGAAGCCTTTGCCCAGAGTCAGACACATTAAAAAAAAATTAAAAAATGAAATCTTTAATGGGAAAAAAAGGTCAGGATGAGTATGATGATGATGATTGAAAATTTCTTACATATGGTATGGTTAAGAATGACACATGTCAGTTTTGAAACTACTGTTTGATAATGTTTGCTCCTGTTGGTTTGATTATCTTAAAGAGATTGGAGCTTTGTTTTTCAATACAGATATTGTGACAACAGTGGCACGGCTGTCCAAAACTTGCGTGATACGAATCACCCCAGCTCACCTCTACTTCATCGTTAATGAAGCAGGCACCGTTAACAGTTCCCCTGGGCTTTGGGCAGAACTGGACCAGGGGCATTTCTTCTCTGTCTTCAACATGAGAGGAGTCTCTGAAGAAAACAATGAAATCTTCTTGGAGACAGAACCAGGTATCACATTTTAAATAATATGTTTAATAGTTCTCTTGAGATGTTCAGCAAACTCTGCTGTGGGTAGTGATATTTTTTTTTACTGTCTTTTCACCATTTCATGGTCAACACTTTTTTTTAACTAGTATAATGTGAGATTATTAAACTGAAAGTTAGTTCTTTCGCTGTTAATCTTCTCATGCCCAGAACAACACAAGCACAGTACCATAGAAATTTGAGAGCTTAAAGGTGTTGCTTTTTATCCAATACTGGATGTAAATTCAGATGAATGAGAATCTGTGTTGAGGGCAAGGCTAAATGGGTAAGTAGTAGCCATTCCCTTGATGTGATGTTTGACATTGTTGAGCACCATAAGGAGGGGCAGGAAGCAAGCAAGAATACCGAGACTCTGAAGCTGCCCCAGTCCACAGTACCATAATTTAAAAATCTGATTGTGTCCTAACGGCATGGCAGAATGTGCCACCAAAACTAGGGAACTCATAATGTAGGAGATGGAACATCTCTTCACGCTTAGGGTTAAGCAAAGCAGCCCTTGCATCATAGGTTTACTTGTACAGTCAGGTCTCAGTATATGATTTCATCATGTGATAAATCACTTGAATGGAAATTAAAAATTTATATCCTTTATCAGCATAACATTAAAAAACTGGTAGCACTTTTGCTAGAATGACGTTTGCGATGGACACCTCCGAGAATCTCATGTAGACGCGGTGACACATACAAGCCAAGATGGCTGCCCAGTGTTTACATTGGCTGTGATTGTCTACCTTTCATTCTGTTTTGTGCATGAAAGTCCACTGAAACACCCTTACCATTACCAAATAACAGTGAAAGTGCTTAACAAATAATGCAGTGTGCAATATTAGGTGAAGTGATACCTTTTTTTGTGTGAAGTACAGTAGATGCTCGATTTAACATACTGTACACCAATTTAGTGGAAGACCGAGACAACAGAAAGATTTTTTTTTTTTTTTCATTGTTTTTCTTCCTCTTTTAAAGGAAAATTTCTGTATGATTGAATATTATCCTGCAAAGGAAATTCTGTTTCAAAAACTATCGCATTTCTGGAAAAAGTTCTGTAAATCGAACACATCATCGAGCCCATAGCGGAACACTCCCCTGGCTGGCAGTGTGTGATGTTACCACACATCCCTGCCAACCTGCCTTAGTAGTGGCAGCGGCGGGAACTTGGTGATGTGGGGGTGAGGTTTGGGGAGCAAAAGGTGATGTCTGGGGATCCTGGAGAATGGTCAAAACCCTTGGTTCTGACCATCTCCCAGTCATCATCACTACCAAAACCAGAAGCACCCTAGCTGGACACATACACACATACACTAATTATAAGAGAGCCAACTGGGAGGCCTTCACAACTGAAACAGGACAACACTTTGAAACATTAAACAGTACATCTATCACAAACATCAACACTGCTGTGCTCACTTTCAATACAATTATTCAAAATGCAGTCAAAAGACACATCTTTAGAGGCAACAGAAAGACACACAACCTGCACTTCACACCAGAAATTCAAGGCCTCATCAGTCATTGTTACACAAGACACCACACAATAAATGTAAGAACTCAACACTCAGATAAATAGTAAAATATCAGAATAGCAAATTTAAATTGGAATAATTACTGTATCTCCAAACACTTGATCACAAAACAAACACAAGCAAACTGTACAAAACACTAAACAGCATCACATTCACCAACAGCAACACTACACAATCATATGCTGTCATTACAACAACAGACACCATACCCTCAAACAAACAACAGGCAAACACTCTCATCAATCACTTGTCACATATCAACTATGTAAACCCCCATCATGATAACCAACGTGTCATCTGATGCAAGAGGCAGTTTCCCACAGGCCCAGACTTAGCACCTTTCACTTACAACCAGACGAAGTACATCATTAAGAAACTTAAGCACTCATCTGCTTGTGGCCCAGACAACATAAGAAGCTTACACCTTAAACACCTTGGACTGCAAGGCATACAAGCACTCTCCAGCATATCAAACTACAACTACTCACACAACATAATACCCAGCATCAGGAAGCATGGCACTGTCTTCACGATCCCCAAACCCAACAAAGACTTCACATTACCTTCCTCACACTGCACTGTTACACACTGCACCCTGTCCAAAGTCACTGAACGACTGGTACTACAACTAGTTACACCTTACATCCCCCAGGCCCCATCACAACATGGTTTTAGGCTGCTACACTCTACAAACACTTTTCTTACAGGCCTTACACAGAGAGTTTTTGGTGGCATCAGTTCAGCTAGGCCACCCCACAGAACACTCCTAATCACACTAGACATCAGAAACATGCACAATAACACAAAAAGATGGCTGGCAAACTATTTAGCAGGCAGGTGTGCACATGTAACATTTGCCGGTCAATCATCGAACATCAGAAACTTCACAAATGGTGTCGTCCAAGGATGTGTTTTGTCCCCTACTCTCTTTAACCTGTACTTGCACAACATATTCACACCCCACACACCACATATACACATAGCTCCCTAGATGGCATAACACTTACATGTACACACCAGAATGCAAACAAAGTTGCACACATCCTCCAATATTACCTCAACACACTACATGAATGGTTCACCACAAACAGACTCTGAATAGCCCCAGCCAAATCTAGAGTGACTCTTCTCACAAACTGGACAGCAGAACACAGTCACATTCCACGCCTTACCGTAAACAGCACTGCCCTAACACACACACACACACACACACACACACACACACACACACACACACACACACACACACACACACACACACACACACACACACACACACACACACACACACACACACACACACACACACACACACACACACACACACACACACACACACACACACACACACACACACACACACACACACACACACACACACACACACACACACACACACACACACACACACACACACACACACACACACACACACACACACACACACACACACACACACACACACACACACACACACACACACACACACACACACACACACACACACACACACACACACACACACACACACACACACACACACACACACACACACACACACACACACACACACACACACACACACACACACACACACACACACACACACACACACACACACACACACACACACACACACACACACACACACACACACACACACACACACACACACACACACACACACACACACACACCTTGGTCTAACATAAAATACATCAATGTCATTTTAACAACACATCACAAACATTAAAAATAAATTAACACCAAGACTCAGTGCCTTGACATCACTTGCCTATACAACATTTGGTCACAACAAAGAAACCACCACCACACTATACAGACATTATATACGGTACATTCAGTGATAAATTATGCAAGCCCTGCTTGGGCTTCTAACCTCACTTAAACACACTACAACACTCTACAGACCATACAGAAAAAAGCCCTAAAAATAATCACAGGCTGCACAGCTACTGCACCGACAGACCACCTTCACCAAGAAACCAAAGTCCTCAAAGTCAAGGTTTATCTACAGTAGACATGAGAGGCACACAAATTCTTGCTGCAACCTCCACAAACCCACACCATCCACTACACCACATGACAGCACATCCACACACACCAAAGAATAGCAAAACTACACCCAGCACATTATATTATACACAAATACTGTCATCTCTCCCCCTTCGGCTGCCTCAAACCAGCTTCCAGAAGCATATCCATACTCAGATCACTCGCCGCTCCATTCAGTCACTGAGACACAACACATAGCTGCATGCATGACCTCCAGATATCCACCTTTCTGAATCCTACCTCCCTCGTGAGGACAGGGTCCACCTGGCCAGGCTGAGATGTGGGCATCATGCAGCCCTCTTGAGTTATCAGAAGATGGTGGATGACTCCATCATTGATGCCTGTCCAGGATGCAACACAGCACCCCACACTATTGAGCACATTATGGAAGACTGCATTGCACACAATCACCGTTCCAACAACACATACACTCCTTGAGAGCTCTGTGGGAAATCCCAAACTCAGCTGTGGCCTTCCTTTCTGACTCGGGTTCGTTTGGCCAGACTTCCTAGGGAATAACTAAAACTGCTACTCAGTGATATCACCCAGTCCATACATTACACTCAACCCCCTGCTGTTGCGCATTCAGCTCTCGCAGCTATCTGCTATCGCACACACATCAAATGCACAACCATATGTGCTATCACGCACCCCAAGACCGTATCATGCATCGAGTTTGAAGTGCCTGGGTTGTGAACGCCGCACCGGATTGGTGCGACTCATCTGCCTACGCCATAGAGCACCCCTGCTGGTGATTGGCTGACGCTTCTCAACCGCCTCGCCACTTCAATTGAATGCGTGTTAGCTCTCTGCCGACAGTGAAAGAGCAATTCCTTACACTTTTTTTTCTGTGGGTGATATAATGGCTGACAGACCGCACAAAAAACCACCCACCATTGCCGACGATACCACGGGCATTTGGAATTCATCTGGATGGGTTCCTGCTGAGGATCTATCTATCTATCTATTGCCAGATTCCTCAATCCCATTTGGGGTGGCCACAAACAAATCGCCTCCAAGTCGCTCTGTCCTCCGCCATTTCACTGCCCTGCTCCCAACTCACACCCCCCTCTCTCATATACCTCTCCACCCCATCCCTCCATCTCATCCTCGGCCTCCCCCTCCCTCTTCCCCCCTCCACCTCACTCACATACACTCTCTTCGTCAGTCTTTCACCCTCCATCCTCTCCACATGGCCAAACCACCTCAGTGTGTTCCTCATAACGCTTCCTGTCACATCCACATCCACACCACAACGCTCCTTTATATCTTCATTCGTCAGCCTGTCTCTCCATGTGACTCCACATGCTCCTCTTAAATAACTCATTTCCACTGCTCTCACTCTTGACTTGTGTCCTTTCAACAATGTCCAAGCTTCACTTCCGTACGTTAGAGTTGGTATCACAATACTGTCATTTAGTAACTTTTTCACTTCCATGCTCACTTCCCTGTTTCTTATCACTGCTTTCAAGGAACCAGCAACCTTTCTTCCCTGCTGTACCCTTTCAAGCACTTCACCCTCCAAACCTCCATCCTTACTCATCACACTACCCAAGTACTTAAACGTACTCACATTTTCCAATTCCTCACCATCCAACCTTGCTGTACATTCACTAACTTCACCTCTCTCAAAGACCATCACTTTACTCTTCCCTACATTCACCTTTAGATTCCGTTTCTTACACATGGGCAAAACAGTGTGACCAAAACCCAGGCGACTCGACAGAGAATATATCATACTACGGCATTGAACATTTAGCCTATCACTAAATGCTTATTAGTATTTTAGAAATAATATCAATCGTTTTGAAACCCTTATAAAGAGTTAATATTTCCTATACCAAGATAACTGTGAGGTCGATAAAGTAATCACGTTTTTACAACTGAGACGGGGCTCTGGCAACAGTGTGAGAAGCATGTCCTTTGCCAAGTATATGAGGAACGTGTGTAATAGCGTCCAAGTTTTGTTCCACTTAAATCTTCCCTGACCATTCCTGATACGAGGTACCGTGTGATACCCCCTTTAGCTGTGGACACTAAAGAAATCATGGAGAGAGCCAAAGAGATCTGGCGGCAATTAAGCCACTCCCAAGCCTCGGAACCCTTCAAACCACCCAAGCCTTCCTTAATCCTTATAAAAAGTTTGATGGCCTTTTATGTTGTTTATTTATGCATTATAATGTTATCATTAATATAATAATGCTTTATTTCATGTTGGAGGAGAGATTGGCTAGAAATCGTAGGCATAAAGTGGTTAAAAGTTAGAAAAATGGGCCACCGAAAAACCAATTGGAAATTTTCCTATTGATTGATCAGTTCAGCAATCGCGAACTCATCTATCACACACGTTTGCTGTAACCAATTAGGCGCGATAGCAGGGGGTTGAGTGTACAATATTCACGTGATCACCCTACTGTTATCAATAACTCTTTGTGTGTGTGGCTTTTCCTTGGTATTGCGTTTTTTTCTTTTTCTCCCAAAGCTTTTGTGCACCATGCCCAAGTTTCAGGAAAAGAAAGAGAGGGTGAGGCTTTCTCTTGCCTCAAAATTGGAAATGATTTAGAAGATGGAGTGCAGAGTTAGCCCAGGGACCCTGGGGGTAGGGGGGTTTCAAGAATACTCCCCCAGTATCCCTGCTTGTCGTACAAAGCGACTAAAAGGGTTGGTGGTGGGTTAGTGCCCCATCCCGTAAAAAGAACTAACTAAAAAAGCGAATAAAGCGCCTCGGACCAGGACGGACCATACGTTGACGACTAAGGAATGGACAAAGGACATTCTGAGGCAGGGAACATGGAATGTGAGAGGAGTGAATGATGAAGTGAAAGAGAGAGAGAGAGTGTTCAGGTGCTTGAGGATGCAAGAGTGGATATATTTGGATTGACTGAAACTAAATGGAAAGGTGCAAGGATGAGGGAATGGGAATATGGTTTAGGTTATGGTTTAGGTATGTGTGCGGGAGTTAATGAGAATGAGAGGGCAAGAGAGGGAGTATGTCTGATGATAAGCAAGAAGTGGAAGGAGAATATAAGAGAGTATGGAACAGTGGGTGCAAGGATTGTATGGGTGAGGATGAAAATAGGCATACAAGCGTGGGCGATTGTGTGTGTGTACAGTATGCTCCGACAGAGGACCGAGTGGCAAGAGTGAAAGATGAGTTTTGGGCGAGAGTAGAAGCATGTATGGACAAATTTGAGAGGAGCGAGAGAGTGCTTTTGAATGGAGGCATGAATGGCAAAGTTGGGAATGTACAAGTGGATGGAGGGGTTGGTCAGTTGGGTGTGCCAGCTGACATAGATGGAAATGGTAGTGCTTTGGTGGACATCTGTGCTGGTAATGGGTTGGCAATAGCCAACACCTATTTTCGACATAAGATGATCCACCAGTATACATGGAGAGTAATGAGGAGGATGGATGGTGAACTTGTTGAACAAAAGGCAGTGAAAACTACGTGTGTGTGGATGAGCGAATGAGAAGACAAGTGTTGGATGCAAGAGTGTGGAGAGGGTGGGGGAATGGAGTCTCGGACCATCACTTAGTGATGGCCAAGGTGAAGCTGCAAAGAAAATGGTTGAGGAGATGAAGGGGAAGACAAGACAGAAGGAAACAGCTCCAATGAGAAGAGTGGAGAATTTGCAAGATAGTGAGAAAATGGCAGAGTATAAGAGCATAGTGGAAGAAAGATTGGGAAGGTATGAGCTAGAGCAGATGGAAGGGGTGGAAGACGTATGTGAGATATTTACGGAAGAGATAGGCGCAGCGTGTGAGGTGGTTTGTGGAGTGAGGAGATGCAAGGGTGTGCAAGGGACAGCATGGTGGAATGATGAGGTGAAACGAGCTGTGGAACAAAAGAAGAAGGCTTATAGTGAATGGTTAGCGAGTAGAGGTAGGGGAGAAGATGAGAGAGAGAAGAGAGCGGTTTATGTGATTATGAGAAGGGAGGTGAAGAGACTGGTGAAGGAGAGTAAGAAGAAAGTGGATGAAGAGTTTGGGAGGAATCTGAGTGTGAAATGGAGGGAGAGTAAGAAATTGTTTTGGAAGGAGGTAAAGAGAGTAAGGCAGTGTGAAAGGGGAAATAGTAGGGGAGTGAAAGATAGAAATAATAGATTGTTGGTGGAGAAGAGAGAGAAATTGAGGAGATGGAAGGAGCACTTTGAGGATTTGTTGAATGTAGAGAGTGAGAGCAGTGCAAGTATAAGTGGTTGGGGAATGGCTGGGAGAAGGAGAGATGAGAGGAGGGAGGAAGAGATCAGTAGGGTGGAAGTAGTGTAAGCAATGAAGAAGATCAAGTTGGGGAAGACCCAAGGAATTGATGGAGTGTGTTGTTAAATGCTGAGGTATGGGGGTGAGATTGTTGTGGAATGGATATGGAAGTTGTGTAGATTGGCTTGGGAAGAGGGAAGGGTTCCAGAGGACTGGAAATCAGGTATAATTGTTCCTTATATAAAGGAAAAGGGGAGAGAGAAGTATGTGGTAACCATAGGGGTATTTTCCTTCTTAGTGTGACTGGTAAAATATATGGTAGAATACTCATGGAAAGGGTTAGGCATGTAACAGAGGAGCTAGTTGGAGAAGAACAAGGGGGATTTCAAAAGGGAAATGGGTGTGTAGATCAGATATTTGTTCTAAGATGTTTAGTGAAGTATCTAGAGAAGGAAAAGAAAGTGTATGCTGCCTTCATGGACTTGGAGAAAGCTTATGACAGAATAGATAGGCAAGGTATGTGGAAGGTATTGAGAGTATATGGAGTGGATGGGAAATTGTTGAATGCTGTGAAGAGTATGTATGAAGGAGCTAGGGCTACGGTGCGAGTGGATGGTGAGCTGAGTGAATTTTTTTATCTCAATGTGGGACTGAAACAGGGTTGTATTGATGTCTCCATGGCTGTTTAATATATACATGGATGGGGTTGTAAAGGAGGTGCAGGGTAGGGCAGTGGATGTAGGGGTGGCTCTAATGAATGAGGGTGAGATTTGAAAGATCGGTGTTGCTGTTTGCTGATGATACAGTATTGTTGAGTGAAGATGAACGGGAGTTGCAAGGTTTGGTGAATGAATTTGGGACAGTGTGTAGGAAGAGGAAGCTGAAAGTTAATGTAAACAAGAGTAAAGTTGTGGTGTTTGAGAGGAATGAAGTCACAGAATGTACAGTGAGGTTGGATGGTGAGGATATGGAGAGTGTGAGTGCATTCAAGTCCTTGGGTAGTGTGATGAGTAAGGATGGAACTTTGGGGGATGAAGTGCGTGAAAGGGTACAGCAGGGAAGGAAGGTTGTTGGTTCACTGAAAGCAGTGATGAGAAATAGGGAGGTGAGTATGGAAGTTAAGAAGTCACTGCATGATAGTATTGTGATCCCTACCCTGACGTATGGAATCGAGGCGTGGACCTTGCAAGAGGGGAACAAGTCAAGAGTAAGAGCAGTGGAAATGAGTTACTTGAGAGGAGCGTGTGGAGTGACATGGAGGAACAGGTTGACGAATGAAGAAGTGAAGGAACATTGTGGGGTGGATGTGAATGTGATTGAGAAGATTAGGAGAAATACACTGAGGTGGTTTGGACATGTGGAGAGAATGGAGAAGGAAAGACTGACTAAGAGGGTGTATGTAGGTGAGGTGGCGGGAGGGAGAGGGAGGGGTAGACCGAGGATGAGGTGGAGGGATGGAGTTGAGAGGTATATGAGGGAGGGGGGAGTGAGTTGGGGGGAGGGTAGTCAAATGGTGGGTGACAGAGTGACTTGGAGGTGTTTTGTCTGCGGCCACCCTATTGCGGGATTAGGGCTTCGGACTGTAGATAGATAGATTTAGAAGATGGAGTACGGGGTAAAAATAACAAAACGCAAGTGTATGACCTATGCAAATACAAGGATGAAATCAAGAATTTGAAACTGCAACCAGAAGTGGGTGCTGGTGATAGTAAAAAAAATCTAAGATGTTTCTGTGCCCTCAGCCTTTGCCCAAAGGACACCTACACCATCACCAACACCATCGCTGATGCTTCCCAGCCCCTCTGTCACCCCAGTACCAATTCTAGTGCTGATGGAGGGTGACTGACAGTGACTTAACCATCCCCAGGCTTGACATAGGTTTTGGGGGGACCAGTATGGCTATCTGTGTTAGGCATATTTCTGCAACAAGGGCAAAACCCCTGCATTTGGAGGTAAATCGTACTGTATTTTACTCTCCCTGTTTACTGTACTATAATACCGTGCTTGGTAAACTACTATCCTCACCTTATTCTTTATTTGTCTGTCTATCTCTATCTATCCATTGCCAGATGCCTGAATCCCAAAAGGGGTGGCCACAAACAAATTGCCTCCATGTCGCTCTGTACCCACCATTTCACTGCCCTGCTTGCAGCTCACATCCCCCTCTCTCATATACCTCTGCACTCCATCCCTCTATCTCATCATTAGCCTCCCCCTTCCTCTCCCCCCCTTCACCTCATTCACGTACACTTTCCTCATCAGTCTCTCACTCTCCATCCTCTCCACATGGCCAAACCACCTTAATGTGTTTCTCCTAATGCATCCTATCACATCCACATCCACACTACAACATTCCTTCACTTCCTCATTTGTCAGTTTGTATCTCCATGTGACTCCACATGCTCCTTTCAAATAACTCATTTCCACTGCTCTCACTCTTGACTTCTGTCCCTCCAACAAGGTCCAAGCTTCACTTCCATACATTAGAGTTGGTATCACAATACTGTCAGTAGTAACTTTTTCACTTCCATACTCACTTCCCTGTTTCTTATCACTGCTTTCAAGGAACCAGGAACCTTTCTTCCTTGTTGTACCCTTTCAAGCACTTCACCTTCTTAACTTCCATCCTTACTTATCACACTACGAATGCACTCACATTTTCCATTTCATCCTCATTGTACCTCACTGTACATTCACTTCACTTCTTTCAAAGACCATATCTTTACTCTTCCCTACATTCACCTATAGATCTGTTTCTTAAACACTCTCCCAAACTCATCCACCAAGCCTCGCAGCTCCCTTTCGTCTTCACTTAACACAGTATCATTTGCACACTTAACACAGTATCATTTGCAAACAACAGTACAGGGAGTTTCCAAACGATGCCCTCTCTCACTAGGGCCACTCCAACATCCATGCCCTACCTTGTATCTCTTTTGTAACCCCATCCATATACAGATTGAACCACCATGGAGACATGACACATCCGTTTCAATCCAACCTTCAAATAGAAAAATTCACTCAGTTCACTATCCACACACACTGCAGCCTTAGCACCCTCATACATACTCTTCACGGCTTTCAGTAACTTCCCATCTACTCCATATATTCTTAATACTTTCCATAATCCTTGTCTATCCACCCTGTCGTATGCATTCTCCAAATCCATGAAGGCTGCATACAACTTCTTTCCCTTCTCTAGAAACTTTTCCACTAAAGATTTACGAATCAGTGTCTGATCTATACAACCTCTTCCCTTCCTAAAACCTCCCTGTTCTTCTTCAACTAATTCCTCTGTTATTCCCCTAACTCTGTCAATAATTATCCTACCATATACTTTTCCTATTACACTAAGAAGACAGATGCCCCTATGATTACCATATACTTCTTTTTCCCCTTTTCCATTGTACAGGGGAATAATTGCACCTGACTTCCAATCCTCTGGGACTCTACCTTCCTCCCAGGCCAATCTGCACATCTTCCACATCCATTCTACGACTGTCTCTCCCCCATGCTTCAGCTATTCACCACACACTCCATCAATTCCTTCGGTTGTCTCTATTTTAACTGTCTTCAATGCTTCCACAACTTCCATCCTGCTGATTTTTTCCTCTCTTCTCAGATCCCTCCTTCTCCCAGCCACTTACACTCGCATTACTTTCATTCTGTATGTTCAACAATTCCTTAAAGTGTTCTCTCCATCTGCTCACTTTTTCTCCCTTCTCCAATAGTAATATACCATTTTTGTCTTTTACTCACCAACTCTCTTCTTTGGCACCCTGTCTAACTCTCTTTACCTCTTTCCAGAACATTTTCTTACATTCCCTCCACTTTACACTTAAATCCCTTCCAAAATCCTCATCCACTTTCTTCTTATGCTCCCAGACAAATCTTCTCACCTCTCTCTTCCTCTCTACATATAACTCTCTTTTCCATTGCTCAGTTTCTTCCACACTCGTTTCTCATCCACTCATTATATTCGTTCTTCTTTTTTGCCACAGCCTCTCTGTCACAGGGTTTTTATAATAACACGGTGTTTTTAAAATAAATGCTTAAATATTTTTTAATTGATATTAATATTCAATAATATTAAAGAGCAGGGACAATGATTGTCTTGCTAAATCAAGCAACGATTCTCTAAGAACGAGAATTTATAAACTTTCTCAACAGTACACAGCAGAGACTATTTACTCACAAATGCTGAATTAGTACTGTTAGCCTCTGGAGAAAGTTACTTCACCCCTGACAATAAATAACTAATACTAATAATATCATCAGGTCCTTGCTGATGCGTAACTCCTGGCACAACGGATTTTAAGTTAATACAACAAGACTGGTCTAAGTACCAGTTATGAATAGTAAAACGTCTATGCAAGCTAGGAGCTATGTGGGAAATAAGCTTAATTATGGAGAAATGAAACAAGAGTTTACTTTACATTAAGCTCAAGAAAAAGAACTGTTAAATTTATTGATTACAAAAAATAAATTTAACGTTACATTTCAAATCAAATCAATGAGACCGCACTCACTCACTCACACAAAAGCTAAATACTTACGCCTAGGAAAAAACACCTTAACTAAACTCTTAAGACTACGAAAATACAAAAAGGAAATACTGATCGATGAATGCTGTGTATCACCCAGGGGGTGGGAGCTTGGATTAACTGTACTCTGTGGAGCTTGGGTGCTAGCTGACCTCTCACACTTCTGGAGCACAGGACCTCTCTCCGTCACAACAAACACTCGACTGAGTAAGTCGTGGGAAAAAAGGGGGAGCAGTAGGCCGCATTTTCTAACGGTCGAGGCAAGCAGGGGGCGAACAATAAAGAAACAATAGTATCGCTCAGTACAGCACTTAGTGACGTGCATTAAATCGGTCACTTTTGAAAACAGTGACGAATGTTTTGAAAAGTATACCCCGAAATGGAGAGAGAAACGGTTAACTGAGCGATACACAGTGAGTTTTCCACTAATAGTTCATGGCTTCTCACAAAAGGGAAATGTCGCGAATTTGATTCGTGACATTACGCCCCTACAAAATTAAATTTTTTCCTTATGGGAAAAAATTTGTGGATATATATATATATATATATATATGTACACATCCTAACTCAGTCACACAAGATTCACACTGTGGTGTGTTTGCTATCCTGCAACAGGAGAAAGTCACAGTCGCCAGTGAGCGAAAAAACCTCGTATTTACGTTAATAGAAGCAAGCTTGAGGGAAAAACTCCGTGACGACGGTGAAAATCCTGTACTCAGGTCAAACTGAGCGAAAATTCGCAACATTTACACTGACAACTAATTGTTGTGTAGCGTGGTGTATGTAATACATGGTGTAGGTGTGACAGTTGTAGTGTAACTGTACCTACGTGTAAAATGACACGGTAAAAAATATGGCGACGACGAAGGCAGAGGAGAAGAGGCGGCAGCGTGCGGCAGACGATCAGCTGGCCCGCACAGCAAAACTGCTTCGCCCATTGCTGTACCTGCAAAATTAATTGAGGTGGAGCATCAAAAGTGTCAATAAGACAGAATTTTATTATGTTACAATTACTCTCTCTGCGTAGCAGTCAGTGCTACGATGTACAATCGAGGTTGCCATTAATTATAGCACACAATCATGGTCAGCAAGTTGAGAATCCTTGTGCAAACTCGGGTCTTCCATAGCCTCGAACTGCACACGGGTCCTCAACCTTTATTCCTAAATTTCCGACAGAGGATGCCTATCCTGGTGAAATATTATTTGCCCTTCACCAACTAAAATAGAAAATGGGAGGAAGTGCCTTAACCTACAGTGCTTATATTAGTATCGGGGAGCTGAGAATCCTTGTGCAAACTTGGGTCTTCATAGCCTCAAGTCGCCTTTGCGGAGTTCTCACTTCCCCCTTAACCTATAGTACTTATATTAGTATCGGGGAGCTGAGAATCCTTGTGCAAACTCGGGTCTTCCATAGCCTCAAGTCGCCTCTGCAGAGTTCTCACTTCCCCCTTAACCTACAGTACACGTGTATGTACAGGCCCTGGACATACTGTGTCCTGTGGGGCCAACAAGTGAGACGTCAGGTCTACACTTTTGACTGGGAACCAGGCTGGTCCTTGGATTACTCAAATAAAAGCTGGAAACCCTGGTGAAATATTATTCGCCCATCACCAACTAAAATAGAAAATGGGAGGAATTATTCCTAAATTTCCGACAGAGGATGCCTATCACGGAACCCAGCATACAACAACTGCTCATGTTAGTCAGCAGTTAGTAGGCGAGACATCAGGTCTGCACCCACTTCACCACTACCCTGTCTCTCAACTGACTCGGAGATTACAGGTGTGGTTACGAACGGCACAGGAAGGACACGTCCCTGATTAGTGGTGATACTTTGGCACACACTGCAGGAACGGACAAAACTATCTATGTCTCGTCCCATCCCTGACCAGAAAAGTCAGCTCGGATACGGCCCTGGGTCTTCCTTTTGCCCACGTGACCTCCTGAGGCTGAACAATGACCCCATTGTAACACAGCTAGGCGGTACTTGGCGGGAACGACAAACTGCAGTCGAACCTCGCCCTCGGGTGTTCGTGACTCACGGTAGAGCCGTCCTTGTTTACGAAGGAACTTGGCTCGACCTCACCGTGAATACTTTATCACTCGACCCTTTTGTTTGTTCCGCACGGTAGCAAGTGTCGGGTCAGAATGTTGTTCTTGTACAACAAGTTGACTACACATCAGATCTTGCGGCGATTCAATGATCACTGGGGTGACACAATCTGGAGCCTCAGCCATGGCTCGTGTTACCGCAGCAGCCGAAGTCTGAGTAGCGTCATCGGAGCAACTATCCTTGACTCCATTAATATTTCCAATGATGAGGTCAAATAAAGGTTTTGGCATGACAACTGCAAGTGTCGTACCAGTATAAAATGGAGATGCCACCTGGATACATGCCTCAGGGAACAATCTCACTGATCCATCAATAAGGTTTGCATGGATCTGTCGACCTGTATACTGCTCAGGCCGAACTAAACTCTGCTTAACAGAGCAACCTGAGGAACCATTGTCTCTCAGGACCTTCACAGGGATGTCTCCCACAAACCCTGGCTGAACCAGGAAGGTACTTTCACCTGTGGGAGGGCCTATGGAGGAAGCAGCTAGCCACTCATGAGGCTGCTGAATTGATGTGGCAAACATTGTGCCTTGAGAATTAGACACTTGAGGAGTCGTACTCAGTGCCTGAGGAGATGGAACATTGGCCATCTGTGGAGGGGGGTTCACTGTCACTGTGGGACTAGTGAATTGTGGGGAAGTACCCATACTGGTAGGGACGTGACCACCGTGCTGCTGCTGAGGAATGAAGGCTGCGTTCGCTTCCTGCCTCTTTTGAGCTGGTGGTGAAAAAGTTTGTCCCGACGGTCGGTTGCGTGGCTGATACTGCTGCTGGTTAGGGTACTTGTTGTACCGCTTCCAAGCAGGCTGCTGTGTATTTTGCCCCTGGTCCTTCTGTGGTTTGCTTGGACCTTGACCATTACTCTGAGTACGGCCTTGGTGCTGGGATTCAGTCTGAGACGGCTTCCCAGACTTGGCAGTATCTTTTCTGCTCCAGGTGTTTTGCTTACGAGTTTGATACCCGTATGCAGTAAAGAATGCGTCAGCCTTTTCTGCCATTTGGCTGGCATCTTTCACCTGGCAGATCTTAAGCTGTGCTATGAGCTCAGCAGGCCACGACCTCTCTAGCTGTGTACGCAGCATAAGGTCAATTATCCCCTCACGCGTGGAAGGAGTTTCATCTTTCTCCATCCACTCATTTAAGCAAGCTGTGAGACGATCAAGGAACTGAACAGCTGTCTCCTTGTCTTGGAGACGAGCTCGCATGAACTGAACTTTGGCGTCGTCTACTGTGAGACCATACGCCTTAATGAGTGCAGCTTTCATCATCTCATATGTGAGATTGTCTCCACGAATTCTGTGGAGAATATCGAGGGCAGGGCCCTCAAATAGGCTAAGAAACTGAAGCCGCTTAGCTGCCTCATCCAGTTGATACATGTCTACCATGTCCTCAAAACGAGCTATGTACGGCTCAATTCACTTGCCTTCCTTGTATGAAGGAAGCTTGATGCGTGGGGTCGCCAGGACATGTGCAGGGAGAACGCTCGTGGAGCTTGGACCAACTGCACCAGACGTGTCTGAAGCCAAGGAATCTCGCTTGAGCTTCAGCACTTCAAGTTCATGTTTTTCTCGTGCCTCACGTTCGGCACGTTCATATTCACGTTGTTCCCGCTCGTATTCCCGTTCTTTTTCGCGTTCCTCACGCTGTTCTCGCTCGTATTCGCGCTGAATCTTACGCTCTTCACGGGCATCAATCTCACGCTGCTGCTTCTGATTATGCCGTGAGAGTATATACTCTTTAATTTCGGTTGGGTCCAAAAGACCCATTTCTTTGGCTTCCTGTAAAAATACAGTGGTAGCCATGGCGCTAATTTATTAAGTAAACCGAAAATGAGTACTGACTGCTTCGCAAACAAAAGCTAATAACACAAATAAAGAATACAGACACAAGCTGTGGTGGTACCAATCTTAAGTGGCGGTTTGGGTGGGGCACGAACCTCTGTACAATGTTGCCACGTGTTCCATACCCGCTATGTGAACGGCTCTGATATATGTAATAGGCATCACAGTAAGTTAAACACATAAAAATATAATGGTAACGTGTGTATTATAATATAAGAAAGAACAGTAAACTGATTATGCGTGAAATATTTATACGGCAATACAGAAACGTGGCATAATTATTTTACAGTGTTGCTTAAAAAAAAGTAGTCACTTTTATTGGCTGTTACCGTATTTCTGGGGTTGGTAATAATGTCACAAATATGATTATAAGATAATGTGCAGGAATATAAGCAAAAATATGCCACTTTCTTAGTAAAAAAAAATATATATACATGAAACCCTCGTGAGCGGCAACACTCACACACACCCAGTCCGACCTGGGCATCTGTGAGGGATAGAGAATAGGCCTGTTTGGGGACACCTCTCAAAAAAAATGCGCCAAGACTTTAATCTCCTGGGTGGTGTGGAAATAAAGTCTAATTTACAATATGTACATTATAACATAAAAGAAAATGACCAAAATGTATCCTAAAATACCACAGACGAGAGAGAGAGAGAGGGGAGGGGGAAGGCAGACCAGGGGCAGTGTTGAGTGCAGCTTAGTGAGAGATGGAGGAAGGGAGGGAACGAAGGAGGGAGAGAGTGATTGAATGAAAACAAATCATGGCGCCACAACAACGAGGTCATCTGGCGCCATATGTAAAACAATAATATTTTTAAACATAATTAGATATAATAAAAACAAAATAAAGATATGAAAGCACAAGTTTATAAGTCACTCATAAAAGAAACAAAATTCCCCAGGGTGACGCACATCTCCCCAAGGAGAGAGAGAGAGAGAGAAGGCAGGCAAAGGGCAGTGTTGAGTGCATTGTCAAGCTGAGGGAAAGATGAAGGGAGGGAAGGAAGGAGGGCGAGAATGATGGAATGAAAAGGCGCCCTAACACCGAGGTCATCTGGCGTCATATGTAAAACAATAATATAATAAAAAACAAAATAAAGAAATGAAAGCACAAGTTTTTAAGACATAAAAGAAACAAAATTCCCTAGGGTGATGCACATCCCCCCAGGAGAGAGAGAGAGAGAGAGAGAGAGAGGCATCGCGAGTATGGAAAACGTGGCAACACTGTACAGAGGTTCGTGCCCCACCCAAACCGCCACTTTAGAATGGTACGACCATAGTGGTGACCAGTCTTATCTAGTTAACTGGCAAAGAATAAATCAAAAATGTAAATGACTGGGAAGACTCAATAATAAACACAATGGGTACGGCGACTTCCCAGGAGCGAATAAAATCGTCTGGCGTTACCAAGAATAAACTAGAGTTAAGTACTCTATTGATTAATAAAGCAAAAATTCACTTGCTAAATCAACGGTAACCACCAGTAAACATGTGCCTATAAACTTTAATGATAAATTCCTAAGTATGAACGAGTGAGCACTATCTCGTGAATAGCTTTATAGCTAGGAGTTAATATCCTGGAATGAGGTCGCCAATTGTCACGGGGTTTTTATAATAACACGGTGTTTTTTAAATAAATGCTTAAATATTTTTTAATTGATATTAATATTCAATAATATTAAAGAGCAGGGACAATGATTGTCTTGCTAAATCGAGCAACGATTCTCTAAGAACGAGAATTTATAAACTTTCTCAACAGTACACAGCAGAGACTAATTACTCACAAATGCTGAATTAGTACTGTTAGCCTCTGGAGAAAGTTACTTCACCCCTAACAATAAATAACTAATACTAATAATATCATCAGGTCCTTGCTGATGCGTAACTCCTGGCACAACGGATTTTAAGTTAATACAACAAGACTGGTCTAAGTACCAGTTATGAATAGTAAAACGTCTATGCAAGCTAGGAGCTATGTGGGAAATAAGCTTAATTATGGAGAAATGAAACAAGAGTTTACTTTACATTAAGCTCAAGAAAAAGAACTGTTAAATTTATTGATTACAAAAAATAAATTTAACGTTACATTTCAAATCAAATCAATGAGACCGCACTCACTCACTCACACAAAAGCTAAATACTTACGCCTAGGAAAAAACACCTTAACTAAACTCTTAAGACTACGAAAATACAAAAAGGAAATACTGATCGATGAATGCTGTGTATCACCCAGGGGGTGGGAGCTTGGATTAACTGTACTCTGTGGAGCTTGGGTGCTAGCTGACCTCTCACACTTCTGGAGCACAGGACCTCTCTCCGTCACAACAAACACTCGACTGAGTAAGTCATGGGAAAAAAGGGGGAGCAGTAGGCCGCATTTTCTAACGGTCAAGGCAAGCAGGGGGCGAACAATAAAGAAACAGTAGTATCGCTCAGTACAGCACTTAGTGACGTGCATTAAATCGGTCACTTTTGAAAACAGTGACGAATGTTTTGAAAAGTATACCCCAAAATGGAGAGAGAAATGGTTAACTGAGCGATACACAGTGAGTTTTCCACTAATAGTTCATGGCTTCTCACAAAAGGGAAATGTCGCGAATTTGATACGTGACACTCTCTCACCTTTTCATTCCATCATGGTGTTTCCTGCATCGCTTTTCATCTTCTCTTCACCCCACACTCCACTTCACATGCTGCACAGATTTCTTCTGTGAATATCTTGCACACCTTCCAAGTCCCCCATCTGCCGCAATCTTACCCGGTATTTACCCAATCGCTCCTCCACTTCCCTCTTATATTCTGCCTTTTTTCCCATCCTCACTCTCCTTGTATGAACTTCTTCCTCCAGTCTTTCCCTTCTTCTATTTCTCCATTTCATTTTTACTGTACAGTCGCTATTTTCGCGATATATACTCTCGCAAAATTTCGTTTCACAATGGCAAGGGAATGTTTTTTTCCCTAGGAGTCTCGTGATTTTCCTATGATTTTTGCAAGCCCCCGCATCTCTGCAGTCACTTGTTTTGAACCGACCATTGAGAAGATGTTGGAAACAGATGAACAAGTCAATGACAACAAAGTTCAGGAAGAACCCTTACATGTCCCGGGAGGTGAGCCAACATCTCACCAAATCACAGACTTGCTGGCAACCACTATTCATTTGAAAGAGCAAATTGAGGAATGTGATGGGAGGACAGAGATCAGGGACACTTTCCTTCCGATGGTGTATAGACTTCTGACTAATTACAACAACCTTTTCAACGCCAGAGTTCATGCACGTCATCAGACTCTGATAACATCATTCCTGTCCTCTCGTATTCAACAAGTCCAGGCTTTGGAGAACATACAGGCTGGGGAGGATGAAGGTGCTGTGGATGAGGACATTGACGACATTGGGGAGCTTGATAAGCTCCCACTGGATTTTGAGGGCTTTGATGTTGAAGCATCAGGAAGTGGTGGTGTAGGGGACTCAACAGTGGTGGCGTGAGCAATGAGGGGGCAGATAGTAACTAACCACTGCTCTCAGCCTGGGAACTCATCTTCAAGCCCCATCAAGCAGTTCAGCCTAAGTGTCAATGTTAGTAAATTTTTGTTCAGAAATATATTACTGTATATGTCAGATTAACGTTATGTAATTTGTAGTAGGGGTATTGTGTCATTAGTGGGTGGCTAAGCGGGAATGAGGTGGCTAACCCCGGAACCAATTACCACTTATAACGTGTAAAATATACTCATGAATTTCATGAGTTTAAGTTTCACTCCGCAATTGCGGTACCAATTAGGCGCAAAAATGGTGACTGTACTGTACCTTGATTCTGACCACCACCAAGTGGCGGTCAGAGAGTCCACTCCCCAAACCTATACTTTGCATCCATTACACACCTTCTCATCCTGTCAACCACACATAATCAATCATTGCCTTCCGTTCATTCAGTTCACCACCAACCCATCTCATCATTCACCACGTATATCTGTGGATCATATTTTGTGTGAAGAGGATATTGGCTATCACCAACCCCCTCCCGGCACAAATGTCCACTAAAGCACTGCCATTCTCATCTGTCTTTGCAGGCACACCCCATTCACCAACTACTCCATCCACAATCACATTCCTTACTTTTCCATTCATATCTCCAATCAGAAACACTCTCTCATTCCTTTCAAACTTTTCCATGAACACTTCCACATTTGTTGAGAACTCTTCTTTCACTCTGCTTGCTCGATGTTGCGTTGAGGCATACACACACACAGTCGCCCACATTTGTAGTCCAGCTTTCAGTCTTACCCACAGAATCCTTGAGCCAACTGATCCATACTCTCTTATGTTCTCCTTTGACCTGTTACTCTCCACAATACACACTCCTTCTTTTGCCCTTTCATTGTCACTTACTCCTACACATATACCCCATCCATACTCTCATTCTCTCACACTCTCACCTCTCCAGATTTCATTCATAAAAATTCTGGTCTTGGCTGATCACTACTGTTCCTTTCTATTTCTCTAAGGTACTTGTTTCTTTCAGTAATGGTGTCATCTCTTTCCATTAGTAAAGCTCTGCTGCTGCTGTGCTTCTTTTACCTAAATCCAAGATCTTCGAAGAGTATTTTTAGAGAAGTTTTTCCTCCAGCAAATGAAACCAGCGGCACCTTCACCTTTTTGTGTGGTAATTCCATGGTTAGTAGCTCACCTCTTTCGTAAAAGGCCAAGATTTCTCTTCTAATCATATCTGTGGCAAAATTATCCACAGAAACAAATACAGGGCAAACTCTTTTCTGATATATTGGCAATGAAATTACTTCTGTTTCACTTAACCTTCCCTGACATCTGATTCGGCTGACAGAACAGCAACCGAAGTGTGTAGCTTCTGCTGTCTTGTTCTCAACTTCTGCAATGTGGTCGTAATGCTCATGCATTCAGAAGTACTTAAAGACGTTCAGTATAATATTTTTAGCTTGGCTACCAAGCCTGGGTCCCTTGGGAGCTTGCGCGTCTGCCATCTGTGGGTGCTAATGTGTCTGAGTTTGACAGCCAGTGACAGGTGCAGTGGACATCTGGTTAAACTCCCCGCCGAGCATGCATTGGATATGTCAGGGTATGCCTGTACTGTATGAACATTTTTTTCAATAAAACTGACGGGCACTACATGGCTAGCCAACAAGGGAAGTACCGAGACATTAAAAAATATAACTTTGTCATTATAATCCCTGACTCTAAATCTGTACTTCCAATCATCTGTAAGCTGGTCATGTATACCAGTCCTATATAGTTACTGCAAGTCATTGTAGGTCATGTAAATAGATGACTGAGGAAAGTAAATATCAATCAGTATAGCTTGAAAGTTGTGATGCGATGAATTGTTGTATGACTTCTGAAGGCTACTTTGCTCTGCTCATGCGGGAAATGTCATGATTGGCTGGAGCTGGCTATGACATCATCAGGAAGGTGGGGCTTGTTCCACCCGGGCTGATCGCGAGAAGTCTAAGGTATTATAAATAGTACCACTGAAAAGCTCATACGATTTTCTTCCAGATGGTGTAAAAATATTGCGTATAATTATGAATGCAGTATTATTACTATTATTATCCAGTACTAACAGGACTATGTGTAAATTTGACTTTTTTTTTTTTTTTTTTTTTTTTTTTTTTTTTTTTTTTAATAACAGGGTTCCCATTAATCACTGTATAATGTATATGTACAGTATTTCACACTTACAACCCTAGGCTTGTCGTGTAAAAATATTAGGTTCTGCATGTAAATAATACAATACAATACACTTATATGTTACATAAAACGCTAAAAAAGCCTGTACTGATGTGTGTAAATGGTTGAACGGCAGAAATAATGAAAAAAATTGTAAGTTGCAGGTACCGTACCATACAGTCACAGAAGTTTCCTATTGAAAATGATGAAAAATGGGTAAATTATACAAAGAAGTTTGGGAGATGAAGTGCTTGAAAGGGTACAGCAAGGAAGGAAGGTTATTGGTTCACTGAAAGCGGTGATGAGAAGTAAGGAGGTGAGTATGGAAGTTAAGAAGTCACTGCATGATAGTACAGTAATCCCTGTACTATCCGGTCGCCCACTTACTGGACATAATCGTCCCGTCATCCAATATTCTCAAAATGGTCAGAAAACCGCAAAAAAATTGAAAAAAATCCGACTTTTTCCTGCCTGTAATTTGAACTTGGCGTGCGCAGTGCGGGACAGCTTTGTTTTGGTGCGTCATTCCTCCGACGTCCGCTAGAGCGCCCCTGCATCCTCCCCACTTTCCGCACGTCTTTTGTCGTGAGTGTACGCTCGTTTTCATGGCTGCCCACGTGCTCGCTTTTGTGGTGGTGCCTTACCTGCTGCAGGCACTCTTGCTGCTCTCGTGTCTCACCTTCATGTGTGTGATGATGGCCTCACTGCCTGAGAAGAGGAAGAGAGTGGTTTTGACTCTGGAGAAGAAGAGGGAGATATTGGAGAATGTAGATGCGGGATGGTCTTTGTCACGCATCCTTCGTGAGTTCAACCTGGCCTGATCTACTTTGTTTGATATCAGGAGATCCCGAGACAAACTCATGCAGTACACGGCTGACTTCTCGTCGAAAAGCAAACGCAACGTGGAGAGGAAGATGATGTTTACTCCCAAGTTTGCTGAAGTCGACCGCTCCACGTTGATTTGGTATCGACAGCAACTTGCTGTTGATGTGATGGTACATGGTACGGAGCTGAAGGCTGCTGCTGAGAAGTTTGCAAGGATTCACGTCGCCCTAGACTTCAAGGCATCCTAGGGTTGGCTCTTCGTGTTCAAGTTACGTCATGGCTTTACTAACCGTAAGTCTCATGGTGAAGCTTTGGACGCTAACGAGGATGGAGTAGAGGAGTTTCGGCACATGGTGAAGGGCTTGATTGACAGGGAGGGCCTCACTATCAGTCAAGTCTACAATGCTGACGAAACCGGTTTATTCTGTCACTCTTTGCCTATGAACACTCTAGCCGAGGAGACGGAGAAGTGTGTACCTGGCCGCAAGCTCTCCAAGCAAAGGCTGTCTGCTTTGTGTTGTGCTAATGCTAACGGCATGCACCGGCTTAAGCCTGTTATTGTTGGCCATGCAAAGCAGCCTCGGTGTCTTATTGGGATGATGGATGTCCTTCCTGTCGTCTGGTACCATTCCTTGAAGGCATGGTTCACAGCCCACATCTTCAAAGACTGGTTCCACCGGCATTTTATCAAGGAGGTCATACATTACCAGATGGAGAAACTGGGAATCCCACGCGACCAGGTAAAGGCTCTCCTTCTCCTCGACAATGCACCTGCCCACTCGTGTGACAAGGACTTGGTGGCTGAGAATGGCCGCATTAGGCGCATGTTTCTGCCACCTAATACTACTGCTGTCATCCAACCAATGGACCAAGGAGTGATCGTGGCAACGAAGCGGCTATACCGACAGAATTTCCTGGACGAGGTGGTGGTTGTTCTTGAGGACGAGGACAAGCGTGGGGAGGGACGAGACATGCGAGGCCAGCGGACTTTGGAAAACCTTCACCGCTACAACATCAAGTCTGCCATTTACAACTGGGCCAGTGCATGGAAGGAAATCCCTGTCAAGACCCTAGAAAATGGGTGGTCTCGTCTGCTTCTCGGAACGGATGTGGAGCACGATTTCCTAGGTTTCAACATGGATGACTTCCATGCACGTCTACGTGCGCATGGGGAAGATGTTGATGTGGACGAAGTGCATAAGTGGTTGGATGACGACGAGGGCGATCCTGGGTATCAGACCATGTCTGATATCGAGATCGCATCTTCAGTTGCAGGTGTCAGTACCCAGCTTGAAGATTCCGACGAGGACGGCGACGATGATGCGGACTCCTCTCAGCATGACACTGCTCCAGCCATCCCCAAACTGAGCGCACTCCGGGAACACTTGGAGTTCGTTCTGGACTACCTGGAACACCCGGACTGCGACAGGGAGATGGGGCCCTTGGGACTTGTGGAGGAAGTGCGTACTTTCAGGCAGCGCATCATTAATCATCAGAATCATCGTTCCCTGCGTCAATCAACGATTGACAGCTTTTTCAGGCCTGTGACCCCCACTGTGCCCAGCCCTGGCTCCACTCCATTGCCTCCCCAAGACAGGCCCTCATCCGCCGAGCCACAGCCCAGCACATCAGCCACGGTGGAGTCACCGCTCTACATGAGTTTGCATCTATCTTCTGAGTTGTCTGCAGTGGGTACACCATCACCACGACCCAGCGACACACCCCTAGGTCACCTCCCTGTGATACTCTCAGACTCTGACAGTGATTAAACGGCAAGAACTTCTCCACTAGACCACACGGGAATGTAGTGTGTGCAGTGCATACAGTATTGTTAAGAAATTAGAAATTTGAGTGAAAAGACAAACAGTTTTTGGACTGTAAATTTAATGTAACTTAACTTGAGTGTGTTTTGTTTAGAAAATGGTTTTATGAGTGGAAAGACTTAAAGTGCAGAGTGCAACACTTATTAAGTTGCAATGGAGCATAAGTAAGACAAGAGTGCGCAGTGTGAAGAGAATGGACTTCTGAGTGCGAATGACTACGTTAAGTGCAAGACTTCATGAACAGTGTACTGCAAGTGCTTCAGGAAATCCTTCTTACTGTAAGAGTCTGAGAGGAGGTGGTTATTCATCGAGATGGCCATGGACTTGCTGTAAGTAAGCAGAATGTTTCATACTGTACTGTGCTGTATTTTCCATACTGTACTTATCTCAAACACCTCATTTCACTCTTTTATATCCCTTATTGATGTGAATATATAGTGTCTTCGGTGCTTTGCATGTGCAGTAGGGAGGTGTTTTTCTGAGTTAGGTTAGGGTCCATAACTACCAGTCCAGGAGTCAGGGACTCATAAGTACCCAGAATGTTTAATATTGTATAAACCTACCTCAAAAACCTGATTTTATGGTTCTTTTGCATTTATTTCAGTCTTTTATGTCCCTTATTGGTGTGATTTGGGTCTTAAATAGGTGCTATGCATGTCCAGAGGGAGTTGTATAGGTGTTTTTCTGAGTTAGGGTCCATAAGTACAAGTCCAGGAGGCTGGTGCCCACTATCCGGACAGGACCATTTTTCGGACATGCCTTTGGCTCTATTACATTGGATAGTGGAGGGATTACTGTATTGTGATCCCTACCCTGACATACGGAAGCAAGGCGTGGACCTTGCAAGAGGGGAACAAGTCAAAAGTGTGAGCAGTGGAAATGAATTACCTGAGAGGAGCATGTGGAGTGACATGGAGAGACAGGTTGACGAATGGAGAAGTGAAAGAATGTTGTGGGTTGGATGTGGATGTTATTGAGAAAATTAGGAGAAATACACTGAGGTGGTTTGGACATGTGGAGAGAATGGAGAATGAAAGACTGACTAAGAGGGTGTATGTAGTTGAAGTGGAGGGAGGGAGATGGAGGGGGAGACCGAGGATGAGGTGGAGGGATGGAGTTGAGAGGTATATGAGGGAGGGGGGAGTGAGTTGGGGGGGGCAGTCAAATGGTGGGTGACAGAGCAGCGTTTTGTCTGCGGCCACCCTTTGTGGGATTAGGGCGTTGGGCTATAGATAGATAGATACAAAGACACTAATATTCTTTGGCAAATAACCTTACATAAAAAACTAATAACAGATATAATATACATTCCATTGCATAACCAGGTCAAGGGTAATAGCTTGTAAGTCAGTGATGCAGTGGCTTGGTGTTTGGCTTGCTTGGTAACAGTGCTGCAGTGCATCATCGTAAAGAAAGGAAGGGTAGGGAGGAGGAGGGGGTGTTGGGCAGCATTAGTAGGAAAACAAAGCCTGTCAACACCTACACATACACCAACCATGGAGTAGGGAGGATCTAGGGGTGATTGGTGGGAGGTGACAGTCAGATGAGGAACCAATGATGCAGTTATGTGGAGTGGGTGTGGGGGGGGGGTCCTGGGAGGTAGAGGGGGGGTAGGGGGGCCCTCAGTAGGGAGAGAATATGCCTGCTACACACCCCCACAATGGTATAGAGGAGGTATGGGAGAGATTTGGATGGGAGGAGACAATGAGAGGAGCCAATGAGACAGAGGGAGGTGGAGAGATGTCCAAGGGAGGGGGGAGGGGCCTACCACCACATCTCAGGGACCAGTCATACCAGACACCACCAGATATTTTTCTTCCCATTTGGTAGCTTCATGTCATCAAAGAGGCGTGACAACCTTTCCCCAGATTTTTGTGGCTTCTGCTAAATCGATGTGGATAGGACTGATCGTACCGTGTCTAAAACACATCAGTTGATGATGAATGGTCTTTAGGGGTTAAGGTATTATATTAACTAATGTTAGGGAGAAAGTACTGTATACAGCTGTTCACAACCTATTAAAAGTTTTTATGGTGTCCTGTATTTGTAGTGTTTTTATTTTTCAGACAAGCTGTCTGCAACCCTGAATTCCTTCAAGTCGGCTCAGGCATCAGCAAGGAGCTTGAAAATTAAGCTTACAAGAAAACACTCTCCCTGCTTAACTCTGGAAGTGGAACTAGTAAGATTTTTTTTTTTTTTCCCCCCTGATTTGGCAATGTGTTGGTGCAGTACAACCTCTCATATCCAGAAATCTGATTTCCAAGACCTGCACTTTCCAGAATATTTTTTTCATGTAATAAAAGGATGTTGATATTTTTCCTTAGACAACAAATGCACTTTTGAAGGCAACATTCGTTTGTGGACAAGTATAACAACCGATGATATATTACAGATACGTGGTATATCATTGTATTTACTCTTTGGGGTATTGTAGGATAATTTTTATATACATGATTTGTCATGTATGTAGTGAGAGAGTGAGAGCAGTGTGAGTATTAGTGGTTGGGGAATGGCTGGGAGGAGAAGAGATGAGAGGAGGGAGGCAGAGATCAGTAGGGCAGAAGTAGTGGAAGCAATGAAGAAGATCAAGATGGGAAAGGCCCTAGGAATTGGTGGAGTGTGTTGTGAAATGCTGAGGTCTGGAGGTGAGATTGTTGTGGAATGGATATGGAAGTTGTGTAGATTGGCTTGGGAAGAGGGAAGGTTTCCAGAGAACTGGAAATCAGGTATAACTGTTCCTTTATACAAAGGAAAAGGGGAGAGAGAAGTATGTGGTAACCATAGGGGTGTTTGCCTTCTTAGTGTGACTGGAAAAATATATGGTAGAATACTCATTGATAGGGTTAGGCATATGACAGAGGAGCTAGTTGGAGAAGAACAAGGGGGATTTCAGAAGGGAAAAGGGTGTGTAGATCAGATATTTTCTAAGATGTTTAGTGGAGAAGTATCTAGAGAAGGGAAAGAAAGTGTATGCTGCCTTCATGGACTTGGAGAAAGCTTATGACAGAATAGATAGGCAAGGTATGTGGAAGGTATTAAGAATATATGGAGTGGAGGGGAAATTGTTGAGTGCTGTGAAGAGTACGTACAAAGGAGCTAGGGTTACGGTGCGAGTGGATGGTGAGCTGAGTGAGTTCTTTGATCTCAATGTGGGACTGAAACGGGGTTGTGTGATGTCTCCATGGCTGTTTAATATATACATGGATGGGGTTGTAAAGGAGGTGCAAGGTAGGGCAGTGGATGTGGGGGTGGCTCTAATGAATGTGGGTGAGATTTGGAAGATTCTGGTGTTGCTGTTTGCTGATGATACAGTATTGTTGAGTGAAGATGAATGGGAGTTGCAAGGTTTGGTGAATGAATTTGGGACAGTGTGTAGGAAGAGGAATCTGAAAGTCAATGTAAAGAAGAGTAAAGTTATGATGTTTGAGAGGAATGAAGTCACAGAATGTACAGTGAGGTTGGATGGTGAGGATCTGGAGAATGTGAGTGCATTCAAGTACTTGGGTAGTGTGATGAGTAAGGATGGAGCTTTGGGGGATGAAGTGCATGAAACAGTACAGCAGGGAAGGAAGGGTGTTGGTTCACTAAAAGCAGTAATGAGAAATAGGGAGGTGAGTATGGAAGTTAAGAAGTCAGTGCATGATAGTATTGTGATCCCTACCCTGACGTATGGAAGCGAGGCGTGGACTTTGCAAGAGGGGAACAAGTCAAGAGTAAGAGTAGTGGAAATGAGTTACTTGAGAGGAGCATGTGGAGTGACATGGAGGGACAGGTTGATGAAGGAAGAAGTGAAGGAACGTTGTGGGGTGGATGTGGATGTGGTTGAGAAGATTAGGAGAAATACACTGAGGTGGTTTGGACATGTGGAGAGAATGGAGAAGGAAAGACTGACTAAGAGGGTGTATGTAGGTGAGGTGGCGGGAGGGAGAGGGAGGGGTAGACCGAGGATGAGGTGGAGGGATGGAGTTGAGAGGTATATGAGGGACGGGGGAGTGAGTTGGGGGGAGGGTAGTCAAGTGGTGGGTGACAGAACGACTTGGAGGTGTTTTGTCTGCGGCCACCCTTTGGAGGATTAGGGCGTCGGGCTATAGATAGATAGATAGACTTGTCATTGTTATCATTAGAACTCTACCTTCCATAAGACTGTATCCCATTTTCTGTAAAGCCCTTTGACCCAATCATTGTGGATTTGGGATTTTTTACTGTGCAGTGGGGCACCAAGTTTTGCAACAACAGGTTTCGCGAATTCAACTTTTGCGGCATAGACCAATTATTCCCGAACTTCCACTTTCACATGAAATTTTGAGTTTCACGCACAAATTTCAGGTTTGGGGCAATAATTTGAACTTTGCATCTTGAATGATGCCATGTCAACACTCAGTCTACCCTCTCGCGCCATTGTGTATGAATGCCGCTGGCTCCATTGTGTTAGATTCTCATGGTTCAGTGGCCTCTACTGTACCTGGTGGTGTGGGGGGAGGACCAGGAGGTAGTGATAGTGATAAAAAGTGCCGGTGACCTTCAAATTTGGGAGGAAAGGCTGTACTGTATTGAATCAGAAACTTATCCCCAGTATCCATTAAACACCTCAACCTGGTCTCTGTAGTATGTTTCTCCTCATATAATGTGTATTTATTGTTTGTATCTCACAGTGTAATGTACAATATTGATTTGATGTACTGTACTGTATTGGAAGTGAAAATGAAAATCTGGTGTTACTTTAGGTTAGCCAAGAACCAATTAGCATTTTTGCCGTAAGGACAATGCCCCAACTTTCGCAATTTCAACTTTCGTACATTATTTTCGGTCTCAGTTAGGCGTGAAAGTTGGTGCTCCACTCTAGTATATCTGTACATTATTTAGCACTTGAATATTACAGATGTCTGTAGATTGGATAGGTAGATGTACTATTTGAAATTCTCTTCTCTCATAGCTCAGATCTGCTGGCATGCACATTCACATTTGTTGTTGGCCATGTCCACGTTAAATGCTTGTCAACAGAGACAGATAATGGTAATTGATGGGCTGCGCGACGGAAGGAGTTCACAGACCACTGGTCAGAAAATGCGTATTTGTTGGATAACACCATTTTCACCAATACTCTATCATGTGGTCTTGGATGAGAACACCGTCCACCATTGAAGTATAGTTGAAAGTCGTTCAAAAAGAAGTTTTGTACATTGTCCTTATGCTAGCTGCTCATCATTTGCCTAGGAGAGCGGAAGAGCGCGTCATGGCCGTGTGCGCCTGTGTCTGCATGTGTTGGTTGCAGCCGGTGAGAATGTAGCCAGACCGCAAATCTTGCTTACTACTGTAATTGGCTGGCTGTACATGGTGGTGTGTTTGGCAAAAGTTTTTGCTGCGCCATTCCCAAGTCCTTGCCATTGTGCTCTGTTGATAACATTCAAAAAGGAATTCCCACAGTTTTACAGCCACCTTTTGCATCATTTTCGAAGTTTTGTGTGTGATTACTGGAGTAACAATTTTCCGTCGTGCTGGTGATGTGATGGCAGTGTTCCTGGGTACTCAGGAATTGGTGAAAACAGTGTTTTTTTTGGTGTAGTTACCCTATAGCAGTATGACCTTTTTGTGGGGGCCATAGCACGTTCATATTGTTTAATGGTACAGTGGAATTTCGAAAGGCATGGGTGCCTAAAAAATCACCGCGAAATTCAGATCATCGAAATTTAAACTGATTGGGTCTGGGGCCTCCAAACCTAACTACGTAAAATCATGATTTTTGTCCACACTCCCTGTAAACTTATGAACTACAAGATAATTGTGGTTAAGTAACTGTAGTTCTGCATTGTATTGCCATACTGTCAGCAAGTGTATACTTGGTGTATTTTTGCTCTTTCCTGTATTGCCATTTCCCCTTTGGCTGCATCCATGTTTTGATGGGGAATTATCTGACGGTGAATTGTCTCTAAACCATATCTTCAATATGCTTCACATACGAATAAATGATGTTGATTTTCATTCTCTTCTTGACATATGTCACATATTAGGTTAGGCTCATACTTTTTCTTTAAATTTTCCTTCACTTCCTTTGCTTGTTTTGGTTGGAGTCTAGCCCTGAGAGCATTGAAAAATGCAATTCTGCATCGAAAAATAAGGTAGGTGGACCACTCCAAAACGTATCGAATTTTGAATCGTCACATTCTAAACCTTCGAAATTCGACTGTACTTACGTTTGTTCTAATCAGTGTTGTTTTTGCTTAAGCAGTCAAGTTTTGCCAGAAATCGGGTTGGGAGTTCAGCAAAAAAAAATAAAAAACACAAATTAAAAGAAAATTATTTTTAATTAATATTAATTTCATAGATATGGCCAAAATTTTATAAGAATCGCAGCCTACACTCATAAACCTTTCCTATCATTTTTGTTTTTTGTTTTCGTTTTTGAAGGCTCCAACATGCATGCGTCAGCCTTGGTCACCTGACAGCAGCTGTCCATGCTACACGATCTATTGCAGCCTCCCTGTTCAGTCCCTTAACCCTGAGGTCACACTTAATGACCTCGTCCCACATCTTTCTCGGTCTACCCTTTGCAACCCCACCCCCAATATTAACACTTTTCATCTTCTGCACCCAATAATCATCTCCCATCCTCTCCACATGCCCAAACCATCTCAATGTACCTCATCACAACACCAATACACTCCAGTCCCATCCTACCTCTCAACTCCTCCATCGTAAACCCAGCCCCCCCAGGCCTTGCACACAGGGACGCACTGCACATCCACCTAATCATTGTCATTTCTGTACAGTTCAGCCTGCGAATATCCTCTTCTTTTATTGTCCAGGTCTCACTACCATACACCATCACACTTCTAACACATGCTGCATACAAAGACCCCTTAGCACGCAGGGAGAATCCTCTCAAAGTCAGGAGAGGAAAGAGCTCCCTGAACTTCTTCCAATCACTTCTCACCCTAGCCACAGAGCTAGCTCCAGCCCCACCTCCAGCACACAACATGTCTCCCAAATAACAAAACTCTTCCACACACTCAAGAGACTCACCAGCAAGTTCAATCCTTTCATGACTGACAAGCTCCACCTGCTCTACCCGACACGCTGCACACATGAAATCAGCATTATCTCGCAGTCTACCTCTGATACCACTACATCTCTTGTGCACCCATTTATCACAAACACTGCACAAGATGGAATTACTTCCCATTCCCTTGTGGCAAACTGCACATGGTCACTCTCCCTCTTCTTTGACTGTGCCGCCACCAACCCTGGATATCATCACTTTTGTTTTATCTGCATTTACCCTTAAGTCTTTGTTCCCCATACAATCGCTCCACTTCCTAAATCTTTCCTCCACCTCCCTTTCATTCACCACAATCGACACCAAATCATCAGCATACAACATCTTCCACGGGAGTCCATTTCTGAAGTCATGTGAAAGGGCTTCAAGTACCATAATAAACAACATGAGACTCAAAATTGACCCCTGACGCACACCAACATTCTCGGAAAACTCATCACTCAAATCCGCATTCATTCTTACCTGGGTACAAGCAACCGCATACAAGGCCATAACCACCCTAATGAGCCACTCCTCTAACCCAAGCTTTCTCATTGCCCTCTTCACCACCTCTCTAGGGACTCTGTCAAAGGCCTTTTCCAAATCACCAAAAGCAAATACAGATCCCTTTTCTTCCCAATATATTTTTCCTGAAGCTGTTGAACAATGAATATGGCATCAGTGGTCCCCCTGTCTATGGAAAAAAAAAGAAAACTTTGTACCGTCAAAATTTAAAAAGTTATGGTTGCTAGAATATTGCTGACCTTTGAACCCATTTTCTGGCATTTTATGATTTAGTGTGAGAACACCTTACGTCGTGCGACCCCTGAGTTCATACAAGTGGCCCCACTAGATGTGGGTTAGTGTGTGTGAGAACGTCTATTGGTTACTTTGATGCAAAACTTCTGCACCAGCAAGCATTTGGTGTGGATACAACCTTTGGTCCACTGTCAGGCCAGATAGTCTTTTCAGTCAAAGGAATCATTATGTAAATACATATCACTTATATGTAACTTAAAGATCAGTTACAGGAATGAAAATAAAATGCAGGTTTTATATAGGAAAAGATATTCTTGTTCATCTTTGTCATTATGCCAAGTAAAAATCAACATTTAATCAGCCATTGATTATAAATGAAAATAAAAATACTACTAAACAACTCACATTCAAAACTTGATGTCACCTGTGTTGCATCACAGGACCCAGTAACAGACAGTGAGATAATTCGCCCAGGAGATGTATCTTTGCTGCAACAGATACAGTAAAACCTCGATATTTTGGACTTTAATAGACCGGAATTCCCTTTTATCGAGCTTGAGGAGCTACCGAACTAAATTCCTATACAGGGTATATCGGAAAAAGTCTGATAAAGCCAGAAGCAGTCCGGACTGCTTGACCACTTCAGCTATGTTCACCACAATAAGGCAAATAAAAGACATGTCTGTCAGTGTACAGTACAGTATTATTATATATATTATACTATTTATTAATGTAGTGAAGTTATAACACAGTACAGTACTGCAATGATAGTCAAAAGAGTTTAAAAACCATTCGTGCTATTCGGACTAATGTCTAATTCGTTTTCGTTTTTAAAGACTCCAACATGCTTGCATGTGTCGGCCTTGGTCACCTAATGGCGGCTCTCCACGCTGCACGATCCATTGCAGCCTCCCTGTTCAGTCCCTTAACCCTAAGGTCATGCTTAACGACCTCGTCCCATGTCTTTCTCGGTCTGACCCTCATAACCCCACCCCTAATATTAACACTTCTCACCTTCCTCACCCAATTATCATCCCCCATCATCTCCACATGTCCAAACCACCTCAATCTACCTCTCCTCACCACACCAATACACTCCAGTCCCATCCTACCTCTCAACTCTTCCATCGTAAACCCAGCCCCTCCAGGCCTTGGACGCAGGGACGCACTGCACATCCACCTAATCATTGTCATTTCTGTACGTTTGAGCCGGCGAATATCTTCCTCCTTCACTGCCCAGGTCTCACTGCCATACAGCATAACACTCCTAACACATGCTGCATACAAAGACCCCTTAGCACGTAGGGAGAGCCCTCTCAATGTCAGGAGAGGAAAGAGCTCCCTGAACTTCTTCCAGCCACTTCTCACCCTAGCCACAGAGCTAGCTCCAGCCCCACCTCCAGCACACAACATGTCTTCCAAATAACAAAACCCTTCCACACACTCAAGAGATTCACCAGCAAGTTCAATCCTTTCACGTCTGACAATCTCCACCTGCTCACCCCGACATGCCGCACACATAAAATCAGCATTATCTCGCAGTCTACCTCTGATACCACTACATCTCTTATGCACCCATTTATCACACATACCACACAAGATGGAATTACTTCCCACACCCTTGTGGCAAACTGCACATGGCCACTCTCCCTCGTCTTCGACAGTACCGCCACCAACCCTAGATATGATCACTTTTGTTTTATCTGCATTTACCCTTAAACCCTTGTGCCCCATACCATCTCTCCACTTCCTAAACCTTTCCTCTGCCTCCCTTTTATTCTCTGCAATCAACACCAAATCATCAGCATACAACAACTCCCACGGGAGTCCGTTTCTAAAGTCATGTGAAAGGGCTTCAAATACCATGATAAACAACATGGGACTCAAGACTGACCCCTGATGCACACCAACATTCACGGAAAACTCATCACTCAAATCTCCATTCACTCTCACCTGGGTGTGAGCACCCACATACATGGCCATAACCACCCTAACCAGCCACTCCTCCAAGCCAAGCTTTCTCATTGCCCACTTCATCACCTCCCTAGGGACTCTGTCAAAGGCCTTTTCCAAATCAACAAAAACAAAATAAAGATCCCTTCTCCTACCAATATATTTTTCCTGAAGCTGTCGAACAATGAATATGGCATCAGTGGTCCCCCTACCTGGCATGAACCCAAACTGCATCTCATCAATATTCACTGTTTCTCTAATCATACCTTCTAAAACTCTCTCCATTACCTTCATTATCTGATCTAAAAGCTTTATACCTCTATAATTTCCTCTTTCCAGGGCATCACCCTTCCCTTTATACACATTTACAATTACACTCTTCGCTAGTCATCTGGGACAACACACTCATAAATAATCCTATTATCAGGTCAGTGACTAAACTCACCCCTGTATCGCCTGAGGCCTTCAACATTTCGGCAGTCAACCCCGACACACCTGCTGCCTTCCCCACCCTCATCCTGCCTATTGCCTCACTCACAGTAGCAGTATCAATCAAAGGCCAAGGGCCAGACACTGGATCTGCTGGCTCCAAACCTTCCCTGTCCCAGTCAAACTCCTCATTCAACAACTGGTTATAATGCTCTCTCCATGCATCTTTAATATCCTCACTGTTCACTATTACCCTTCCTTCATCATTCTTCACACACTGCTCACTTATGATATCCCGATTAATATATCGGAAAAAGTCCAAGTTAGCAGGGGAAGTCTGGATGTCGCTTTTTTCGGAATTTCGCATTTTTTTGGAGAGATTTGGGCCCCAGTTAGTCCGTTATAGTGAGGTCTTACTGTACCATTTTACACCACTGGATACACATGATACACTTTTGACTTACAATCCATTTAATACCCTAGAGCTAATGGGTAATAACACATGACTCGTTTAATCATAAGTTTGTCTACGAGATATGTTCATAAAGTATCTGACCTTAGGCTCAAAAAAAATAAATATCTAACCTGTTGAGGTAGAACACTAATCCCCCTCAAAGTAGGTCCCATCTGACATGACACACATAGCCCAGCGTTCATTCTACTGATGTATTTTCTACCATCACCGCCCTCAGTACTAACAAGGCATATGGACGTGTTGGGGTTCCTCCTGTTGTTTTTAAGAACTGCGCTTCTGTGCTTACACCTTGCCTAGGTAAACTCTTTTGCCTTTGTCTGTCAACTTGTACTTTCCCTTCTTGCTGGAAGTTTGTTATTCAGCCTGTCCCAAAGAAGGGTGACCATTCCCAGCCCTGTAATTTTTGCCCAATTGCTTTAACATCCTGTGTCTCAAAATTTTTTTAGTCTATTCTTAACAATAAAATTTTAAAGCCTCTCCTATCACAACCTTCTTTCTGATGGTCAGTGTGGGATCCGTCAGGGACGCTCCACTGACGATCTTCTCACCTACCTTTCAGACTCCTGGACATCCTCCTTTTGGGACTTTGGTGAAAGCTTTGCCATTGCACTTGACATCTGAAAAGCTTTCATTCAAGTCTGACATAAATCTTTAATTTCTAAACTGCCCACTTACAGTTTCTATCCATCTGTCTGTGCCTTCATCTCTAGCTTTCTTTTCGTTCTGTAGCTGCTATTGTAGATGGCCACCGTTCTTCTCTTAGTTCTGTCAGTAATGGTGTTCCCCAGGGCTCTGGCCTATCACCAACTCTCTTCCATTTATTCATCAATGACCTTCTAAGTTGTACATGTAACCCTATCCACTCATTCGCTGATGATTCCACCCTTCGCCTTTCCATTTGCTTCCGGCAGTGACCATCTCAACAGTTACTTCAACAAACAAGGGATGAGGCTATGGCACACCTAATGTCTGACCTGGCCTATATCTCTGACTGGAGTAAAGTAATCTTGTTGTTTTTAGTGTCAAAAACTCAGTTCTTACACGTATCAGCCCATCAAAATCTTCCACAGGAGTACCCACTAATGTTTGATAATATTCAGCTCAATCCCACATCATCTTTTAACTTACTTGGGGTTCCATTCTCTCAGAATTTATCTTGGAAAGATCATATTACATCTCTTGTAAAATCTGCATCCAAGAGATTATATGTTCTAAGCCGACTCTGTACCATCTTTACCTCTGCACAGTTGTTGACTTTATACTCGGGTTTTATTCTCCCTTTAGTAGAGTACAACCGTCTTGTGCGGGGAGGCTCTCCACTTACAGCTCTTTTCAACAAGGTGGAGTCAATTACTTTTCATCCCATTCACACTCCTCCTCTTATTGGCTCCCTTCATCCTCTGTCTCGTTGCTACACTGTTGCATCTTGATCTCTTTTGTGTCGCTACTTCAGTGGTCACTGTTCCTGTGAACTGTCTGCTTGCACTCCTCCATTGCTATGACAGGCGCTAGCACCCATCTAGTAACAAACTCTCATCCCTTTTTTGTCCAGGTCTCTAAAGCAAGAGTTAACTGTTACTCTCAGTCTTTCATTTATGCAACAGGTCAGCTCTGGAACTGTCTCCCTCTGTCCTTTTTTCCTACTTCCTATGATCTCCAGTCTTTCAAACATGGTGTGTCCAGGCATCTCAAGGTGAATGGTTCTTGAATTGGGTTGTCTGTTGTATTATTTTTGTTTTTTTCTTGGAGGGAACAGTTTGTGGGCTCCTGGCCTTTGGTTCCTTCTTGCATTAAAAAAAAAATAAATAAATAAAAAGAAGAAGAAGAGGAAGTCTCCTGCAGGTGCTTCATTGCATTCATCGTGATCTCATCTCCTGTCTCAAACCGGGAATCCTTCAGCGGAGTTTTGAGCTCGGGTAATATCAGCAAATCACACGGAGCCATGTCTGCCAAGTAGGGAGCCTGCTTGACCTGTGGGATGTTGTGCTTGGCCATAAATTCCTGAATCAGTTGAGAAGAATGGGCAGGGACATTGTCATGGTGCATCCAACTTGCTGCTTTCGAAAGGTCCGTTCTCCCACCGAACTGTATCACGAACACGATGATTAATGTCAACGTGGTAATGTTTGTTGACAGTCTGAACGTCTGGTGTGCATTCATCATGCACAACACCACGTTTTTTTTTTCGTTTTCATTCTTAAAGGCTCCAACATGCTTGCATGTGTCGGCCTTGGTCACCTAATGGCGGCTCTCCATGCTGCACGATCCATTGCAGCCTCCCTGTTCAGTCCCTTAACCCTGAGGTCACACTTAATGACCTTGTCCCATGTCTTTCTCGATCTACCCCTCGTAACCCCACCCCCAATATTAACACTTCTCACCTTCCTCACCCAATTATCATCCCCCATCCTCTCCACATGTCCAAACCATCTCAATCTACCTCTCCTCATCACAACACCAATACACTCCAGTCCCATCCTACCTCTCAACTCTTCCATCGTAAACCCAGCCCCTCCAGGCCTTGGACGCAGGGACGCACTGCACATCCACCTAATCATTGTCATTTCTGTATGTCTGAGCTGGCGAATATCTTCCTCCTTCACTGCCCAGGTCTCACTACCATACAGCATTACACTCCTAACACATGCTGCATACAAAGACCCCTTAGCACGTAGGGAGAGTCCTCTCAGTGTCCGGAGAGGCAAGAGCTCCCTGAACTTCTTCCAACTACTTCTCACCCTAGCCACAGAGCTAGCTCCAGCCCCACCTCCAGTACACAACATGTCTCCCAAATAACAGAACTCTTCCACACACTCAAGAGATTCACAGCAAGTTCAATCCTTTCATGTCTGACAATCTCCACCTGCTCACCCCGACAAGCTGTGCACATAAAATCAGCATTATCTCGCAGTCTACCTCTGATACCACTACATCTCTTATGCACCCATTTATCACACACACCGCACAAGATGGAATTACTTCCCACACCCTTGTGGCAAACTGCATATGGCCACTCTCCCTCGTCTTTGACAGTACCACCACCAACCCTGGATATCATCACTTTTGTTTTATCTGCATTTACCCTTAAACCCTTGTGCCCCATACCATCTCTCCACTTCCTAAACCTTTCCACCGCCTCCCTTCCGTTCTCTGCAATCAACACCAAATCATCAGCGTACAACAACTCCCACGGGAGTCCGTTTCTAAAGTCACATGAAAGGGCTTCAAGTACCATGATAAACAACATGGGACTCAAGACTGTCCCCTGATGCACACCAACATTCACGGAAAACTCATCACTCAATTCTCCATTCACTCTTACCTGGGTGTGAGCACCCACATACATGGCCATAACCACCCTAACCAGCCACTCCTCCAAGCCAAGCTTTATCATTGCTCACTTCACCACCTCTCTAGGGACTCTGTCAAAGGCCTTTTCCAGATCAACAAAAATATAATAAAGATCCCTTCTCCTACCAATATATTTTTCCTGAAGCTGTCGAACAATGAATATAGCGTCAGTGGTCCCCCTACCTAGCATAAACCCAAACTGCATCTCATCAATATTCACTGTTTCTCTAATCATACCTTCTAAAACTCTTTCCATTACCTTCATTATCTGATCTAAAAACTTTATACCTCTATAATTTCCTCTTTCCAGGGCATCACCCTTCCCCTTATACACATTTACAATTACACTCTTCAGCCAATTATCTGGGACAACACACTCATAAATAATCCTATTTATCAGGTCAGTGACTAAACTCACCCCTATGTCACCTGAGGCCTTCAGCATTTCGGCAGTCAACTCAGACACACCTGCTGCCTTCCCCACCCTCATCCTGCCTATTGCCTCACTCACAGTAGCAGTATCAATCAAAGGCCAAGGGCCAGACACTGGATCTGCTGGCTCCAAACTTTCCCTGTCCCAGTCAAACTCCTCATTCAACAACCGGTTATAATGCTCTCTCCATGCATCTTTAATATCCTCACTGTTCACCACTACCCTTCCTTCATCATTCTTCACACACTGCTCACCTATAATATCCCGATTATCCCTCTTCACTTTACCTGCCACCCTAAATACAGTATCACATTTTTCCTTTCCCCATGATTTAGGTTATCAAGTAATAGTCTCTGTGACTCAGACTTTGCCCTGTATACCTCTCTTCTAGCCCTACGCTTGGCAGCCAAATATTCCTCTTTGCTACTACCCTTCTTCCATTCCCGGAAAAGCCTTCTTTTCTCCTTAACTGCAGCTTCTACACCCTCATCCCACCACCAAGTTACTTTATGTCTTGGTGGTCCTCTTGTCCAACCGCATGTTACATCAGTAACTCTCAAGAAATTGTTCTTGGGGGCTCTGTACTGTTCATTAACATCTCTGTCTACAGCTCCCTGTTCAGCCACCACTCTCCTCAACTCGCTATAGAAGGCATCCCTTATTACTTGGTTTTTCAGCTTCCATATTTTCCTTCTAGGTACATAAGTCCTCTTTTTCATCACTTGTTCTTTAAGCACCATATCACAAATCAATAGTTTGTCCTGCTGCACACACTCCTCACTTCCTATAACTTTAACATCCCTCTTTAACCTCCTATCAGCCCTCCTAACCAGAGAATAATCTATCTGACTGCTATTTCCCCCAGACTCATATGTAATTAACCTGCTGTCTCTTTTCCTAAAATATGTGTTGCACACAATCATGTCCGTTGCCTCCCCAAACTCGAGTATCCTTTCCCCTTCTGCATTCCTTAGACCATACGCACATCCCCCATGCACTCCTTCATAACCTTGTGCTGCTTCACCTACATGACCATTTAAGTCCCCTCGCAAAATCACTATCTCATCATCCCGCATACCACCCACTACACGTATTAAATCATCCCAAAATCTATCTTTCTCTGCTTCATCCAATCCTGCCTGTGGTGCATATGCCGATATAATCGCAGCTACCTTTCTACCCAACAGAAAAAAAAAAAAAAAACTGTCAACATACTAGTGCATTTCCCCCTGCTGCAGACCTGTCATGCCTTTTTTGGCCAAGGTGACCCCACATGCTTTCACTGGGATGACCGTGCTATGGTTTCTGGGTTGTACACGTACACTTAAATCCCATCTCCAGTGATAACAGTCTTAAGAAAGTCTAGATTGCATTTGCATACTCCAGTATGTCTCGAGAAATGTTCTTCTGAGGGAAGAGATCATGAAGAATGCGACAATGCACCTGCAGGAGATACCAAAAACTTACTTTGAAAAATGTTTCAGGCAGTGGAAAGAATGCTGGACTATGTGTGTCAAGTCAGAAGGGACCTACTTTGAGGGGGATTAGTGTCTTGGGTCAACAGGTTAGCCATGTATTTTTTTAGAGCCTAATGTTGGATACACAGACCTTGTATCTATCTATAGCCAGACCTCAAATCTTGTAAGAGGTGGCCACAAACAAATCTCTTCCATCTCATCCTGTCCCCTGCCAGTTTGTTTCACTTCTCCCAGCGTACACCATCCTCTTTCATATACCTCTCCACTCCGTCCCTCCATCTCATGCTTGGTCTCCCCCTCACCCTCACCCCCTCCACTGCACTTACATACACTCTCCTTGTCGGTCTCTTACTCTCCATCCTCTCCACATGGCCAAACCACCTTAATGTGTTTCTCCTAACGCTTTCTGTCCTATCCACATCCACACCAGACATATCCTTCACTTCCTCATTTGTCAATCTGTCTCTCCAAGTGACTCCACTTACTCCTCTCAAATAACTAATTTCTGCTGCTCTCACTCTTGACTTTTGTCCCTCCAACAAGGTCCAAGCTTCACTTCCATATGTTCAAGTTGGTATCACAATAATGTCATGTAGTAGCTTTTTCACTTCCATGCTCGCTTCTCTGTTTCTTATCACTGCTTTCAAGGAACCAGCAACCTTTCCTCCCTTCTGCACCCTTTCAAGCACTTCACCCTTTTAATTTCCATCCCTACTTATCACACTACCCAAGTACTTAAACGCACTCACATTCTCTATTTCCTTCCCATTCAGTCTCTCTGTACATTCACTGACTTCACTTCTCTCGAAGACCATCACATTACTCTTCCCTACATTCACCTTTAGATTCCGTTTCTCACACACTCTCCCAGACTCATCCACCAAAGCTTGCAGCTCCCCTTCACTTAACAACACAGTATCATTTGCAAACAGCAGTACAGGGAGTTTCCAAACACTGCCCTCTCTCACTAGGGCCGCTTCAACATCCTCTGCCCTATCTTGTATCTCTTTTATAATCCCATCTATTTACTGATTGAACAACCATGGAGACATGACACATTCCTGTTTCAATCCAACCTTCAAATAGAAAAATTCACTCAGTTCACTATCCACATGCACTGCAGCCTTCGCACCCTCGTACATACTCTTCACAGCCCTCAACAATTTCCCATGTACTCCATATATTCTTGATACTTTCCACAATCCTTGTTTATCCACCCTGTCATGTGCTTTCTCCAAATCCATGAAGGCTGCATACAACTTCTTTCTCTTCTCTAGAAACTTTTCCACTAAAGATCTAAGAATAAATATTTGATCTGTTCAACCTCTTCCCTTCCTAAAACCTCCCTGTTCTTGTCCAACTAATTCCTCTGTTATTTCCCTGACTCTGTCAATAAGTATCCTACCATATACTTTTCCTATTACCCTGAGAAGGCAAATGCCCCTATGATTATCGCACACTTCTTTTTCCCCTTATCCTTTGTACAGAGGAATAATTGTACCTGACTTCCAATCCTCTGGACTCTACCTTCCTCCCAGTCCAATCTGCACAGTTTTGTATCCATTCTCCTACTGTCTCTCCCTCGTTTTTCATTATTTCACAGACACTCCATCAATTCCTGGAGCTTTCCCTGTTTTCACTTTCTTTTTTGCATCCGTTACTTCAGTATTGTGATAACAACTTTAATGTATGGAAGTGAAGCTTGGATGTTGTTGGAGGGACACAAGTCAAGAATGAGAGCAGTGGATATGAGTAATTTAAGAGGAGCCTGTGGAGTCACATGGAGAGACAGGCTGACAAATGAGGATGTAAAGGAGCATTGTGGTGTGGGTGTGGATGTGATAGGAAGCGTTAGGAGAAACACACTGAGGTGGTTTGGCCATGTGGAGAGGATGGAGAGTGAGAGTCTGATGAGGAGAGTGTATGTGAGTGAGGTGGAGAGGGAGAGAGGGATGGGGAGGCCAAGGATGAGATGGAGGGATGGAGTGGAAAGGTATATGAGAGAGGGGGGGGGGTGAACTGGGAGCAGGGCAGTGAAATGGTGGGGGACAGGGCGACGTGGAGGCGATTTGTTTGTGGCCACCCTGTATGGGATTAAGGCGTTTGGCAATAGATAGATAGACTTCTGTCCTACTGATCTCTTCATATTTGGTGCTTTTGTTTATTAAAATGTGTGGGTGCTAACCACAGCTTTTTTGGCCAATTCAGCATATTATTATAATGTTTTATTTATAATCTGATTTATACTTTGTGCAGAACTAAGAATTTCATATACCAGAGTGACCAGAGTATCAGTAATGGACTTTTAAATGTTACAAATGTATGTGTTCGTTTGTTCTTGTCATTGTTATTACTGTTACCTGCATTCTGAATGAATGCTTGTTCTTGTCATTGTTGTTGTTATTGTTACCAACATTCTGAATTTATGTGTACTTGTTATTGTCATCCCACACCCATATAGATATGGACCCAATGGACTGTAGGTTGATGTTGCCCTCCAGTAGTTCACTGTCCTCCTTTCGGGGGATACGTAGAGGGAGTTGACAGACATTTGTACAGGTACTAGGTATATTCAGAAAGAATCCAACCTGAGACTAAAAAATTAAATAACTAACCTTTTGAGCTAGGACACTAATCCCCCTTCAAATTAGGCCCTGTCTAATTTGACACATGTAACCCAGCTTTCTTTCCAGTGTCTGAAACATTTTTCATCGTTGGTTTGCGGTATCTACTGCAGGTGCTTCATTGCATTCATCATGATCTCTTCTCCTTTCATGTGAACAACAAACTCTGAGGATGAACGTTGCTTAAAGCATGTTGGAGTGTGCAAATCGCAATCTACAGTAGACTTTCTGAAGACTTGTTATCACTGGAGATGAGACTTGGGTGTATGGGTACGACCCAGAAACCAATGCACAGTCATCCCAATGGAAGCATGCAGGATCACCTTGGGCAAAAAAAGCATGACAAGTCTGAAGCCAGATGAAATGCATGTTTAGAGTTTTTTTTTTTTTACTACAGTGGTGTTTTGCATCATGAATACACACCAGAAGGTCAGATTGTCGACGTACATTACTACCGTGACATTATCTGCTGTCTTCACAATGCAGTTTGGCGGAAGAGACCAGACCTTTGGAATGCGACAAGTTGGAAGTTGCACCGTGACGATGGCCTTGCCCATTCTTCTCAACTGATTCAGGAATTTCTAGCCAAAGACAACGCCCCGTAGGTCCAGCAGGCTCCATACTTGCCAGACATGGCTCCATACGACTTTTGGATATTCCCCAAGCTCAAAACTCCACTGAAGGGTTCCCCATTTGAGACAAGAGAAGAGGTCATGACAAATGTGATGAAGCACCTGCAGGAGATATCAAAAACTGACTCTGAAAAATGTTTCAGTCTGTGGAAAGAATGCTGGCCTATGTGTGTCAAGTCAGAAGGGGCTTACTTTGAGGAGGATTAGTGTCCAAGCTCAACAGGTTAGCTATTTACTTTTTAAAGCCTAAGGTTGGATAATTTCTGAACAGGCCCCGGATAAGCAGTAGGCAAAGCTGGCTGCTCATATCACTGTCACCACATGAAGGTGTCCCTCTCCAGTACCAAAATTTTATTTACTTTGAGAATGCTGCAATTATAGTCTAACTTCCCTCATCAGGGAAGTCAGCCTGAAAGCCCTTGTACTGTAAACCAAGCTTCAGTAGAAGAATCTGCTGTTATCTGAGTAACTGATACCTGAATTTTTTCTTGTGTGAATTCCCATTTCTTTTGCACAGTTTCTCTATATAAAACAGTCTTCTTTTATCCAAGTTCTCAGTTCAAAGAAATGCCACCACATAAGAGTTTTCCACCCCATACAAACTGACCTGTGTGAAGAAATGCCTAGTTGATCCCCTGAAGAATGTACCTGTACCATATGATGGCTGGTAATTACACACCCCAACTTTCCTATGTATACCTGCCATACCCCATTGTATATTATCTAGGTCAATCTGCCACCTCCCTCCTGCCCATCATTTCAGGCAGGCTGGTTTATAGTGTACTCATTTTATTGAAACTTGTCAGTGTTTCAGTGTTACCTACATACTCATTTAGTGATGTGTAATGTTTGCAATTTATCTCAGGTGGAGAGGAGCCTTCCCTTGGTGCTGCTGTTGCCCTAGGTGGTGAGAAGCAGGTGTGGCTCCTGTCTGGGAATAGAACCTCCTCATCCTTCTTTGTGGAAAAAAAAAGAAACACCGATGTGGGACTAAGTGTGTATGGACGTTTCACCTCACAGCTTCCTCAGAAAACAATTGCAATTGTATTCTGAGGAAGCCGTGAGGTGAAACGTCCATGCCCACTTAGTCCCGTATCAGTGTTTCTTTTTTCTCCAATTTGTCAACAAAAAGTTAATCCTTCTTTGTGTTGTTTGTGGAGGACTGTGTTTCAGTCTGGCCATCTCCTGGCTTGGGGCAGCTGCTTCCTGTGCCATTTTTTTTTTACATCATGATCATCACCATCTGGACCAACTTTCCCACCCTATAGCAGTGTAAGGAGTAGCAACATCCAGACAGCCCAAGTATGCCCAGTCCAATGGGCCATTCTTCCATTCACTCATCATTCAAACCCCCGGAATCTTGACTTTATCTGCTATGCCAAAAAGTTTTTTCACCACATTCTGTAGCTTCACAAATGTACTCGATAGAGTCAATCCAGATGCTGTCTTGTTAATAAAGGGTGCCAAGTCCCTGGGCATGCTTTTCTTCTTACAACATTCATAACATTCATCCAGCCAGCTTGATCTCTGGTCAGTCCCCTAGCCTCTTTGACTTCCATACCTCTCTTCCTTACACTCTCATCCACCATATCCCTCCACCTTCTCCATCACCAACCTCACCACCTTCCTCCTTCAAATTTGCTCAGGTATACCTTTTTCATCACCATTTGTTATCCATTCTCTTCAAATGACCATACCATCGCAGTACACTGTCTTCGATTCTGGTGTCCACAGATTTCCACACTCCGCATCTTTCATGAATCACATTATTTTGTATCCTGTCCACTCTTTGTACTCCACATACGTTCCTCAGCAGTCCCATCTCCACCGCTCTCACTCCTGACCTTTCATTTTCATGCCACATCATAGTCTCACATCCATGTGTTAAAGTTGGCACAAACACTCATTCATGTAAGCCTCATGCAGCTACAATGCTTAAGCCTCTTTTTCCTATCAAGGCCTTCATAGCACCAGCTACTTTCCTTCCCTGTATCACTTTACTTTCCATCCTTTTGCACATTTTCCTGTCTTTCCAGTCACTGCACCAGGGTATTTGAACTCTCACCAATTCCAGTCTCTCTCCATTCACTGTACCATCTCAGTGGGAGTCACCTTCTCTCTCATTTACCATCACTTTACTCTTTTCAACATTTACTCTCAAGGCATGACACCCACAGACATCAGCAACACTCTGCCTTAGTCTACTGAGTTTTTGTCCTGTATTTGCATGTAGTGCTGCATTATCAGCATACAACAAATTTGAGATATTCCATCCATCACCATTCATTACCAATGCCCTCTCTCCATTACTCATTTTTTCACTTCTCTCATCACCCCATATATATATATATATATATATATATATATATATATATATTTTGAACAATCATGGGGACATCACACAACCTTGTCACATACCCACATTGATCATGAACCATTCACTTAGTTGCCTATTAACCATAACACGTCTCACTACCATCATAAAATCTCTTGGCGGCACCTAGCAGCTTACCATCTACACCATACCTGTGCAGAACCTTCCACAATCCTTCACTGTCTACATTGTTGTATGCTTTTCCCAGATTCATAAATGCCATAAACACCTTATAATCCTCACAAGCCTTCTCCACTATCTGTCTCGCTGCAAATATTTGATCGACACATTCTCTACCACCCCTAAAGCCACCCTATTCACCGCTCACTAGGGATTCTGATATCTCTCTTAGTTTTTCTATAATAATTCATTCATATACCTTCCCTACAACACTCAGTAAACTTATGCCACGATTATTCTTGCACTCACTATGCTCACCTTTATTTTTGTAGAGGAGTACAATCACATCCTTTTTCCACTCTGCTGGCAGAGGAGTACAATCACATCCTTTTTCCACTCTGCTGGCACAGTTTCACTCATCCATGCCTTCTTTTATATCTCTAACAAGCACTTCATTCCACTTCCTCCACTACAGTTTATCATCTGTGCATTCACCTCATCAACCCCAGCTACTTTCCCATTTTTCAGCCGCCCCACAGCGTTCTTCACCTGTGCAGGTGTTGCGTTTCCAAGCACTGCATTAATTCTCTGCACACACCCCAAACCAATCATGTTTATAGTGGTTTTGCTTTCTCTTCCCATTCATCAGGCATTCAAAATATTCATTCCAATTGGTCCTTACTTCATCCTCATGGTTTAATAATCTACCACTTACATCCTTGACACTTTCATATTTCTTTCCACTGTCACTTCTACATTTCCACACCTCTTTCCAGAATAACTTTCTACTTTCAGAGTAATTTGCATTCATTTTTCGTCCTAAATCATTATTTACCTCCGTTTTCCTCTTCGCTAGTCTGTTTGTGTGCTTCTTGTTCTCAGTATACTCAGTTCTTACTTCATCTGAATCCTTGTCATGTAACCACTCTAGCCACTTCTTCCTTTTTTCCTCCACTGCTCTCTTAACCTCCTCATCCCACCATGCCGTACCTTTCTTCTGTGCTGTTACTCTTGCCACACCACACTGCTTTATCGTTCCTAACTAAGCAGTCCCTATGTGCATTCCACAGGCTGTCCAGATCCATTTCATTCCAGTTCACTGATTCCAGCTCCTCCATTACTTTGGTCCTGTTTTCATCTGTCATTTCTTTGATCCTCAGCTTCTCGACTTTCAGTCTATCTCCCTGACTGCTTCTCTCTTCCCTGGTCCACCTCACTCCTCTCAGCATGATCTTGCATGCTACACTCATATGATCTGACAGACCTTCACATCGTCCTCTCACAGCCCTCGTATCAGCAGCCATTCCCAGCATTGACCCCTCTATGAGCACGTAATCAGTCAGGGTCCTTTCAACATGATCCCTGTTCCCTCTATACCATGTATATTTATGTGCATCTTTGTGTTTTAAATATAAGTTACAAATGCATAACCTCCTTTCCTGACACATATCCTTCAGTTGCTTCCCATTATCATTTTCTCCTGGTACTGTACTCAGTTACAACCCATTATGTCATCCTCAGGGCCAGTGCCTACTCTTCCATTCGTATTGCCCATTACGATCACATTATAGCTCCTGGGCATTTCTCCCACTGCTTCATCCAGCTCATCCCAAAACCTGTCTTCCGCTTTCTCATTCCTGTCGTCACACGGTGCATACGCTACAATGACTGCCACTTTGACCTTCTCAAACTTGAACTTGACATACATGCACCTCGAGCTGATACATTTGTAGCCTCTCATTCCACTCGGCCACACTTCATTCATCAACAAAGCAACTCCTTCCTTGCATCTTCCTCGCCTATTCATGCCCGACCTCAAACACCTGACACCCTCCCTTTCCTCCACTTCATACCCTTTCATCTTTGTTTCACACAGTGCCATCACGACATATCTCGCACTCTTGGACACATTCACCACTTCCACCCTCTTGCTTCCCTCATTCACACCTCTCACATTCCACATGGCCATGCGAATCAGCTCATTTGGTCGGGGCCCTGGGCAGGTATTGGGCCCTCCAAGGCTCTTCGAAACGTTTGCCATGATTAAGTGATTTTAGGTAGGGAAATCTTCGGGACACTTAACCCGGCCAAATACCCCGGTTATATGGTTACCACCCTGCATAGGAAATGGTTTCCTGGGTTCAGGGAACCATTTGGCTTGTCACTCGTTGTAGAGACCATAAGGCATCCCTAAATTGAGGGAGTAGATGATGGGTGCCTCCATTTTTTATAAAAAGGGAAATGACTCCAGTGGTAATTTCCTTGCTCCTCACACTAGCTGGAGACATTGAGAGGAATCCTGGGCACCAGACACACTATATTTGCATTTTGCTCCCTGCACATCACAAGCACCAGCCTAGCATGTGGATCTGTTTGATGTAACTCACAGAAAATTAATCCACACCACATCACACAGCACCAGATTCACAGCACATGGATACCAGATATGTGACAAGTGCAAACCTTGACAAATGCATCTGTCCCACCATGCACAACATCCCCCACCCTCTTTTACAGTGCCATGCTGCTACAGTGCACACAGCACTACACTAGACATGCTTCGCCTCGAACACTACTACTGGGTAAGGTTTCCTATTTTGAGGGTTTTTCAGCATCCTGGTACTCCGGGACAAATCAGGGTATTTCCCGGGATCCCAGGATTTCCCGTATCTGGTCATATTTGCACCAATTAATGCTATATGTATTATGCTTACCGTACGTGCTGTACTACGAGGGGCGTTCAAAAAGTTTTGGCAACAGGGTAGTAAAAGCAAAATTAATTGAGATACACATTTATTGAAGTTCACACTCCTTCAACATACTCTCCTCTAAGGTTTACACACTTCTGGAGCCGTGTCACCAACTTAACAAAGCACGCCGAGTACTCAGAAACAGGTATACTCTTCAGTTCTGAATTTATCCTCCTGGCAAGGTCCTGTTCCCTTCAATAATTGATTCCAGCAAGTTTTTCTGACAAATTAGGGAATAGCCAAAAGTCACACGGTGCCAGGTCAGGACGGCAACCTGTGACTTTTGGCTATTCCCTAATTTGTCAGAAAAACTTGCTGGAATCAATTATGAAGGGAACAGGACCTTGCCATGAGGATAAATTCAGAACTGAAGAATATACCTGTTTCTGAGTAATCGGAGTGCTTTGTTAAGTGGATGACAAGGCTCCAGAAGCGTGTAAACCTTAGAGGAGAGTCTGTTGAAGGAGTGTGAACTTCAATAAATGTGTATCTCCATTAATTTTGCTTTTACTACCCTGTTGCCAAAACTTTTTGAACGCCCCTTGTAATAGGGTACCTAGATTTTTTTGTTGGTAATTTTATTCATTATATTATACTAAACCTGGAGCAATGTTCTCTTTATTATAAACCTGAAGCAATGTTCTCTTTATTAACTTTCAAAGTGAAAGTCTTAAAGAATCCATGTTTCAAATAATGTAGATAGGTAAGATTAAACTAAGATGTAAATTGTAAAATGAGACACGTGATTGAACCAGCAGAATTTTAATCTCATTCCTTTAACCATAAAATAAACTCGGACATTTTGAATTTTCTGTGTTAATTAGAAGCATAATATAATTACACACATACTAGTTCACTTAAATTCATCACCAAAATAAACTCTAAAATTAATCATTAATGTGAAGGCATCAGTATTATAGTAATGCTGCTCCACCTTGTTTAGCCTCAGTCCAGTGGGAGCTTCTGTGTGATGCCCAGTGAACTAGTTAAACTTCCGTATAATAAAAATGGAAATAGAAATGGCACTCAAACTGTCTCAAAGATAGGTATTAATACATATAAGAATTATACTCATACTTTCAATACCTTGAATGTTCTTTGAAATCCCACAAAAACATGAAGAGAATAATCTACAGTATTAACCTGTGAAAAACAATAGAATAGAATCATTTGTGTACCCAAGTCATATCCTATATTCCCGTGCAGAGTCACACATACTCTAAGAGTTGTTAATGAGATAACTCTTCAAGAAGCACAAACTGTCCATGCTATTATCAGTCAGCCTTGTTCTTAATTTTGTGATAAAGAGGCCAGCAGCAGAAAATGCCCTTTCGGCCTCAACAGAAGTTGGTGGTACTGAGTTGAGGGCCTGGAATGGTTTTTCTAAATTATGTGTTCCATTGCCCATTGCCTCAGACATATTAAACTCTTTCCCAATATGTTTGCAATCATATGCCTTTCTGCTTTTACTATGAACCTGTTCTGTTGCTGCCTGGAGTTTATCTGTGAGTGTCATTTTTGCATCTACAGTTTCTACATCCTCATTAGATGGTGTCTGCAAAAGGGGCAGTTCCTCTTCATTACCTTCTTCAAACATTCTTGATAACATCTTTTTAGCTGCTTCCATGAGTATAGACTTTGCTGCCAATGCTGGTAGTTCTTCCTCACAGTTATCATATTGTTTTCCACAATGCAGGTATTTCATAAGGCCTACAAGAACTTTACTCCTCCTGTCATTCATTCTTCTGGGTAGGGAATTTTTCAGCTTAACCGAAAGTGGAGAATTCTGCTCATTCAGTCTGTTTAATATGAATGAAAATACACCCTCAGCACTAAGAAGAGTTGTACCTCTGCTACCCAACCTTTCTGCCCCCAACTTTCACTAGTAGTAGTGCTTTTACCAAGTCATTCAGTACCACAAATTCACTGTTTGTAATCTTCATTTCAATATCACAGTCAATCATAGCTTTAGCAAAGGAGCATTTTATTTTAAAAAATCACTCCAACATTTCTACCAAGCTGTTCCACCTTGTTTTCAAGTCCAGAGTAAGCATTAATTCTCTTCCATGCTCACTAACAACATGAATTTGCAGCTTCACATTGTTTGTGGGTGACCTTCTAAACATTCTTAAAATTTTCCTAACTTTGTTGTTACAGACAAATTTATATTTTGTGTTTCATCTTTTTCTGGTTCCAGTATCATATCACTTACTAATTCATCATCTGATAACACTTCTATTGCACTACTTAGCTCTTCTTCCTCTTGTTCATCTTCCAAATCCATAGTTTCCTTGCATTGAATATGGGGACCAGTTTGCATTTCCAAACTATCCAACTTACCATTTGTTTTCTTGTACAGAACATCACACACAGCTAAGTGTATTCCACAAGCATAACACGTATGATGATTTGCCTCAGTCAGTCTGCCAGATTATACCATGACACTAGCCTCATCAGTTACACACACTACTACATCTCTTTTTGAGTCTGCATGAAACTCAGCCAACTTATTCTTAAATACCTCAACTGCAGTTTCTGCTGGAAGTGAACCCATGATTCTCACCATTCCTGAATTCCAAAAGGCTTCACTAGTATGGAAGTTGATGTTCAAGTAACGCTTGTTTTTCAGTGAAGTGTATTCGTCCAGAGATAGTCCAAACCTGACCCCAGCATTTTGTCTTTTGGTAATATCTAATATCACCCTTTCTTTTGCAACACTGTACTGCTTGTGTACAAGATCCGTAACAAGAGATGGATTCTGAGGCATTTTGTATCCCTTTTCAAGCATTGACTTTCTTATGAACTCACTCTTTGTGATGGCATTTATGGAGAATCCATCTACTGGTGCCAGCTTAGCAATAATTTCCTCCCTGGTCTCCTTTTTCATAAATTCAGTTATCTTTTGTTTCATGGGCTTTCGCTTTACTTCACTTATATCAGTCAACTCTTTTTCTGCAGGACACTTAAGATCTTCAGCTTTCTCAGTTGAATGTTTGTTTTTTAAATGATGGATCATACCACTGGTAAACCATCCCCTGCATTTTATCACTGCATTACACTTTCTACATTTTGATGATTCATCAGTTTTCAGTCAGTCAGAATATTCTCATGCATGACTCATTCCATGATGACTCAGCCATTATTGTAGCATTATAGAAATTCAGAATTATATTTAATTTCCTGAAAAAAAAACAATGAATATTATTGTTAAGAAGTGAGATTTGGTAGTTAGGTAGTCTCGTAGCTTCTAGCTGATTCCCGATGTTTACGGTAGGTAGCTCTGGTACGAGTCAGAGTTGCCAGTTTGCCTGCTGTTTGTGAGCGTAGTTATTTTGTTAGGTGGGCATTAATTTTTCTGCTCATTTTCTTTATAATGTTTTATTTACATGATTGCTTGTTAAATTATGTAATTTAAGTTTGTTTGCTAAATAATTTACCGTGTTGCGTAATGTAAGAAAACTCTTCATGTTTTGGATATCTCCGAATTGGTAGCTGTTGTTGTTAGGGGCAGGTATAAGACCAGCATGCTCTAGACTGTTGGAGAAGCAAGCCAGCTTATATAATGATTGATAAGAGACTATAACAAGTTCAGTGAGTTTTCAGTACGGTTTGAGTGTAGTGCAGCGTCAGTGAAGATTGTATATTTTTGGTACTTTTGAAAACAGTGGCAAACAGTGACGTATTATTGAAGTTTGTACATCATCGGTTCTTGTGAAAAACTGTGAAGTGTTGTCAGTCGTTAAGTGCAATTGCAATTAGTAAAGTGTGTATAGCTCCAGTGCTTGTGAGAATAGTGAAGTGAAGTTGGAAAGGATTAAGTCTATCCATTTGGAAAATAAAGACAGTGAACTTTAAGAAGCCAGTGTTTATTTACAACACCTCAGCTGATCCTGTGTACTGTACACCTGAAGGCTGACCATAGGAAGAATGACTCACTGGGCAACGTCCTTCCTGTACTGAACTACTGCTGTTGGAGCCTGTGGCAGTGTGGGACAGGGACGCAACATTATGCACTTCATTAATTTGTCGTATCAGTCACATCTCCCTATCACTCCCATCACTATCATGCAAGCCATGATGCACCATAATCATCATTACAGTATATCATGGGTAAGACAGTAACACACCTACTCAGCCAAAATGGTAAAACACGACTGAGAACAAACATCACCATCACACATCCTGAACTTGATTCTTCTTAATTCTCTACACTCTGGCTTCGGCTTTCCTGTCATTCTCTGACTAAATATATCTGTGCTGTTTACTTATCCCCTAATTCTACTGACTATCAAAAATTCTTCGACTATCTTACTTCTACGATGGAACACATTCTGTCCATTTCTCCTTTCTCTGAAATCTCCATTCTAGGAGATTTCAATGTTCACCACCACCGTTGGCTCTCCTCTCCTTTCACGGATCCACCTGGTGAACAAGCCTACATCTTTCCTATTCTTAATGACCTAGAGCAGCTTGTACAGCACCCTACCCGTATCTCTGACCGCGTTGGAGAGAGCTCCAACATACTTGACCTCTTCCTCACAACCAATCCTTCTGCTTACTCTGTTAATCTTTTCTCTCCATTGGGCTCCTCCGATCACAACCTTATTACCTTAACCTGTCCTATCACTCCGGTACGGCCTGTGGACCCTCCAGGGAAACGTCGTCTGTGGCATTTTGGAGCCGCGGACTGGGAGGCCCTCAGGCAGTACTTCTTTGATTTTCCCTGGAATGATTATTGCATCCACGGCCGGGAGCCATCTGAGTGTGCCTTGCGCATTACGGAGGTTATTCTCTTGGGCATGGAAGCATACATTCCTTTCTCATATCCTTTAACTAAAGCAAGAAAGCCTTGGTTTAATCACGTTTGTTCTAATGCTGTCCGCAACAAGGAGAGGGTCTACAAAAGGTACCGGAGCCAGCCCACCCCTGAATCACATCATCTTTATGTTTCTGCCTGGAATCGTGCTAAGTCTGTTCTTCGCTCTACTAAAAATAATTTCATCCATACTAAATGCTCTCAACTCTCCAACTCGAATTCTTCCCGCTCCTTCTGGCACCTTGCCAAAAATCTTTCTGACAACTTTACCTCATCATCCTTCCCTCCTCTTTTCTACTCTGATGGTTCTGTAGCTATTTCTTCTACTGATAAAGCAGATCTCTTCGCACAGACTTTCTCCTCCAGTTCCACCTTAGACGATTCCGGTGCTGTTCCTCCATCACTTCCCCCCTCTGACTTCCTCATGGCTGACATTAAAATTTCTTCAGTTGATGTATTTTCTGCCATCACTGGCCTCAGTATTAACAAGGCATATGGGCCTGATGGGGTCCCTCCTGTTGTTCTCAAGAACTGTCCTTCTGTGCTTACACCCTGCCTAGGCAAACTCTTTCGCCTTTGTCTGTCAACTTGTACCTTTCCTTCTTGCTGGAAGTTTGCTCTCATTCAGCCAGTCCCAAAGAAGGGTGACCACTCCCAACCCTCCAACTATCGTCCAATTGCTTTAACGTCCTGTATTTCAAAAGTTTTCGAGTCAATTCTCAATAGAAAAATTTTAAGGCATCTTTCCTATCACAACCTTCTTTCCGATCGTCAGTACGGGTTCCATCAGGGACGCTCCACTGGCGATCTTCTCACCTACTTTTCAGACTCCTGGTCATCCTCCTTTCGGGACTTTGGCGAAAGCTTTGGCATTGCACTTGACATCTCAATGGCTTTCGATCGAGTCTGGCATAAATCTTTGATTTCCAAACTGCCCTCCTACGGTTTCTATCCTTCTATCTGTGCCTTCATCGCTAGCTTCCTTTCTGGTCGTTCTATAGCCGCAGTTGTAGACGGCCATCGTTCTTCTCCTAGATCTATCAACGGTGGTGTTCCTCAGGGCTCTGTCCTATCACCAACTCTCTTCCTTTTATTCATCAATGATCTTCTAAGCTGTACATCTAACCCTATCCACTCATACGCTGATGACTCCACCCTTCACCTTTCCATTTGGTTCCCGCAACGCCCATCTCAACAGTTACTTCAACAAACAAGGGATGAGGCTATGGCACACCTAAAGTCTGACTTGGCTCGTATCTCTGACTGGGGTAAAAATAATATGGTTGTTTTTAGTGCATCTAAGACTCGGTTCTTACACCTATCAACCCGACAAAATCTTCCACAGGTATACCCACTAGTGTTTAATAATATTCAGCTTAATCCTGCATCATCCTTGAACATGCTTGGGGTTTCATTCACTCGGGACTTATCTTGGAAAGATCATATTACATCTCTTGTAAAAATATGCTTCCAAGAGATTGGGTGTGCTAAGCCGACTCCACTCTTTCTTTACCCCTGCACAATTGTTGACTATATACAGGGGTTTTATCCGCCCCTGTGTGGAGTACAACTCTCATGTGTGGGGAGGCTCCCCACATACAGCTCTTCTCAATAGGGTGGAGTCAAAGGCTTTTCGTCTCGTTAACTCTCCTCCTCTTACTGACTCCCTTCAACCTCTGTCTCTTCGCCGCACTGTTGCATCTTTATCTCTTTTCTATCGCTACTTTAATGGACACTGCTCCTCTGAACTGTCTGCTTGCATTCCTCCACCTCTACGACGGGCGCGTTGCACCCGTCTGGCAGCAAACTCTCATCTTTTTTCTGTCCAACTCTCTAATGCAAGAGTTAACCATTACTCCCAGTCTTTCATTTATGCAACAGGTCAGCTCTGGAACTGTCTCCCTCTGTCTGTATTTCCTGATCTCCAGTCTTTCAAACACAGTGTGTCCAGGCATCTCAAAATGATCGGATCTTGAATTTGGCTCTCTATTGTATTTTGTTTTTCTCTTGGAGGGAACTGTTACTGCGGGCTCATGGCCTTTGGTTCCTTCTTCCTCGCATAAAAAAAAAAGCAGCCAATCTAGAGGTGGAGAGAAGCCCAGAAGTGTACAGGAGCGGTACAGGTCACTTCTGTCAGACTGACTCTCTCTCTCTCTCTCTCTCTCTCTCTCTCTCTCTTTAATACATTTTTGTACTTAGTGTAAATTAGAGATAAACAATAACAGCAAGAATCCCAGGATTTCAACAAAATTCCCGGGAAATAAAGCAGGATCCCGGGAAGGAAACCCTACTACTGGGGAATGGCTGGGAGAAGGATGGATATGAGAAGAGAGGAAGAAATCATTAGGATGGAGGTTGTGGAACCAGTCAAGAAAGTCAAAATAGGGAAAGTCCCAGGAATTGATGGAGTGTGTGGTGTAATGCTGAAGCATGGGGGAGAGATAGTAATAGAATGGTTATGGAAGATGTGCAGATTGGCCTGGGAGGAAGGTCCCAAAGGATTGGAAGTCAGGTATAATTATTCCCCTAGACAAAGGAAAAGGGGAGAAAGAAGTTTGTGGTAATTATAGGGGCATTTGTCTTCTTAGTGTAATAGGAGAAGTATATGGTAGAATGCTTATTGACCGAGGTATGGATATAACAGAGGAATTGGGATATTTATTGACAGAGTTCAGGATATAACAGAGGAATTAGTTGGAGAAGAACCAGGAGGTTTTAGGGAGAAAAGGGCTGTGTAGATCAGATATTTATTCTTAGGTCTTTAGTGGAAAAGTTTCCAGAGAAGGAAAAGAAGTATGTGACCTTCATGGATTTGGAGAAATCATATGACATGGTGGTTAGACAGAGAATTTGGAAAGTATTAAGAATATAGAGCAAATGGAAAGTTGTTGGATCCCTTAAAAAATATGTATGAACTTGCTAAGGCTGCAGTGTGTGTGGACAGTGAACTAAGTGAATTTTTCTAAATGAATGTTGGATTGAAACAGAGATGTGTCATGTCCATGGTTGTTCAATCAGTATATGGATGGGGTTATAAAAGAGATACAAGGTGGTAAACAACACACCCATCAATAGTAACATGCACAGTATGAAATTTAACATCATATGTAATGCAAACAAGCATCACATGAGGCAATGGAAGACACAGCAACCCAAACTTTACACTGGAGAACGCTTGCATCATAAGGCAATGTGACTCAAACACAACTTCCCTCTCGTACATACAAAAGACACCAACACAGTGTTCCAGCGATTAAATAATGAAACTGACTGCAAAATAAGCACAAAGAAAACAGAACTTTAGAAAGCCTTTGGTTCCTTCTTCCTCACATTAAAAAAAAAAAAAAAAAAAAAAAAAAAAAAAATGCACATGGCCACTCTGCAGATCCCTCTTGGCTCAACAAAACACTTAACAGTATCATTAAATCACAGATAACTATCTCGAAGACCCATGCTGCCATCACCTCCAACACACAACACATCCCTTTGTACAGAGATCAGGCAGACAATCTTGTTAACCACCACACAAACATTTCTGCTTAAATCAACAGGCACTGTCTGAAGAAGTCTTCTCTGAATAGGCTGTCCTTTCTGTGTGGCCAAAGAGTAACTCCCTTCACACAAGAGCAATGTACCATTATTGAGAAAATGATGAACACAAACACAGGGCTGAATGGCATTGAGAAATGGTTGCTTAGAGTGGTTATAGCAATGTAAATTTGAATGATAAGTTTTTCATTAATATTGCTATGCATCAGGGGTCAGTCTTAACGCTTTATTGTTTATCATGATTTAGATTCTCTCACATGACTTCAGAAATGGACTTCCATGGGAGATGTTATATGGCGATGACTTGGTGTTGACTGCAGAGAATGAGAGGGAGGTAGAGAAATTATCTAGGAATCAGAGATGGAATAGTTTTTTTCTGTGTGTGTGTATTTACCTATTTACCTATTTGTAATATACAGGAATTGAGCAATGCTTGTGTTGTCCTGTCTCCAAATCCACATTTATCAAGTCTACATTTACACACATGAATGTTTTTCTCATGCACCACCTCTTCGTCCAAGTCGTTCCAAATATTTATGTATTTACCTATCTATCTATCTATCTATTGCCAGACGCCTCAATCCCGTTTGGGGTGGCCAGAAACAAATCGCCTCCAAGTCGCCCTGTCCCCCGCCATTTCACTGCCCTGCTCCCAACTCACACCCCCCTTTCTCATATACCTCTCCACCCCATCCCTCCATCTCATTCTCTGCCTCCCCCTCCCTCTTCCCCCCTCCACCTCACTCACATACACTCTCTTTGTCAGTCTTTCACTCTCCATCCTCTCCACATGGCCAATATACCTAATATACCTAATTGTGATATACACAGAATGTGCTATGCTCGTGGGTTTCCGTCGCTGTTTCTCAATAAGTCAAATTTAGCTTTAAACACGTTTAAGTTTCTAGACTGGACGATCTCTTTGTCCAGGCTGTTCCATAAGTCTATACTTCTGTAAGGAAAGCTATATTTCTTGATATCCTTCAAGCTTGACTTTTTCAATTTCATTCCGTGTCCTCTTGTTGCTCTCTTATCCCATACAAACAGATCTTCTATGTCAATTTTATTTACTCCCACCATGGTCCTGAACACTGCAATCATGTCTCCCCTCTTTCTCCTTTCCTCTAAGGAAGGCAAATCCAGCTTTTCCAGCCTCTCTCTGTATGACAGGTCTGCTAGACTAGGGACCGTCTTGGTTGCTGTTCTTTGTATTCTCTCAATTTTGTTAATATCTTTCTTTTTGTGTGGGGACCACACTACTGCTGCATATTCTAACCTGGGGCGAATCATGGCCACTATCAATTTTTTCATCATCTCTTCATCCATATAATGAAATGCTACTCTTATGTTAGTCAAGAGTTTATAAGTCTCTCCATCTTGTTAATATGCTTTTCTGGTGACAAAGTATCTTGGACCAGCACTCCCAAATCTTTCTCTTCTCTCATTTTTGTGATTGATTCATTACCCAACAAATAATTCAGTGATGGCCTCCTGGTACTTTTACCCATTTCCAATATTTTACATTTCTTTACATTAAATTTCATTTCCCACATCCGGCTCCAATCGTGTATCCTATCCAAATCCTCCTGCAGCATTTTACAATCCTCCTCAACCTCTACCTTCCTCAAGATCTTTACATCATCAGCAAACAGACTTGCATAACTGTTCACTCCATCTACCATATCATTTACGTAAATCAGGAACATTACTGGCGCCAACACCGAGCCTTGAGGGACTCCACTTGTTACTTCCCTCCATCCAGATATCCTATCCTTTATTACTGTCCTCATTTGTCTGTCTCAAAAAGTCTCTCATCCATTCCAGAAGTTTCCCCTTCAGTCCTCCTATATATTCAAGTTTCCACATTAGTCTCTTATGAGGTACCTTGTCAAAGGCCTTCTCTAAGTCTAAGTACACACAATCCGCCCAACCATCTCTCTCCTGTACCACGTCAATCGCTCTAGAGTAAAAGCTCAACAAGTTAGAAACACATGACCTTCCACTTCTGAATCCAAACTGACATTCAGCCAAAATATTCATCTCTTCTAGATATTTTATCCATCTATCGTTCAGGATTCTCTCACACAATTTTGCGACCATGCTGGTTAGAGACGCTGGTCTGTAATTCAGGGATTCTTCCCTGTTTCCTCCCTTGTAAATTGGTACCACATTTGCCCTTTTCCATTCTTGTGGTACTTTCCCCTCTTCCAGAGAACACACGATTAAACTGTGAATTTTATCCGCCAGTTGTTCTCTGCATTCCTTCAGTACCCAATTAGAAATTCCATCAGGTCCTGGGGCTTTCCTTACATCTTGAGTTTCCAGTAATTTATACGCTTCCTGTACCTCCACTTTTCTATCTTTTATCACCGGTACATTTCTAATCACCGCCTCCCCTTCCACAAACTCTTTTTCATTAGTGAAAACCGATTGGAAACATTTGTTCATTATTTCTGCTTGCATTTCTGCATCTTTATAGACCTCTCCTTTTACTTTCAGTTTGGTGATTCCTTCCTTTTGTTTCAGTTTGCCATTAACAAATCTATAAAACAGTTTGGGTTCATCCTTGCATTTGTCTATTATACCTTTTTCAAAATTCCATTCTTCTTCTCTACGTATTCTTGTGTATTCATTTCTACTTCCTTTATATTCTTCCTTTTTTCTGTTGTTACCTCTCTTTCTCCAATTGTTCCATGCCTTATCTCTCTCTTTTTTTGCTATGATACACCTTCTATTAAATCACTCCTTTTTCCTGTTTACTTTCCCTCTTACTCTTGGTACAAATTTTTCCACTGCCAAATTATAGAGGTCTAGAAAGATATCCCACTTCCTCTGTATCTCTCTTGTTTCTCTGAATTTTCTCCAATCCGCATTTTCAAAAAGTTTCTCAATCCTGTAAAATTTGCTTTCCCAAAGTTGTATCTTCCCTGTCTATGAAGCTCGTCTCTTGGCTCGACATTCCCTATTCTCATCTGAAAGTCAATGACCACATGATCACTTTTTCTTAAAGGACAGAGGTATTTTAATGATTCTGTTACATCGGGTTCTTTGGTAAACAGTAAATCTAACCTTGCTGGTGTGTCCTCGCCTCGAAACCGTGTCTCTTCTTTGACCCATTGTGTCATCACATTATTCATTATTATATTTAATAACATAGTGCCCCACGAATCCTCGCCGCCTCCCCAGTACCATTCCTCCCAGTTCACCTCTTTGCAGTTAAAGTCACCCACCAAAATTAAATTATTACTTTTCTCAATTATTTTTTGTAAATAGCTAGCCATATCTGACAACATCTCCTGGTATTCGTCATCCTTCCATGCTCTCGTCTTAGGGGGAACATACACTACCGCCATATCTCTCTTAACATTCTCTCCAGTGTGTGTGTGTGTGTGTGTTTGACCGACTCTGAGCATAGGCTTCACAGCCTGCTTTCAGGGCCCAGTAGTCTTCCTACGTACCACACACCTCTACATGTCACCTTCACAGCCTGCTTTCAGGGCCCAGTAGTCTTCCTACGTACCACACACCTCTACATGTCACCACTTCGGCGCTAACACCCACCGTCCATACTGAATACATGCTAGGGCTGTCTCATACAGAACTTGTGTATTGGTATTAGCGGGGGTATTTGTACGACATCGGCGGGTCTTCTGGTAGATCACTAAAGTCTGATTTTTTTGAAATTCAAATCCTTAAACTGTTCCCTGCCCCAGCGGGATTTGAACCCGGGGCCGTTAGGACTGCTGGCCAACTCTATCGATTGGGACACCACCTCCCCCTGGTGGTTTGAGAGTCATCATTGTTTATAAAGCCTCCAGCATACTTGCATGCCTCAGCATTGATCACCTAATGACGATTCTCAACACTGCTCCATCTCTGGCAGTCACCCTACTCAGTCCCTTATCCCTAAGGATACCATCCATGGCTTTGTCCCAGGTGTTTTTTGATCTGCCTCACACAGCCCTCCCCCTGACATTCACACCTCAAACCGTCTGCACCCAGTTGTCATTTTCCATCCTCTCAGCATGACTAAACCATCTCAATCAACCCCAGCTCATCACAACACGAATACTTTCAAGTCCCATACTTTCTTTTAACTCTTCAGTCGTAAACCTATCCTCTATCCTCCCCCATGCCTTGCGTTCAAGGATACGTTACACATCATCTACTTATAGCCATTTCAGTTTGAGCGTACAAATATCCTTTCCTTTTCTGCCCAAGCCTCACTACATAACAGCCTTACACTCCTGACACATGCTGCTTACAGGGACCCCTTAACACAGAAGGAGAGCCCTCTCAGTAGTAGGAGAAGCAACAACTCCCTGAAGTTCCTCCAGCCACTCTTGATTTTAACCACAGAATTAGCTCCAGCTCCACCTCCAGCACATAGCTAACATGTCCACCAAATAACAAATCTCGTGTACACTTAAGAGACTATTCAGCAAAATCAATCCCTTCACTGAATCTCTACATGCTTTCCCTGACACACTGCATACACAATCAGCATTATTTTGCAGCATACCTCTAACATCACTATGCCTCCTAGGCACCCACTTATCACAAAAGCTGTACAAAATGGAGTTACTTTCCACGCTCTTGTGGCAAATTGCACATGGTCACACTCTCTTTTGCTTTGATAGTACTGCCACCAGCTATAGATATCAATCTATCTGTCAGTTGCCAGACATCTTAATCCTGTATGGGTTGGCCACAAACAGAATGTTGCCCTGTCCCATGCCATTTCGTTGCCCTCCTCCTAGCTCACATGCCTCTGTGTCATATACCTCTCTACTCCATCCCTCCATCTCACCCTTGGTCTTCCCCTACCTCTCTCCCTCTCCCTCTCACACTGTACTAGTTAGTCTCCCACTCTCCATCCTCTCTACACAGCCAAACCACCTCAGTGTATTTCTCTTAATGCTTTCTATCACATCCACATCCACAGCACAATGAACCTTCACTTCCTCATTTGTCAGTCTGTCCGTGTAACTCCACATGCTTCTCTCAGATAACTCATTCCCACTGCTCTCTCTCATAATTTGGGTCCCTCCAACTAGATCCAAGGTTTACCTCCATACTTTGAAGGGTTTGTGTGGGGATCACAGTACTGTCATGCAGCTACTTTTTTACTTCCATGTTCACTTCCCTTTTTCTTATCACTGCTTTCAATGGACCAGCAACTTTTCTCCCCTGCAGTACCCATTCAAGCACTTTATCCTCCAAATTTCCATCCCAGCTCGTCACTCTACCCAAGTACGTAAATGGACTCTTTATTTTCTATTTCCTTACTGTTCAGCCCCACTATACATCCAGTGTCTTAATTTCTCTCAGAGGCCACAATTTTACTCTTCCCAACATTCATCTGTAGATTCTGTTTCCTACATACTTTCCCAGACTCATTCACAAAGTCTTGCAGTTCCCCTTCATCTTCAGTTATCAATAAAGTGTCATGAGCAGATAACAGAGCAAGACGTTCCAAACACTGCCCTCTCTCATTAGGGTTGCTCCAACATCCACTGCCCTCCCTTGTATCTCTTTTATAATTCCATCCACATACAAACTGAACAACCATGGAAACATGATACATCCCTGTTTTAGTCCAACATTCAAATAGAAAAATTCATTCACTTCGCCATCCACACGCACTGCAGCCCTAGTACCCTCAAACATACTCATCACAGCATTCAGCAGCATCCCATTTACTCCATGTATTTTTAATGTTTTCCACATTCCATGTCTATCCATTGTCATATGCCTTCTTCAAATCCATGAAGGCAGCATACAACTTCTTTCCCTTCTCCAGAAAGTTTTCCACAAAACACCTTAGGATGAATATTTGATCTATGCAACCTCTTCTCATCCAGAAGCTTGTTAGTGAAAAATGGGTTTTTGACATTGCATTTTTTTTTTTCTTTTTACTGTTTGTAAATCCTACCTGTCAGGGACTGTTAGAAGAAGATGAAAATATAATATTCTTAAGCAGCAGAGAAAGTATGTTAGATGTGATCAGTTTTACTGATAATATTTCACCTTTGTTTGCAGCCTTCCTTATCAGTACATGCCCGTACAGTTGTGCATGATGTGTCAGTGCGGCCATTACCCCGTCGTCAGTGGCATCTCTATCATGAGCCGGAAATGCCACAGTTCAGCACCTCCTTGTATCTTCCACCTCTCCGTCAGCTTCGCCACTTGGTGGAAAGTATGAGAACTCTGACACAACATATAACCCTGGCAGGAAACAGACGTGGCACCTTGATTTTCTCAGTTTCCACCGACACTGTCACTGTTTCAACATACTTCAGACGTCTCTCTATGCCTACTTGGGGTATGTCACCATGTGGTTTAGTAATTTATCATTTCCGCATCTAAAATGACACCAGTATAGCTATAATCCAGCTTCAGTCATCATACAGGAGCAGAGTGATCAATGCTCTGACCATCTGTAAACTGTTTAGTCAGGGAGAGTGATGTATTTATTGTGCTTAAATCCATCCATCCATTATCTAATCCTACATTGCCCCACGAGGAGCGTAGGAGCCCGGGGCTAGGCAGTTGGTCTCGACATTTAAGATGAGAGTGACCAGCCTCACTCATCCCTGAGTGGCATTACATGAGCAATCAACCCCAACCATCCCTTGGATGTAAACCTTCACTGGCTCAATCCGACTGGAGCACAATAATTACCCACTAAACCACCAGGTGCCAAAATTTGGTTATATGGTTACCACCCAGCATAGTGAATGGTAACCATATAACCAAATTTTGGCACCTGGTGGTTTAGTCGGTAATTATTGTGCTCCAGTCGGATTGAGCCAGTGAAGGTTTATATCCAAGGGATGGTTGGGGTTGATTGCTCATGTAATGCCACTCAGGGATGAGTGAGGCTGGTCACTCTCATCTTAAATGTTGAGACCAACTGCCTAGCCCCGGGCTCCTACGCTCCTCGTGGGGCAATGTAGGATTAAATGATGGATGGATGGATTTAAGTACAATAAACACATCACTCTCCCTGACTAAACAGCTTAAAATGTACATAAAATCAACAAAATTTTGCAGAGTCTGTCTCTCTATCAGAGTCTGGTTGTCATTCTTTTGCTGATGCTGGCTGGGTATGCTTGTCCGTGCTCTATTTTGTTCTTTTTATGTGTGGATTTGACTGAGTTCAATATACAGGATTGGAGCTAGGGCTATGTTATTATGTCTCCAGATCTGCGTATATCCAATCAAATTTTCAGCTCATGGTTGTTCTCTGTTCACACCACCTTCCTTTCCTGACTCATCTATTACAAGTACTGTACAGTATCTGTATTTGTGTTTAGGGTTCCCCCTCCCCCACCATTAACCCTGTCAGGTTTCTGGGCTGTGCAATTATGTCTGTGCTATAGTCAGCCGCTCTCGCGTTGACTCACATCTTCGCGCTGCAATACAGTACACTCACTATTTTCGCGATATATACTCTCGCAAAATTTCATTTTGCAATGGCAAGGGAATATTTTTTTCCTAGGAGTCTCGTGATTTTCCTACGATTTTCGCGAGCCCCCGCATCTCCGCAGCCACTTGTTTTGAACCGACCATTGAGGAGATGTTGGAAACAGACGAACAAGTCAATGACAACAAAGTTTAGGAAGAACCCTTACATGTCCCAGCAGGTGAGCCAACATCCCACCAAATCACAGACTTGCTGGCACCTGCTGCTCGTTTGAAAGAGCAAATTGAATGTGATGGGAGGCCAGAGATCAGGGACACCATCCTCCTGATGGTGGATAGACTTCTGGCTAATTACAACAACCTTTTCAACGCCAGAGTTCATGCGCATCATCTGACTCTGATAACAGCAATTCCTGTCCTCTCGTATTCAACAAGCCCTGGCTTTGGGGAACATACAGGCTGGGGAGGACAACGGTTCTGTGGATGAGGACATTGACGACATAGGGGAGCTTGATGAGCTTCCACTGGATTTTGAGGGCTTTGATGTTGAAGCATCAGGAAGTGATGGTGTGGGGGATTCAACATTGATGGCATGAGCATTGAGGGGGCAGGTGGTAACTAACCACTGCTCTCAGCCTCGGAACTCATCTTCAAGCCCCGTCAAGCAGTTCAGCCCATGTGTCAGTGTTAGTAAATTCTTTGTTCTGTAATATATTACATGTCTGATTAACTGTATGTAATTTATAGTAGTGGTATTGTGTCATTAATGGGCAGCTAAGGGGGAATGAGGTGGCTGACCCCGGAATCAGTTACCATTTATAACGTGTAAAGTATATGCACGAATTTCATGAGTTTGAGTTTCGCGCCGCAATTACAGTACCAATTAGTCATGAAAATAGTGAGTGTACTTTATTTTTGTTTGTTTGTTCTATGTAAATACGATACACTTTAAAGGATAGAATTGGTTTTGGTGTCATTATAAAGCTGAATAGTTGTACTTTATCGTTGTGTGTTCAAAAAAGGAAAGCAAAGAAAATAAAATGTTAAAATGACAAATGGAAGTTAGGAAAAAAACAAAAATTTTATATCATGCTATAGCAAAATACAAGTGCTCGTGGGCCCTTCGAGCCCCTCACACTTGCTTCTGTGGAGGGCTCTCGCGTTTATATGCTGTTCTAGTGTAACGTTGTCACTTGGATTTTTTGCTGCTAACCAATTGATCGTGTTATTTGCAGCTTCAGGAATGGAACCCAAGTTGTCCAAACGTAAGTCCGAAATATTTTAGTTGTATCTCTGGGCAAAAAATTCTATGGAGATCCTATGCCGGGCACCGGGAGCAGCGTTTTTTTGGTCAAAATGTGATCGCTCATTAAATATAGTAAAAGTTTTTCTATCACAATGGGACCAAGTTTTTTCACATCAGCGAATTTTTTGCTATTTCTGTGCCAATTTTGGTACAATTTGAATGTGTAGTTTCGGCTGCCCAACATACACACACACACACACACACACACCTACTGCTATAGTATATTAGATGTGGCAAAAAAAAAAACTAATAAAGTTATATAAATTTGGTTTAAACCATGCAAAACGACAATAAATTACCTTTATAATGATATATAGATTATGGTTATTATAATGATATATAGATTATGGTTATTTCTGCATTTTATTACACAGTAAAGCTAAAGGAAAAAGAAGCACGATTTTTTAATGATTCTTTGCCGCATATTCGCTTTGTAATCTTTGTCTTGGATCGATCAGTGTAAATACAATTTTTATGATATGATGCTGGTTGTGGTGTTATTTTGAAGCTGAATAATTGTCCATCCATCCATCCATCATCCAATCCTACATTGCCCTATGAGGAGCGTAGGAGCCTGGGGCTAGGCAGTTGGTCTCGACATTTAAAATGAGAGTGACCAGCCTCACTCATCCCTGAGTGGCATTGCATGAGCAATCAACCCCAACCACCCCTTGGATATAAACCTTCACCGGCTCAATCTGATTCGTCGTTTTCTTCGTTTTCGTTTTTAAAGGCTCCAACATGCTTGCATGTGTCGGCCTTGGTCACCTAATGGCGGCTCTTCACACTGCACGATCCATTGCAGCCTCCCTGTTCAGTCCCTTAACCCTGAGGTCACACTTAATGACCTCGTCCCATGTCTTTCTCGGTCTACCCCTCATAACCCCACCCCCAATATTAACACTTCTCACCTTCCTCACCCAATTATCATCCCCCATCCTCTCCACATGTCAAAACCATCTCACTCTACCTCTCCTCATCACAACACCAATACACTCCAATCCCATCCTACCTCTCAATTCTTCCATCGTAAACCCAGCCCTCCAGGCCTTAGACGCAGGGACACACTGCACATCCACCTAATCATTGTCAAACACAACATGTCCCCCAAATTAACAAAACTCTTCCCCACACTCAAGAGATTCACCAGCAAGTTCAATCCTTTCAAGTCTAACAATCTCCACCTGCTCACCCGAACACACTGTACACATAAAATCAGCATTATCTCGCAGTCTACCTCTGATACCACTACATCTCTTATGCACCCATTTATCACAAACACCACACAAGATGGAATTACTTCCCACGCCTTTGTGGCAGACTGCACATGGCCACTCTCCCTCGTCTTTGACAGTACCGCCACCAACCCTAGATATCATCACTTTTGTTTTATCTGCATTTACCCTTAAACCCTTGTGCCCCATACCATCTCTCCACTTCCTAAACCTTTCCTCTGCCTCCCTTTCGTTCTCTGCAATCAACACCAAATCATCAGCATACAACAACTCCCATGGGAGTCCGTTTATAAAGTCACGTGAGAGGGCTTCAAGTACCATGATAAACAACATGGGACTCAAGACTGACCCCTGATGCACACCAACATTCATGGAAAACTTGTCACCCAAATCTCCATTCACTCTTACCTGGGTGTGAGCACCCATATACATAGCCATAACCACCCTAACCAGCCACTCCTCCAAGCCAAGCTTTCTCATTGCCCACTTCACCACCTCTCTAGGGACTCTGTCAAAGGCCTTTTCCAAATCAACAAAAACAAAATAAAGATCCCTTCTCCTACCAATATATTTTTCCTGAAGCTGTCGAACAATGAATATAGCATCATTGGTCCCCCTACCTGGCATAAACCTAAACTGCATCTCATCGATATTCACTTTCTCTAATCATACCTTCTAAAACTCTCTCCATTACCTTCATTATCTGACTGGAATGCAATAATTACCCACTAAATACCAGGTGTCAAAATTTGGTTATATGGTTACCATCCAGCGTAGTAAATGGTTTCCTGGTGTACAGGAAACCATTTGGCTTGTCACTCAGTGTAGAGTCACCCACAGGCAGAAGGAAGAGGAAAGAATGAAGGAAAGAAAGACATAAGAGGGAGTGTAAAGTTATTCACCCGTAGGCAGAAGGGCAAGGAAAGAATGAAGGAAAGAAAGACAGAAGAGGATGGAAGGAAAGAAGGATAATGTGTTCAAAAAAGGAAAACAAAGAAAAAAAAAATCAAAATTACAAGTTGAAGCTAGGTGAAAAACTAAAATATAATACCTGGCTGTAGAAGAATTTTTGGCAAAAAAACTAAAAGATAATATAAATCTGGTTTAAACCATGCACAGCAACAGTGAATTACCTTTATAATGATATATAGTTTATGACAGTTTATGTATATCATTGCATGATAAAAAGGAAAAAATGATGCACAGTTTTGTATGATTCTCGGCTGCATATACACTTAGCGATCATTTTCTTTGATCAGTCTGTGTAAATACAGTTTTCATGATAGATACTGGTTTTGGTGTCATTTTAAATCTGAATAGTTGTACTTTATCATAATATGTTTAAAAAAGGAAAACAAAGAAAATAAAAAATCAAAATGACCAGTTGGAGTTAGGCAAAAACCAAAGCTTTTATACCTTGTGTAGAAAAATATTTGCCAAGAATAAAGTAATAAAGAGACAAAGCCATGAATCAGAGCAGCTGTGCAGTACCCACCACACGTAGAGCAACCATTCTGTGATGTCACGCTCAAGTCTCTTTGTTGTGATGCTTAAGCGCGATTTATGGTGAATATTTTACAAAAGTATCTTTAAATTTTTTTGACACATAAACTCGTCATCAGAATCTTTGAGGTTGGATTTGAAATGCATCATCGGAATCTCAAAAGGGTTAAGACATATCCTCTTCCTTAGTTTAAATTCATGCTTTTGTGCCCATCCAGTATCCTTCAGTAAAAGATCCTTTCTCCACATTCCAGTCCTCTTACACCTTTAACCCTTATCTCCTGGGTAACTTCTATACACGCCACAGTCGGGGTGCTACATGACTGCCAGGAAGCGGCTATACACACAAGGATCATCCCGCAGCCATTTGAACTGGCTGCCATTTCATCTCACCACCAAAGGGTAGGGAGGGAGTCCCTCCTTAGCACACTGGCGAGTCAGTCTGTTTTGTGCTTTTGCCAGGTGTATGACAATTTCTTCAGGTTCCAGTTTGTCTGATTCCATCCACATTGCCTGTAGCCAGTTGCATCATCCACTCCTGCCAAGCCTCTTTCCAAGGACAGTAGAGAAGGGCTCAGTGACAGTGCCATAAGGCATGCTTGGCAGCAACAGTGTCTAATTTATCAAGTAGTGGAGAAGTTATCACGTTGAGAGCAAAGCCATTGTCGTCGCTGCGGGCAGACGCACGAACACGTTGTGCTCTCGCGCCAAAAATTAGTTCTTTTCCTCATGTCATTACTTATCAGTGCAACTTCCTACATACCTGGGGATACTTTCATTCGCAAGCGAAAGAGTTGGTGAGCAAAATGGTCGTTAATTCGTTTCTCTAGGTGCTAAAGTGTCTGAGATATTAAAGTTTGATAGTGGCTTCCGGGAAGTTGCCTGTAGTGAGGTGACGACTGTGTTAAAAACAGTCCGGCATATGGCGGTTAAGCTTCACAATCAGAATCTCTCTCTCTCTCTCTCTCTCTCTCTCTCACACACACACACACACACACACACACACACACAGAGTAGAACATGGAAATTATCAGACAAGGAAGGGTTCAAAAATGTTTGGATAAGGAGAGATGCAAATGAGGAAGAAAGAGCTAAGATAAAGGAGTTAGTACAGGAAGCAAAGGTAAAAAACGAACAGAGAACGGAGGAAGAGAAGACAGTGTTTTATTGGAGAGTCATGGATCAGAAATTAAGGAAGTGGTACTGGCAGAGAGGAGGAGAAAAGAGGGTGTAAAAAACATCAAAAAGAATTGGAAGGTGGCATATACTAATGTCGATGGTTTATTATCGGCAAGGCTAGAAATCAACAATTTTTTGAGGGTGCATGAACCTGATATTATGTGCTTTGTAGAGACCAAATTAAGAGAAGATATTGATGTTCATATAGGAGATGGTAAATACAAACTGTGGAGAAGAGACAGAAGAGAAAAAACGGGAGGAGTGATGATAGCAGTGAAGAACAACTTAAATGTAGATACCATGGAAATGGGAGAAGGCAGGGCTGAAGTGATAAATATGAAATTAGAAACTGGAGAGAATAGTAAAAGAGATATGGCAGTAGTGTATGTTCCCCCTAAGACAAGAGCATGGAGTGATGATGAATACCAGGAAATGTCAGACATGGCTAGCTATTTACAGAAAATGATTGAGAAAAGTAACAATACAATTTTAATGGGTGACTTTAATTGTAAAGAGGTGAACTGGGAGGAATGGGACTCAGGAGACAGCAAAGATTCATGGGGCACTACATTATTAAATATTACAATGAACAATGTGATGACGCAATGGGTCAAAGAAGAGACACGGTTCCGAGGTGAGGACACACCAGCAAGACTAGACTTACTGTTTACCAGAGAACCCAATGTAATAGAATCCTTGGAATATCTGTGTCCTATTGGAAAAAGTGATCATGTGGTCATTGAGTTCCAGATGATAACTGGGAACGTGGAGCCAAGAGACGAGCTTTATAGGCAAGGAAGATATAACTTTGGGAAAGCAAATTTACAGGACTGAGAAAATATTTCGAAAATTCAGAGAAACAAGAGAAATACAGAGGAAGTGGGATATTTTTCTAGGCTTCTATAATTTGGGAGTTGAAAAATTTGTCCCAAGAGTAAGGGGGAAAGAAAACAGAAAAAAGGAGTGATTTAATAGAAGGTGTATGATAGCAAAAAAAAGAGAGAGAGCAGGCATGGAACAATTGGAGAAAGAGAGATAACAACAGAACAAAGGAAAAATATAAAAGAACTGGAAATGATTACACAAGAATACGTAGAGAGGAAGAAAGGAATTTTGAAAAAAGTATAATAGACCAATGTAAGGATGAACCCAAACTGTTTTATAGATTTGTCAATGGCAAACTGAAACAAAAGGAAGGAATCACCAAACTGAAAGTAGAAGAGAGGTATATAAAGATGTGGCAGTGCAAACAGAAATAATGAACAAACATTTCCAATCAGTTTCCACTAATGAAAGTGAGTTTGTGGAAGGGGAGGAAGTGACTAGAAATGTAGTGATAAAGGATATAAAAGTGGAAGTACAGGAAGTGTATAAATTACTGGAAATTCAAGATGTAAGGAAAGCCCCAGGACCAGATGGAATCTCTTACTGGGTAATGAAGGAATGCAGAGAACAACTGGCGGATAAGATTCACAGTTTAATTGTGTGTTCTCTGGAAGAGGGAAAAGTGCCTCAAGAATGGAAGAGGGTAAATGTGGTACCAATTTATAAGGGAGGAAACAGGGAAGAACCCCTGAATTATAGACCAGTGTCCCTAACCAGCATGGTCGCAAAATTGTGCGAAAGAATTCTGAAAGATAGATGGATAAAATATATGGAAGAGATGAACATTTTGGCTGATAGTCAGTTTAGAAGTGGAAGGTCATGTGTGTCCAACTAGTTGAGTTTTTACTCAAGAGTGATTGATGTGCTACAGGAGAGAGATGATTGGGTGGATTGTGTGTATTTAGATTTGGAGAAGGCCTTCGACAAGGTACCCCATAAGAGACTAATGTGGAAACTAGATCATATAGGAGGACTGAAGGGGAACCTCCTGGAATGGATGAGAGACTTTTTGAGAGATAGACAAATGAGGACAGTATAAAAGGATAGGATGTCTGGATGGAGGGAAGTAACAAGTGGAGTCCCACAAGGCTCAGTGTTGGCGCCAGTTATGTTCCTGATTAATGTAAATTACATGGTAGATGGAGTGAACAGTTATACAAGTCTGTTTGCTGATGATGCAAAGATCTTGAGGAAGGTAGAGGTTGAGAAGGATTGTAAAATGCTGCAGGAGAATCTGGATAGGATACACGATTGGAACCTAATGTGGGAAATGAAATTTAATGCAAAGAAATGTAAAATATTGGAAATGGGTAAAAGTACCAAGAGGCCATCATTGAATTATTTGATGGGTAATGAACCAATCACAAAAGCAAGAGAATAGAAAGATTTGGGAGTGCTGGTCCAGGATAGTTTGTCACCTGAAAAACACATTAACAAGGCAGTTAGAGAAACATAAACTCCTGACTAATATAGGAGTAGCTTTTCATTATATGGATGAGGAGATGAAAAAACTGATAGTGGCCATGATTCGCCCCAGGTTAGGATATGCAGCAGTAGTGTGGTCCCAACACAAAAAGAAAGATATAAACAAAATTGAGAGAATACAAAGAACAGCAACCAAAATGGTCCCTAGTCTGGCAGATCTGTCATATAGAGAGAGGTTGGAAAAGCTGGATTTGCCTTCCATAGAAGAAAGGAGAAAGAGAGGAGACATGATTGCAGTGTTCAGGACCATGTGGGAGTAGATAAAATTGACAAAGAAGATCTGTTTGTATGGGATAAGAGAGTAACAAGACGACTCGGAATGAAACTCAAGAAACCAAGCTGCTCGAAGGATATCAAGAAATATAGTTTTCCTTATAGATGTATAGACCTGTGGAATAGTCTGGACAAGGAGATCGTCCAGTCTAAAAACTTGAACGAGTTTAAAGCTAAATTTGACTTATTGAGAAACAGACAGAGGACCCCACGAGCGTAGCTCATTTCCTGTATATCACAATTAGGTAAACACACACACACACACACACACACACACACACACACACACACACACACACACACACACACACACACACACAGGACATCATCAGAGGCGGAGTTCCGTGCAGATTGTTGGAAAATAACGCAAAATTGGCAGCAAAAAGGAAGCATGCCTATTGTGAATATGCAGTATGAATGCATGAATGGTGGTCCCTTCTCATTTGATTGAAAATAAGCCGGTGGTGTCAGTCAAATAAGAGTAAAACACAGTGACAGTTTTAGGTGGGGGTGCTTACCATCCACTCACTCAATGTACTGCTGCTCTCAGGTTTCTGCCCTTTCCTCTCATCCATCCTTCTTTCCTTCCATCCTTTCTGTCTTTCTTTCCTTCATTCTTTCCTCGTACTTCTGCCTACGGGTGACTTTACACTCCCTCTTCTGTCTTTCTTCCTTTCATTCATTCCTCCTTCTTCTACCTGTTGGTGACTGTACACTGAGTGACAAGCCAAATGGTTTCCTGTACACCTGGAAACCACTTACCATGCTGGATGGTAACCATATAACCAAATTTTGGTGCCTGGTGATGTAGTGGGTAATTAAGGCTCTCCAATCGGATTGAACTGGTGAAGGTTTCTATCCAAGGGGTGGTTGGGGTTTATTGATCACGTAATGTCAGTCGGGGATGAGTGAGGCTGGTCACTCGCATCTTAAATGTCAGGACCAACTTGCCTAGCCCCGGGTTCCTGTGCTCCTCATGGGGCGATATAGGATTGGATGATGGATGGATGGATGGACAGTTTTAAACTGTGTACAATTGCTCCATGGCAGTTCGTTGTTTTACATCTAGTGATAGCGAGTTCACAGGGTTCTCCTGTGATGACCAAAGCAACAGAAGTATCAAACTTAACCAAATCATAGTAACAAGCATGGTGAAAATGGCTCAGAAGAATGCCCAGGAATTAAAACAAGTATGGACAATAATTAGTGAATTACAAGAATGGACCTCAGAACAGGAGAGGGAGATAAAAGAGCTGAGAGATTGGTAAGAGAGTGACTGCTCACACAGTGTTGACCAGAAGAGAAAGGTGCCTGACCTAAAAGCTGGTAATGAAACAGCTGCAAGTGAAATAAAACAGCTTAAATGGGAAAATAAGAGGCTGGAGGAGGAAAGGGACAAGATGAAATGTAAACTTGACAGGTATGAATCTAAAACTGTGATGCACGAGGAACATATCAAGGAAATCCAAAAACACCATAAGGGGTGGGAAAAAACTCAGCAGAAAGGTAATATAAGTCTTAAGGAGATTCTAGAAAAACAGAATAAGGAAAACCAGGAAAAGGTGGAGAAGGAAGTGGTGAAGGCATTAAAAAGTAAAGAATCACTTGTCAGAGATGTAGCAGACAAGAAAAAAATGCATGATTATCTCAGGTTTGAAAGAAAAGTCAATGTCAGTGAGGTCAGAAAGAAAAAAAAGAGGACCTGAGAAAGGCAAAGGAAATAGTGTCAATAGTTATGGATGGAAAGGACGAAGCCCAGGAGGAAATCGAAGAAGTGGAGGGAGAGGCAAGGCCGCTCAAAGTAAAATTTCTGTCACGTCACAGTGAATGAAATAATAAAAAAGACGTGGAGATTAGCAGATAAGGAAGGATTCAAAAATATCTGGATAAGGAGAGATGCAAATGAGGAAGAGAGAGCTAAAATAAAGGAACTTGTTAAAGAAGCTAAGGAAAAAAAACAACCAGGGAATGGAGGAAGAGAAGACAGTTCTGTTGGAGAGTTATGAATCAAAAATTGAGGAAGTGTGGCACCTGGTGGCTTAGTGGGTAATAATGGTGTTCCAATCGGATTGAGCCGGTGAAGGTTTATATCCAAGGGATGGTTGGGGTTTATTGCTCATGTAATGCCACTCAGGGATGAGTGAGGCTGGTCACTCTCATCTTAAATGCCAGGACCAACTTGCCTAACCTCGGGCTTCTACGCTCCTCATGGGGCAACATAGGATTAGATGATGGATGGATGGTACCAAAGGAGAGAGGACAGACTAAAAAAACAATGCAATAAGATTGAAAGTCGAATATGCTAATGTAGATGGTCTAATCTTAGCAAGGCTAGAAATAGATTATTTATTGAGGGTAATTGAACCAGACATTATGTGCTTTGTAGAGACCAAGCTAAAAGAGAATATTGAAATCCAAATGGGAAATAGAAACTGTGGAGAAGAGATAAAAAAAAAGGAATATGGGAGAAGGAGTGATGATAGCAGTGAAAAACAACCTAAATGTGGACAGAGTGGAATTGCAAGAAGGTATGGCTGAAGTGATAAACATGGTAATAGAAAACAGAGGGAAAGGCACGAGAGACATCGCAGTAATACACGTCCCCCTAAAGACAAGGACATGAAATGCGGAAGAATATCAGGAGATGTTGTCAGACATGGTTAGATATCTACAAAAAGTGATTGAGAAAAGTAACAACATAATCCTGATGGGTTACTTCAATCTGTGTTTTGATGTCTAAAACAGCCAAAAGACCACAGATCTCTGCCAAAATTAGGAGGGGTACTGTGCATATAGGTAGGGTTTTTTTGGATTTTTGTTGCTTTTTCATTGTTTCCTTAGAGTTTCGGATTATATTGCATTTTCCAGTGTGTGTTTTGATCTCTAAATATAGCTGAAAGGCCGGAGAACACTGCCGAAATCAGGAGGGGTACCCTACATATAGGTTGAGTATAGGTATTAGTTTGGGTATAGGTAGGATTTTGGTACAGTGGAGGATATTGCTCCATATCCGAACTTTGCCTCTATCCGAATATGCCTTTGGCTCTGTTACATCGGATAATGGAGGGATTACTGTATGTGTGTGTGAGTACCAGGAGAAAATGATAATGGGAAGCGACTAAAGGATATGTGTCAGAAGAGGAGGTTGTGCATGTGTAACTCGTATTTCAAACACAGAGATGCACACAAATATACATGGTATAGAGGAAACGGGGATCGTGTTGAGAGAAGCCTGATTGATTACGTGCTCGTAGAGAGGTCGATGATGGGAATGGTTGTGGATATGAAGGCCGAGAGAGGACAATGTGGAGGTCTGTCAGATCATATAATTGTTGTATGCAAGATCAAGCTGAGAGGAGTGAGGTGGATCAAGAGAAAGAGGAACAGTCAGGGAGAAAGACTGATAGTTGAGAAGCTGAGGATCAAAGAAATGGCAGATGATTACAGGACCAAAGTAAAGGAGGAATTAGAATCAGTGAACTGGAATAAAATGGATCTGGACAGCCTGTGGAATGCACATAGGGATTACTTAGTTACGAATGCTAAAGTGGTATGTGGTGTGGCAAGAGTAACAACAAAGAAGAAAGTTACGGCATAGTGGAATGAGAAGGTTAAGAGAGCAGTGGAGGAAAAGAGGAAGAAGTGGCTAAAGTGGTTACAGGATAAGGGTTCAGTTGAAATAAGAACTGAGTATATTGAGAACAAGAAGCACATAAAGAGACTAGTGAAGAGGAAAAAGGAGGAGGTAAATGATCTGGGAAGAAAAATGAATGCGAACTACTCTGAAAATAAGAAGTTATTCTGGAAAGAGGTGGAGAAATGTAGAAGTGAAAGCAGAAAGAAGTGTGATGGTGTGAAGGATGCAGGTGGTAGATTATTAACCCTTGAAGATGAAGTAAGGACCAGATGGAAAGAATATTATGAAAGCCTGATGAATGGGAATAGAGAGAGAGCAGAGCAGCTATACACATGATTGGTTTTGGGGGTGTGCAGAGACGGATTGCAGTGCCAGGAGACGTGACACTCGCACAGGTGAAGAGTGCTGTGAAGCGGCTGAAAAATGGGAAAGCAGCTGGGGTTGATAAGGTGTATGCAGAGATGCTTAAGTGTAGTGGAGAGAGTGAAATGAAGTGCTTGTTGGAGATATGTAGGAAGGCATGGATGAGTGAGACTGTGCCTGCAGAGTGGTAAAAGGCTGTGATTGTACCCCTGTACAAAAATAAAGGTGAGCGAAGTAAGTGCAAGAATTATTGTTTTACGGCCATGCCACGTTGAGTACACCGCTTCCCATCCGATCAGCGAAGTTAAGCAACGTTGGGTCTGGTTAGTACTTGGATGGGTGACCGCCTGGGAACACCAGATGCTGTTGGCATCCCTACGTGTCATGTGGGGTTGGTGGAGGATTAGTGCCCCTCCCTGTAAAACAATTAACTCTAAGCCCTTGGCCACCCCGTTTGGGATACATGGCGTCTGGCAATGATGATGATGAAGTTTATTCAGTGTGGTAGGGAAGGTATAAGGAAGAATTATTATAGAGAAAGTAAGAGAGATATTAGTGATGAACAGTGTGGCTTTAGGAGTGGGAGAGGATGTGTAGGTCAAGTATTTGCAGTGAGACAGATAGCAGAGGAGGCTTGTGAGAAGGACCATAAGGTGTTTATGGCATATATGGATCTGGAAAAAGCATATGACAGAGTAGACAGAGAGGGATTGTGGAAAGTTTTGCACATGTATGGTGTAGATGGTAAGCTGCTAGATGCTGTCAAGAGTTTTTATGATGGCAGCAAAGCATGTTTAAAGGTTAATGGGCATGTAAGTGAATGGTTCACGATCAGTGTGGGCGTACGACAGGGTTGTGTGATTTTCCCATGGTTGTTCAGTATATATATATATATATATGGATGGGGTGATGAGAGAAGTACACACATGAGTAATGGAGAGAGGGATGGCATTGGTAATGAATGGTGATGGATGGAAAATCTCAAATTTGTTGTATGCTGATGATGCAATACTGCTTGCAAGTATCGGACAAGAACTTGCTAGGCTAATGCAGAGTTTTCCTGATGTTTGTGAGCATCGTGCCTTGAGAGTAAATGTAGAAAAGAGTAAAGTGATGGTTATTGAGAGAGAAGGTGACTCCCCTTGTGATGTTAAAGTGAATGGAGAGAGACTGGAATTGGTGAGAGAGTTCAAATACTTAGGTACAGTGATAGAAGAGAGAGGAAAATGTGCAAAAGAAGTTGAAAGTAGAGTGACACAAGGAAGAAAAGTAGCTGGTGCAATGAAGGTCTTGATAAGAAACAGAGGCTTGAGTTTTGCAGCTGCACGAGGCTTACATGAGGGAATGTTAGTGCCAACTTTAACATATGGATGTGAGGCTATGGTGTGGCATGAAAATGAAAAGTCAAGAGTAAGAGCAGTGGAGATGGGACTCCTGAGGAATTTATGTGGAGTACAGAGGGTGGATAGGATACGAAATAATGTGATTCATGCAAGGTATGGAGTAAGTCAGTGGACACCTGAATCAAAGAGAGTGTACTGAGATGGTATGGTCATGTGGAGAGAATGGATAACAACAGTAGTGGAAAAGGTATATCTAAGTGAATTTGAAGGAGGGAGGAGGCGAGGTAGGCCAAGGAGAAGGTGGAGAGATATCATGGATAAGTGTGTGAGGAAGAGAGGTTTGAAAATCGTTGAGGCTAGGGAACTGACGAGATCGAGCTGGCTGGATGAATGTTGTGAGGAGAAGTGCATGATCATGGATTTTGGCACCTCTTTTTAACGTGGCAGCATCCGGATTGACTCAATCGGATACGTTTATGTGAAGCTACAGAACGTGGTGAATGTTTTTGGCGTATCCAATAGAGCCAAGATTCCGGGGGCTTGATTGATGAGTGAATGAAAGCGTGGCCTGTTGGATTGGGCAAATTTGGGCAGTCTGGACATTGCTACTCCTTTCCCTGCCTTTGGGTGGGAAAGGAGGTCCGAATGATGATGGTGTGTGTGTGTGTGTGTGTGTGTGTATTTACCTAGTTGTGATAGCTATACAGAATATGAGCTACACTCATGGGGTCTCATCTCTTCAGTAAGTCAGATTTTGCTTTGAACTCGTTTAAGTTTTTAGACTGGACGATCTCTTTGCCCAGGCTGTTCCACAGGTCTGTGCATCTGTATGGAAAGCTATATTCCTTGATATCTTTCACGCAACTTGGCTTTTTCAGTTTCATTCCGTGTCCTCTCGTTGCTCTCCCATCCCATACAGACATCTTTTTTATCAATTTTATCTATTCCCATCATGGCCCTGAACACTGCAGTCATGTCACCCCTCTCTCTCCTTTCTTTCTAGAGAAGGCTGATCCAGCTTTTCCAGCCTCTCTCCATAAGACAGATCTGCCAGGCTGGGGACCATCTTGGTTGCTGTTATTTGTATTCTCTCGGTCTTGTTTATATATTTCTTTTTTTGTGGGTACCACACTACTGCCGCATATTCCAACCTGGGGCGGATTATGGCCACTATCAATTTTTTCATTTTTCCTCATTCATGTAATGAAATCCCACCCTTATGTTAGTCAAGAGATTTTATGTCTCTCTAACTATCTTGTTAACCCTTCGTGGGCCAATGGGGTCCCTGCAGACCCCAGCACGTTTTTAAAATGTTGCCATTAAGACATTTTTTACTTTCACAGCCTGGCCTCCCATGAATTTTATTGTAGATGGTTATTTTATATGCTCATAAAATTTGAGCAAAAAATCTTGCATGATTAAGGAGTGACATTGCAATAAAAATGTCAGTGGGGTCTGCCAGGACCCCACCTGGCCTTTTGTGTGACTAATTTTTTTTATAAAAAATTTTCAGATATTTCAGATTATAAACATTAAGGACATTGTCAGAACCAGTATCAAAGTTTTTTGTCTCTATGGCGGTGGCAGAAAGTGACCAAGAAGAAGAAGAAAATGATTCAGACGGTGATTTATCTGTATCCGACGCTGATGATTATGAAGTGCCTGAACGAATGGACAGTGAAATTAATGTGAGTAGTATTGAGTCTCCTGTGAGTGCTGATGATAATTCTGATAATGCAAGTGTTGGCAGTAATACAGAAGATGCTGATCAAGAGGATAAAACAAAAAATCTTTGTACCAAATTTGAACATTATAAGGATAGTTTTATTTTATGATCATGCTAATTTACTTTACACATGAACTTGTTATTATGTTGAGAACCTGTTCCAAGAATAATGACAATCAAACATTCAGATAAGTGTAGAATCAGTACTTCCATACTCAAACTTCAATAAAATTGTAATAAAATGAAAGAATTTTGTTAAAATAATCCATCCATCCATCATCCAATTCTACGTTGTCCCATGAGGAGCGTAGAAGCCCGGGGCTAGGCAGTTTGGTCCTGACATTAAAGATGAGAGTGACCACCCTCACTTATCCCTGAGTGACATTACAATAATAATTAAAAAAAAAAAAAAATGGACATTTGGTGGGTTGGTTCCATGTGTGGTGTCCTGGGCAACATATGTACAAAGTTTAGTAGATATAACTTGATGCATATGGCAGAAATTCACCATTAAGTTTTGGGGTCCGCCGGGACCCCATTGGCCTTCCGTGTAACTTGGTAACCCCTGGCCCACGAAGGGTTAATGTGTTTTTCCGGTGACAAAGTAACCTGGACCAGCACTCCCAAATCTTCCTCTTCTCTCGTTTTTGTGGTAGGTTCGTTACCCATCATATAATTCTGTGATGGCCTCTTTGGTACTCTTACCCATTTCCAATATTTTAAATTTTTTTTGCTTTGAATTTCATTTCCTATATCTGGCTCCAATCATGAATCCTATTCAGATCTTTCTGTAGCATTTTACAGTCTTCCTCAACTTCTGTTGTCCTCAAGATCTTTGTATCATCAGCAAACAGACTTGCATAACTGTTCATTCCATCAAGCATAACTTGTATGTAAATCAGGAACATTACTGGTGCTAACACCAAGCCCTCTGGGACTCCACTTATTACTTCCCTCCAACCAGACATCTTGTTCTGTATTACTGTCCAGATTTGTCTGTCTCTCAAGAAGTCTTTCATCCACTCCAGGAGGTTTCCCTTCAATCCTCCTATGTGCTCCAATTTCCACATTAGGTGCTTGTGGGATACCTTGTCAAAGGGTTTCTCCAAATCTAAATACACACAATCCTTCCAGCTGTCTCTCTCCTGTAGCACATCAATTGCTCTTGAGTAAAAGCTCAACAAGTTTGAAACACACGACCTTCCACGTCTGAATCCAAACTGACTTTCAGCCAAAATGTTCATCTCCTACAGATATTTTATCCATCTGTCTTTCAGGATTCTCCCACAGTTTTGCAACTATACTGGTCAGGGACACTGGTCTATAATTCAGGGGTTCTTCCTTGTGTCCTCCCTTATAAATTGGTACCACATTGGCCCTCTTCCATTCCTGAGGCACTTTCCCTCTTCCAGAGAGCACACAGTTAAATCGTGAATCTTATCCTTCAGTTGTTCTCTGCATTCTTTCAGTAGCTATACAAGTAGAGATCCCATCCAGTCCAGGGGCTTTCCTTACATCTTGAGTTTCCAGTAGTTTAAACACTTCCTGCACGTTCACTTTTATGTCTTTTATCACCACATTTCTAGTTACTCCCTCCCCCTCCACAAAATCCCTTTCTTTAGTGATAACCACTTGGAAACATTTGTTCATTATTTCAGCTTGCATTGCCGCATCTTTGTAGACCTCTCCTTCTGCGTTCAGTTTGGAGATGCCTTCCTTTTGTTTCAATTTGCCATTAACAAATCTATAGAAGAATTTGGGTTCTTCCGTACATTTATCAATTATACCTTTTTCAAAGTTCCTTTCTTGCTCTGTATGTATTCTTGTATATTCATTTCTAGTTCTTTTGAATTCTTCCTTTGTTCTATTATTACCTCTCTTTCTCCATTTGTTCCATGCCATGTCCCTTTCTTTTTTTTGCTATTATACATCTTCTGTGTTAAACCAATTCTTCTTTCTGTTTACTTTCCCACTTACTCTTGGAACATATTTTTCCACTCCCAAATTATAGAGGTCTAGGAAGATATCCCACTTCTTCTGGGTCTCTCTTGTTTCTCTGAATTTTTTCCAATCTGCATTTTCAAAAAATTTCCTCAATCTTGTAAAGTTTGCTTTCCCAAAGTTGTTTACTCCCTGCCTATAAAGCTCATCTCTTGGCACCATGTGCCCTTTTATTGTCTGGAACTCAGTGACCACATGATCACTTTTTCCTATAGGACACATACTTCAAAGATTCAATTACGTCTGGTTCTTTGGTTAGCAGTAAATCTAGTCTTGCTGGTGTGTCATCACTTCTGTATCTTGTCTCTTCTTTGACCCACTGTGTCATTACATTATTCATTGTTATATTTAACAGTATAGTGCCCCATGAATCTTCACTGCTTCATGAGTCTCATTCTTCCCAGTTCACCTTTTCACAATTAAAATCACCCATCAGAATTATGTTGTTACTTTTCTCAGTCCCTTTCTGTAGATAACTAACCATGTCTGACAACATCTCCTGGTATTCATCATCATTCCATGCCCTTGTCTTAGGGGGAACATATACCACTGCAATCTCTCTTGCTATTCTCTCCAGTTTCTAGTTCCATATTTATCGCTTCAGCCTTACCCTTTCCCAGTTCCACATTGTCCACATTGATGTTGTTCTTCACTGCGTCATCACTTCTCCTCCCATTTTTTCTTTTCTATCTCATCTCCACAGTTTGTACTGGCCATCTCCCATATGGATATCAGTATCCTCTCGTATCATGGTCTATATAAATCACTTAATATCTGGTTCATATACCCTCAAATAATTGTTGATTTCTAACCTTGCCAATATGAAACCATCAGCATTAGTATATGCCACATTCCATTTTTTTTATTGTTCTTTATTCCCTCTTCTCTCCCCTTCTTCGTTGGTACCACTTCCTCAATTTCTGATCCATAACTCTCCAAAAGAACACTGTCTTCTCTTCCTCCGTTCTCTGTTCATTTTTTGCCTTTCCTTCCTTTACTAGCTCCTTTATCTTAATTTTTTTCTTTCTCATTTGTATCTCTCCTTATCCAAACATTCTTGAGCTCCTCCTTTTCTAATAATTTCCATGATCTGTTGATGATTTCATTTACCATTACCTGAGACTTAAACTTTACATTAAGTGGCCTCGCCCCTCCTTCCTCTTACTTTCCTATTCTAAACATTTCTTCAATCTTCTCTTGAGCTTTGTTTTTACTTCCATAACTACTGGCTCTTTTGCCTTATTCACTTCTTCTTTTTCCCTATCTGATCTTACTGTCATCCAATTTTTCTTTTAGTCCTGAAATTATCACACATTTTTTCTTGTCTGCTACATCCCTAACTAAAGATTCTCTACTTCTTAGTACCATAACAACTTCCTTTTCCACCTTGTCCTTGCTTTGTTGTTCTATAATCTCTTTCAAATTTATATTTTCTCCCTCTTGAATTTTTTTCCTGCCCTTGTGTTGCTCCTTGATTTCCTTAATATGTTCATCATGCAGCCTTGATTTTGATAAATGCTCATCTAGTTTGCTTTTCATCCCGTCCTTTTCTTCTTCCAGCCTCTTATTTTCCCTCTTGAGCTGTTTTATTTCATTTGAGACAAATTCATTACTCAACTTTAATTCTGTGACTTGCCTTTCTTGGTCAGCACTGTGTGTGCAGACGTTGTCCAACTTGTTCTGAATTATCTTAATCTCTTTATCCTGCTCAGAGGTCTGTTCCTGCAACTCTCTAATTATTGTCCATACCTTCTTTAACCCGTACAATCCCGCCTTCGGCATGGTGCCGACAGTACAAAATGTCTCAATTAATCCTAGCGACATGATGGTGCCTATAGCAAAATTCGAGTGCTGTAGCACGTCTCAAACAGCTTTAATCTAGCAAAATTTTTGCTAAGGAGTAGCTTAATGTATTGGCAACACTGTGTCCAAGCAGTTGTAGTACAGAGTTTGGTTCTGCGTGGGTGCCACTGTCCATCATAGCGTCAGGGTGTTGCGAAAATCATGCCATTTTTCCGCCTCATTGGGCTGGAGGAGGCTGTTGAAATTGTCGCATGGATCCTTCTGTCCCTTCATTTAGTGATTCTTCAGAAGAGAGAGACCTGGATGGCTATTCTGGGAAGGAATATGAGCCAGTGAAGGACATTGAGAAAGGGGAATCCCCCATTCTCCTTCCCCATTCTCTTTCATCCCGCCCAGCTGGGTGGGAAAACTTTGCTCTCGGCTTGGGAAACTGGACTAGAAACATGACAGACAGCCATCCTGCTCTTATTTCTCCTATAAGGAGTAATTTTTTTTCTTTTCCCTGATTTATATGTCCTTTTGGATTGTTTAATGCAATAAAAAAAAAAATTCTGTTATTGGTCTGGGATTGGGTGGGTATAAAATTGCAAAAATACCTGGGATGGTACGGGTTAACTCCTGGACATTCTTCTCCACCATTTTCTCCATGCCTGCTACTATTGTATGGTTCAGTGTAGCACTTCCTGTACCCTTATCCTTGTCAGTAAAGCCCGCAAATTCACCGCCAACGGATGTAAACAAAAGCTACCTCCTCCTGCCATGATGCAACCTACGAAAACTTTCCACTTCCACTGTGTTTTGTACTCTTGTTTGACCTAAATCGGTGTTTTTTTGCACTAATATCAGACGGGACAACCATTCACGTATTCCTTCACATAATCACAATAGGCTGGGTTCCTTGTCGCCGCTGGTTCAGTGATTAATTCTCCACGATCCACAAAGAGCTCTGTCTCCATCAGCGACCTGTGTGAGTGTATGTGTGTGTATTTACGTAATTGTGATATACAGGAAATGAGCTACGCTCGTGGGGTCCCGTCTCTGTTTCTCAATAAGTCAAATTTAGCTTTAAACTCGTTTAAGTTTTTAGACTGGACGATCTCTTTGTCCAGGCTATTCCACAGGTCTATACATCTACTGTATAAGGAAAACTATATTTCTTGATATCCTTCAAGCAGCATGGCTTCTTCGGTTTCATTCCGTGTCCTCTTGTTGCTCTCGTATCCCATAAAAACAGATCTTCTTTGTCAATTTTATCTACTTCCACCATGGTCCTGAACACTGCAATCACGTCACCTCTCTTTCTCCTTTCTTCTAAGGAAGGCAAATCCAGCTTTTCCAGCCTCTCTCTGTACGACATCTGCCAGACTGGGTACCATTTTAGTTACTGTTCTTTGTATTCTCTCAATCTTGTTTATATCTTTCTCTTTGTGTTGGGACCACACTACTGCTGCATATCCTAACCTGGGGCAAATCATGGCCACTATCAATTTTTTCATCATCTCCTCATCCATATAATGAAAAGCTACTCTTATATTAGTCAGGAGCTTATACGTCTCTCTGACTGCCTTGTTAATGTGTTTTTCAGGTGACAAACTGTCCTGGACCAGCACTCCCAAATCTTTCTCTTCTCTTGCTTTTCTGATTTGTTCGTTACCTATCAAATAATTCAATGATGGCCTCATGGTACTTTTACCCATTTCCAATATTTTACATTTCTTTGCATTAAATTTCATTTCCCACATCCGGCTCCAATCGTGTATCCTATCCAAATCCTCCTGCAGCATTTTACAATCCTCCTCAACCAATACGTTCATCAAGATCTTTGCATCATCAGCAGACAGGCTTACATAACTATTCACTCCATCTACCAGGCTTACATAACTATTCACTCCATCTACCAGGCTTACATAACTATTCACTCCATCTACCATATCTATCTATCTATCTATTGCCAGACGCCATAATCCCGTAAGGGTGGCCATTTGACTTTGAGTTAGTTGTTTTACAGGAAGAGGCACTAACCCTTCACCAACCCACTTATTGACACATAGGGAGTACGTATGGTTTTGTTATATGGCCACCACCCAGCGTTGTAAATGGTTTCCTGGCTTACAGGAAACCATTTGGCTTGTCACTCAATGTAAAGCCACCAGTAAAGGAAAGAAAAGCAATAAGAAGTGACAGTAAAGATGGGAGAAATAGGAAGAGAGGAGGGCAGGCACAGAGAAAGAATGATAAAGGCTAAGGAAGAAGTAGGCAGCACTACATGAAGTGAGTGGATGATGGTACCATATCATTTACATAAATCAGGAACATTACTGGCGCCAACACTGAGCCCTGTGGGACTCCACTTGTTACTTCTCTCCAGCCAGACATCCTATCCTTTATTACTGTCCTCATTTGTCTGTTTCTTAAAAAGTCTCTCATCCATTCCAGGAGGTTCCCCTTCAGTCCTCCTATATGCTCTAGTTTCCACATTAGTCTCTTATGGGGTACCTTGTCGAAGGCCTTCTCCAAATCTAAATACACACAATCCACCCAATCATCTCTCTCCTGTAGAACGTCAATCGCTCTTGAGTAAAAACTCAATAAGTTGGACACACATGACCTTCCACTTCTAAATCCAAACTGGCTATCAGCCAAATTATTAATCTCTTCCAGATATTTTATCCATCTATCTTTCAGAATTCTTTCACACAATTTTGCAACCATGCTGGTTAGGGACACTGGTCTATAATTCAGAGGTTCTTCCCTGTTTCCTCCCTTATAAATTGGTACCACATTTGCCCACTTCCATTCTTGAGACACTTTCCCCTCTTCCAGAGAACACACAATTAAAATGTGAAACTTATCCGCCAGTTGTTTTCTGCATTCCTTCAGTACCCAATTAGAGATTCCATCTCATCCTGGGGCTTTCCTTACATCTTGAGTTTCCAGTAATTTATACACTTCCTGTACAGTACTTCCACTTTTATATCTTTTATCACTACATTTCTAGTCACTCCCTTCCCTTCCACAAACTCGCTCTCATTAGTGAAAACTAATTGGAAACATTTGTTCATTATTTCTGCTTGCATTGCTGCATCTTTATAGACCTCTCCTTCTACTTTCAGTTTGGTGATTCCTTCCTTTTGTTTCAGTTTGCCATTGACAAGTCTGTAAAACAGTTTGGGTTCTTCCTTACATTTATCTATTTTACCTTTTTCAAAATTCCTTTCTTCCTCTCTATGTATTCTTGTGTATTCATTTCTAGTTCTTTTATATTCTTCCATTGTTCTGTTGTTACCTCTCTTTCTCCAGTTGTTCCATGTTGTGTCTCTCTATTTTTGTGCTATCATACACCTTCTGTTAAACCACTCCTTTTTCCTGCTTCCTTTCCCCCTTACTCTTGGCACAAATTTTTCCACTCCCGAATTATAGAGGCCTAGAAAAATATCCCACTTCCTCTGTATCTCTCTTGTTTCTCTGAATTTTCTCTAATCTGCATTTTCGAAAAATTTTCTCAGTCCTGTAAAGTTTGCTTTCCCAAAGTTGTATCTTCCCTGCCTATAAAGCTTGTCTCTTGGCTCCACATTCACTGTTATCACTTGGAACTCAATGACCACATGATCACTTTTTCCAATAGGACACAGATGTTATGTTTCAAGGATTCTATTACATCGGTTTCTCTGGTAAACAGTAAGTCTAGTCTTGCTGGTGTGTCCTCACCCCGGAACCGTGTCTCTTCTTTGACCCTTTGCGACATCACATTGTTCATTGTTATATTTAATAATATAGTGCCCCATGAATCTTCACTGCCTCCGGAGTCCCATTCCTCCCAGTTCACCTCTTCACAATTGAAGTCACCCATTAGAATTATATTGTTGCTTTTCTCAGTAATTTTCTGTAAATAGCTAGCCATGTCTGACAACATTTCCTGGTATTCATCATCACTCCATGCACCAGTAACTGAAACTATACTCAGAATTAAAATTTCAGGTGTGTCTTCAGGTATCATTTGTAAATTTTGACATATTGGTCTCCGCCATTCATTCACTCATTGTAGTGTGACTTTGCAGTGACTCTGTGTTTTTTTTGAGTGGCAATTGTGTAACCAACACATTGATTCCTAGCTTAACCCCTAAATGCCCGTGGGTTCAGAAATTTGTGGGCTTGCCTGGCCTTCCCTAGGACCATGTTTTCAGAGTTCTAAAATTGATTTTTTTCTCACAGATGTGAAGAGAATCATCTGGTGCACTTGGTACTGTGTTTTTTAGCTTCCTAAACCCATCCTGTGATTCAGTCTGATTTATGGAAGATATCATAAAATTCACAAAATCCACTGCACCTGTGCCTTAAATTTAACATTCAAATGTGTGGATGAAAACATCCAAGGAAAAGTGATCCCCTTACTGCTTGGGATGGTAGAGTAGGGTCAGGTAAACATACCATTGACCCCCTTCCCATAATTACAGTTTTCTATAGCTCACTAATTTGATGCCACTGGTACATTTACAGTAGAATCTCGCTCAGTGCCGGCAGCCATTGAGGGGTTAATGCCATGCAGCTTGATACAGCTCATAAAGGTTTGAATCCAAGGGTTGCTTTGTATTTACTTAATGCCACTTAGGAGAGAATATATGGTCACATCTGCTTTAACCCCTAAACACCAGGCTATTTATAGTGTGGTCATTCTGTCACTATGGGCATTTTTGTGAAAATAGCTTATAGCAGCTAGGGAAACAGATTAAAGACCATATTACTCTACAACTCCTTCTTGGGAGTGAAGGTATCCCCAAGTCTGTAGGTCATCACGTCGATGAGTAAGGAAATAATGAAGAGGAGTAATTTTTGGCGTGAGAGGTAGGATGTACGGGTATACCCCGATATACGATACCCCTAGATGCGATACCCTGGCTTAGCCATGGGGATACAAATATCGACATACCCTGCCCCAGTTTAATGATGGGCCCTCCGATGTCGCGTCCACAGGTGATAGGCCGAAATTTTGAATCACGCAAGTTCCCACAGCCAGCTGAGCCTGCCAGCCTCCCAGGATGCGCAGAAATGCTCATGTTGCCCCCACAGCCATTGCTTACCCTGCTGGTACCCATATCATTCTTCTCGTACTGGCCATCTCTGAGTGAGGAACTCTCACGCTTGGCCACCACACATCGTGTTACATCACCAACATTACACAAGCCGCTACTGTAGTGCATTGTAACTGAGTGCGAGCAGTGCCGTGAGTAGAGCAGTGGTAGTAATTGTGTGTGGAGTGCGATTTTATTTGATTTTTGGCCTAAATAATTGTGATCATGTCTGGTAAGTTTGCTGCATGTGGTGGGGCTAGTGGTGGTGCTAGTGGAGACCCTAGTCAGGGTGGTAAGCAGCCTGCTAGTGTTGGTGCTGGTGATGTTCCCGTGAAGTGTGTGTGTATAACTGTGTCTATGGAAGTGAAACTAGATGTTCTTAAGTGCCACAAAAAAGGTGAGAGTTCATGTGCTATCGCCTCGGCCCTCCACCTGGTCTAGTCGACTGCCTCCACCATCATCAAGAAGGGGGAAGCTATTAAGGCTGCCGCTGGGGAGGTTGCAACCTTATCCACCTCTTGTATCACCCGCCTGAGAGAACCTGCGATGGAGGAGCTGGAGCGAATGCTCCGCACGTGGGTGGAGGACCAGAACAGGAGGAAGGCACCCATGAGTCAGGCTGTTCTTTGCACCAAGGCTCTGTCACTATGGGACGAAATCAAGGTGAGGTGGGATCTTGATACTAGCAAGACATTTAAGGCTAGCCGTGGGTGGTTTGACCGCTTCAAGAGACATGCTAATCTCTACCACGTGAAGATGTACGGTGAGGCAGTGAGTGCTGATACAGTGGCAATGGCAGCATTTCCTGACGAGTTGAAACGCATCAATGTGGAGGGTGGCTAGAGTGCGAAGCAGGTGTTGAACTTTGATGAGGCTGGGCTCCTTTGGAAGAGAATGTCCTCAAAGACATTCCTTGCAACAGAGGAAAAGTCTTCGCCAGGGCTTAAGGCCTTGAAAGACCAGCTTACACTGCTGCTGAGGGGCAGTGCCAAGGGCGACCTCAGGTTGAAGCCGCTCCTTGTCTGCCACTCTGAGAACCCCAGGGCTGTAATGGGGTATGTGAAAGAAAATCTTGGGGTGATTTGGGAGTGCAACATGAAGGCCTGGCTGACGTCTGACATCTGTTCATCATATTTCCACTCCTACCTCTCTCATGTCCTCAAGAAGTGTGCCTCCTGGGAGAATTTGACAAACAGATTTCTCGTGGTGGAAGACAAAGCTCCAAGCCACCCTCCCGCGATGAAGGAGTGGGCAAGCAACATTGAAGTGGTATTCCTGCCCCCCAACACCACGTCGTTGTTGCAACCCATGGACCAAGGGGTGATCACCACTTTTAAAATGTATTACCTCCACCGCACTATGCAGCAGTTGGCAAGGGCCTATGACAGTTACGATAAGACAACAGTGCAGAAGTTCTGGAAAGGCTAAAGTATACTCTTCTCATTAGAGAACATCACTGCAGCGTGGTGGGAAGTTAGCCAGCCCACCATGAACAGTGTGTAGCGGAAGCTGTTGTCAGAGTGCGTTCACTCTTCACTGGCTTCCCCAAGGACATGCAAGCTCTGCCGGTGCAGTGTGTGTGGCAGGAAATTGTTGAACTTTTGCACGAGGTGGGCTTTGGAAAGGTTGACGAGGAGGATGTGGAGGAGGTCTGGAGCGCCACTGGGAGGAGCTCAGCAATGAGGAGCTCCTTGATATGGAGATTCAGTGGGCACACCAGGAGGCACAGGAGGAAGAGGAGGTTGTCCCTGAAGTGCGAGCCCTCAATATGACAATTCTGAGGGAGATCCTAACCAAGCTGGACGAGGTCATTGCACTGATGCACACACTACGCATTCCCAGGATGAACCAGGGACACAGCTAATCGGCTGGAGGAGGGTGATGAAGATGTATAGGACGATGTTTGAGGAAAAGAAGAGGGCGGCCAAGCAGACTGCAATCACTGCCTTTTTCAAACAGGCCCCCTCCACGCCAGCGACCCACAAAGAATCTCCCCCACGCTCAACGAGCAGAGCATCTCCCCAGCCTTCAACCAGCAGAGGATCTCCCCAGCCATCGACCAGCAGAAAAACACCCAGGGCCTCATCCCACGAGGACACGCTCGGCCCCTAGTGCTGGAGCTAACTTCCAGCCGATCCCTGTCTCCCGTGTTGCCTGTGTCTCCGTTGCGGCACTCCGCCACTCCATCGCTGCCTTCCTCGCCCCAGCCTTCATTTCCCTCACTACTTCAGCCAGCCACTGTCTCTGCCTCCCTCACCACGACATGAGCCACTGCATCTGACTCCATCGCTACCTCATCAGTCACCGCAGCGGTGTCCCTTGCCGCCTCACTAGTCATCACAGCTGTCTCCCTCACCACCTCCTCTGTCATTGCATCGCACTCAATTGCCACCCCCAGACCCATCGCATCTCACCCCATCGCCACTGCCTGAGCCATCGCATTGCATCCTATCTCCACCGCCTGCCTCATTGCATATCACTCCATCGCCACCCCAGAGCCAGTGCATCAGTCTCCCACTATGATCACTCCACCTCACTAGGCTTCCCTCCCCTCTTTGATCCTCCCACGGAGATGGGATTTGAGGGTGTTGAGGAGGATGAGTGAGTGCTAGGGAGCACCACATGTTCCCTAGCCTCAGGGGGGATAACAAGGATGATGACCAGGGCCGGACATGGACTTACAAGAAGTAAGTGATGAGAGGTGTTTGATATTTTCTAACCTATTTTTTATTATATTCAGATTGTATTTGTTGGTTTTAGTGAGTTATTTACAGATGTTAGGCTTCGGTTAGCTTCCTTTTCAGCAGTTAGGCCATATAGATTGGCTTTAAACTTGTTTTTGGTCTCATTTAGGTGGGTTTTGGACTTCATGTGGGGGGAAATCCAAGGCTGAAAAATGCTCCCCATTACTTTACTTGTTAAAAGTACCCCGATATATGATACCCCACCTAACGATGGGGTTTTACCTAACTAATTACATCGTTAAATCGGGGTATACCTTTATGCGAATGTGTGTGCGCAGCCCTGATTTTGGATTCGCATTCAGTGTGATAACTTTCATTACTAGATAAACTAGACACAGTGGTGTCCAAGGCACACCCTATGACACTATCACTGAGTCCTTTGGTAGTATCCTTGGAAAGAGGCTTGGTAGGGGTGGATGAGGCAAAAGTCCATGTGAGGCGGGAACGGAATCAGATGAGAGAGGTTAAGAAAACATAGTCTTACACCTGGCAAGGCCACAGAGATGACTGAGGTATGGTTAGCTCGGATGGCGGGAGTCTCTCCTTAGCTTTTGGTGATGAGATCAAGTGGGGGCCACTTCAAACTGACCCGGGAAAGCATGTTTGGTTTCAGCTGGCACCCGCCGCCACCCAGCCACCAATTTCTTGACAGCTTCGACCGACACCCAGTGGTTAGGAGTTAATTGAGTGGACTAAGCAGCCTAGCCCAAGCCCCAGCATGCTTTTAATAGAACAGTACAGTAAATAATTCCGTGGATATATGAATAGATGTAAAGATTCAGCATTTTCATCATTTGCAGTGTTTGTCCTAACTAATTCTGTTTTATAACCTTTTGTTCCATTCCAAAGACCAGAATGAAAATATTAAGGATGCTGGAAATTAATAGGGCAGTAAACGATTCAGTGGATATATGAGTAGATGTAAAGTTTCAGCCTTTTCATCATTTGCAGCATTTGTCGTATCTTATTCCGTTTCATAACCTTTTGTTTCATCCCAAAGACCAGAATGAAAATATTAGGGATTCTGGAGATGAAAGTGGACCAGAGGAGCTGCATGCAGCCACTGTGGATGTGAAGAAACTCGCTCTCTTCCTCATCAGTGAGCAAGTGGGCCCTGCCAAAGTCATCTGTAGTGAGTTATTCCATTCTCAGCTATGTTGTACATTTTATTGAAACAGAAAATAAGGACTGACAAAAAATCAGGCATTCTCTTGGAAAATATTGATGTAATTTTCTTTGTAGGAAATGTATGAAAGAAAAATATGTAAAATTTGAAATAAGAAAAAGTATGATAAGAGTGAGATGTGGAAGTGGTGCAGAGCCAAAAGCCTGGTAGTTGACCTTGCAGAATATCCCAGGTGAGGAACTCAAAAAGCATTTTCACATTCAAGTTCAGGCTGAGACAGCTATAAATGTGCATTGTTCTACCCAGCTGCAGGTAATCTGTAGGGTAAAGTAGAAAAATTTTATCCCCATAGTCCCTGTAGTCTTGTCAGTAAAGAGGGAGAGTGTTACTGGGAATAGGCATTCCCCCTCCTGTCTTCTTCATCCCTGGTAAAAGTTAGGAATCCTTGGACCTGGGCCCTGCACATGCCCAGGGACCAGGAAAATTGGTCAGGTTTATATGGCCATGTGAAATGTGGGAGGTTTGCAGAATGAATGTAAGAGAGGGGAAACAGTGAATGCATTTAAGAATGCAAAGTGTACAGTAAAACAAAGATGAAAGGGAGTGAAATGGATGAGTGGAAAGATGTGAAGTATTTAAGGTTGGGTGGTGACAGGGAAAAAAAAGTTTAGTTAGCTCCGCAAGCGGGTTGGTGACTTGGGGAAAAAAATAATTGTTAGCTCAGCAAGCATTATCAGACTGCTCATTTCCCCAGCCAGTACATGCAATATATTATTTGTAGCCAGAGAATAAGAGAGAAGCAATATAACATGACTTAAATATGACCATTAGTACTGGATTGTTGCACCCTTGGCTTTCGGTATCACTGTTGTAGGATTTAGGATGGTGTGAGAGATTTGAATAATATGCAGTACAGTAAACTCTCAATTATCCAACCTACTTCAGCCAATCCCTATGCCGGATGTACTCCCTAATTGGCTCTCAATTCGGCGTCGAGCCAGGTAATGTGTTGTTATCCATCTCGACCCTCTCTCCTAAAAAGTTTCCCATGAGCAAAATGTGAAAATTAAGCATAAAATACAATACAGTAATGATTCAGTACAGTAATACAGTACACAGTACTCACCCAGTGTACTCACCTAGTGTTGGCATCAGTGGAGGGTAGAATTGTACACCATGCAGTACAGTGCATTTAACCCCATGTGGTGTAGTGGTGAATGGCTCCCACAAAGATTACTCCAGCTCCACCACCTTAGGCTCCATCTCTGCTAAAGGTGCTGGAGTAGGCAGAGGGTGTGAGGTGCAGCTCCAGTGAGGCCTCTGACGGGGGCGAGACCTCTGGTAGAGACACCAATCTTGGAAAGGCTGAACATGATGCCATAGCCAAGGTGATGTAGAAGAGGCTGTCATGGTGGTGACTGACTGGGATGAACAAGGCCGATGTGAGGAAGTAGGGGGCTGGGGTGACAGAGTCCAATGAGAGGTCAAAGGCTGGGGCAACAGAGGACGATGCAATTAGGTTGAGGGCTGTGGTGATGGAGTGGCAGGTGTCTCCAGATGGAAAAAGAACGTGATGGAGGAGTGCTTGGTGATCCTTCTTAGCTCCAGCTTTATAACATTCGCGAAGCCCTGTCACAGATAGATGGCCATGACATCGGTAAAGATGGCCTGCCAATTGGAATGCTTGCAGTAGCCAAGAAGGATGTCCACAGCATCACAAACTTTCTGGATCCCAAGTATATCAGCCACTTTGTCACATTCTTCTCTTCCTCCTCCCCTTGATCTTCGGTACCCCTGCACTCATGGACACATGATTTCATGGTCAGACATTCATTAGTCTGATACCCAGGGTCTTCCTCGTCCGCTTCCAGCCGATCATGAATGGTGTCCTCAGTTACCCGTTCTCCATCTGCTTCCATGAGCCGAACGAAGTCCTGAGCTTCATAGCTGGTTAAATCAGCAATGGTCTCTTTACCCTTGAGGAGCTTGTTCCAACTGTGCTCAAGTGTGAGTGAAGAGAGTTCCATCCAAGCCTGCACCCAGTTATAGATTGCAGATTTGAGGGAATACCACTTGAGGTTGGCCAAGGTCCTCTTTCTCTTACTGTCGTTGTCTTGAGCTGCCTCCTCCTCTTCCTGGAGCACAACCATCACAGCTTCCATAAACCTCTTCCGGGACTGCTGCTTTGTTTCCGTGAATGTACCTTGGTTCATCGGTTGTAAGGTGGAAGTTGAATTATGGGACAAGAACATAACCCTAATGTGACCTCCATCTGCAACTACAGTGGAACGTCCTGAACCATGCGATCCTAAATGGCGGATTCATAATACTTGGCAACATCATGCAGCAGTTTGCAATATTAGTAACTCGTGGAAATTACACGAAATTTGCAAATGCAGCCCGCAAAATTATGCTTTTCTGATGCCTCGTGTAATACGTGCCACCATTACCTCTAGCTAGGTGTAAACCAAGCATAGTCAAGCTTGGCAAATACTAAACCAATCATATTCAAGCATAGCACGTACTATAAGCCAGTCACAGCACTTTCCTCCCATGCCAAGCATGAAGGACGCACACGATTGATGTCCAGCGCCTGGATCAGTACTGGACACCGTTTCCTCTCCATTGTTAGCTTGTGGTTTACCAGAGGATTTTTTATTTTCCTCCCGTGCTGCCTCCGCCTGCCTCCTAAGCCTATAACTTTTTCGAGGAAAGAGAAGAAGACATCAGTGTTAACATACCCCCAAAAGTTAGATGTAATAAAGAGGATTGACTGTGTTGAGAAGGAAGCCAATGTTCCCCACCATTATGGACTCAACAAGGTAATTCCTTCCCAAACAGGCATGGCAGTTCCTCCTATATTAGAACAAACTCATGATCTCAAGTAAGTTTGGTACTTATGCAACACATTTAACTGTTGAATTGTGACTGCAAGAAGCATGGGGGGGGGGGGGGACACCTATTTTGAGTCTTTAAAGGAAGCAGGCAGATCTCCCACAGCAGTGTTCACCAAGATCTCTCCAACTGGCCATGTTGTTTACCAACCACCACTCCCACTGGATGCGTCAGTGTATCATGCATCAGATGATGCAGACTTGTTGCATTGACACAAAACAAATATGATCTGTTTGCCCACCGTACAACCAGGTAATTGTTTCTTATTCTCATCAGCCAAGGTATTAGTTGGACAGACCCTAACCCCTAAAACAGTGTGACTGACGATCGTCAGTTTGCAATTTTGCCACAAACCAGCTTCATCAGTGCTATAAACCTGATTCAAACATAGACCTTCATCAGTCAGGTTTTTAAGCTTGGTGTGAAACTCATCTATACCATCAGTGTCTGCATCCAAAGCTTCATCATAGGTAATCTTGTTAGACAATCCATGTCGAAGTTTGAACGGAGTCAGCCAATCTTCAGAGGCCCTGAAATCTGTGATTCCTAATTGCTCAATGAACTTGGTGGCTACAGCCTTGAGCTCAACAGGACACACAATCATGCCACTGGCGCACTGTTGTCGGAACCACTTCAGGTAGGCCTGGTTGAGTTCGCCAAGGCATGGCTTGGCTATCTTCTTGTGCTCGTTCTGTTGCACAGTTGTGCCATGTTCTCCCAGAAAGAAGACCTTGATGGAGTCCTGGTTCTTCCACAGACCCTGCAGCATGGTCTGGGACATGTCATAGTGCCGGATCAGCCTTGCGATGATCAAACCATGCTCCATCTTCTTTTCCATGGAGAAAACAATATGATGCCTCTAATCAGGTGGTGGAGGAGCCATGGAGACAACAACCAGGACCATGCACAAGGGCAGCAGGATCTACAGCAGCCAGAGCACCACCACAAAAGCCACAAACTTAGCAGTCATGCTGAACTAGGGTCAAGTAGTCAGAACACTAGGGTACGGAGCAATTAGGGGCCACGAGGTTTGTCATAGCACAACAGCAATGAGTGAGGCATGTGGGACTACAGACAGGGTCACAGCCCTGGGGGTAGGCACCACATGTACCTACAAAAATCGCAATAAGTGCTATAAAGCACTAGGGCATGAAGCACTGAGTGGCCACAAGCTGTCACAGTACTGCAGCAACAGGCGAGGCATGGGAGGCCACAAAGTAAGTCACAGCATTAGGGTTTTGCCACCGCAGGGGTCATAAGTCCAGAGCACACAGATACGTCTTCATTTGGTGAGATCCATGGTAGAGAATGACAATGATTGTAGGTTCAGCACACCGGATGGGTCGCTCCCGCAATGCATTTTGATTGGCAGGCGTGTTGTGGGGTTTTCCTGTTTACCAGTGGACTGGTTGACGGTTGTGTGCAAGTTCTATCTATCTATCTATTGCCAGATGCCTCAATCCCGTTTGGGGTGGCCACAAACAAATTGCCTCCAAGTCGCCCTGTCCCCCGCCATTTCACTCCCCTGCTCCCAGCTCACACCCCCCTCTCTCATATACCTCTCCACCCCATCCCTCCATCTCATCCTCGGCCTCCCCCTCCCTCTTTCCCCCTCCACCTCACTCACATACACTCTCTTCGTCAGTCTTTCACCCTCCATCCTCTCCACATGGCCAAACCACCTCAGTGTGTTCCTCATAACGCTTCCTATCACATCCACATCAACACCACAACGCTCCTTTATATCCTCATTCGTCAGCCTGTCTCTCCATGTGACTCCACAGGCTCCTCTTAAATAATTCATTTCCACTGCTCTCACTCTTGACTTGTGTCCTTCCAACAACGTCCAAGCTTCACTTCCGTACGTTAGAGTTGGTATCACAATACTGTCATGTAGTAACTTTTTCACTTCCATGCTCACTTCCCTGTTTCTTATCACTGCTTTCAAGGAACCAGCAACCTTTCTTCCCTGCTGTACCCTTTCAAGCACTTCACCCTCCAAACCTCCATCCTTACTCATCACACTACCCAAGTACTTAAACGTACTCACACTTTCCAATTCCTCACCATCCAACCTCGCTGTACATTCACTGACTTCACCTCTCTCAAAGACCATCACTTTACTCTTCCCTACATTCACCTTTAGATTCCGTTTCTTACACACTGTCCCAAACTCATCCACCAAGCCTTGCAGCTCTCCTTCGTCTTCACTCAACAACACAGTATCATCTGCAAACAACAGTACAGGGAGTTTCCAAACACTATCCTCTCTCACCATGACCACTCCAACATCCACTACCCTACCTTGTACCTCTTTTATTACCCCATCCATGTACAGATTGAACAACCATGGAGACATGACACATCCCTGTTTCAACCCAACCTTCAAAGAGAAAAATTCACTTAGATCACCATCCACACGCACTGCAGCCTTCGCACCATCGTACATACTCTTCACAGCATTCAACAACTTTCCATCTACTCCATATATTCTTAACACTTTCCACAGTCCTTGTCTATCCACCCTGTCATATGCTTTCTCCAAATCCATGAATGCCGCATACAACTTCTTTCCCTTCTCTAGAAACTTTTCCACTAAAGATCTGAGAATGAATATCTGATCTACACAACCTCTTCCCTTCCTAAAGCCTCCCTGTTCTTCTCCAACTAATTTCTCTGTTCTTTCTCTAACTCTGTCAATAAGTATCCTACCATACACTTTTCCTATTATACTAAGAAGACAAATGCCCCTATGGTTACCACACACTTCTTTTTCCCCTTTTCCTTTGTACAAGGGAATAATTATACTTGACTTCCAATCCTCCGGGACTCTACCTTCCTCCCAGGCCAATCTGCACATCTTCCACATCCATTCTACTACTATCTCTCCCCCATGCTTCAGCATTTCACCACACACTCCATCAATTCCTGGGGCTTTCCCGATTTAACTTTCTTCATTGCTTCCACAACTTCTATCCTACTGATTTCTTCCTGTCTTCTCACCTCCCTCCTTCTCCCAGCCATTCCCCAGCCACTTATACTCGCATTACTTCCATCCTCTACGTTCAACAATTCCTTAAAGTGTTCTCTCCATCTGCTCACTTTTTCTCCCTTCTCCACTAGTAATCTACCATTTTTATCTTTCACTCCCCTGCTAACTTCACTTCCACCCTGTCTTACTCTTTTCACCTCTCTCCAGAACATTTTCTTACAGTCCCTCCACTTTACACTCAAATTTCTTCCAAATTCCTCATCCACTCTCTTCTTACTCTCTCTTACTAATCTTTTCACCTCTCTCTTCCTTTCTACATATAACTCTCTCTTCCGCCTCTCAACCTCTTCCACGCCCCTATTTCTCATCCATTCATTGTATGCTTTCTTCTTTTGTGCCACAGCCTGTTTCACCTCTTCAGTCCACCACGCTGTTCCTTGCACCCCCCTCCGTCTTCTCTTCCTTCCACACACCACATCACATGCTGCACATATTTCTTCTGTAAATATTCTACACACACCTTCCACGTCTCCCATCTGCTCCAATTCATATTTGCCCAATCGTTCCTCCACTTCTCTCTTATACTCTGCCTTTTTCTCATCCTCCTGTAGCCTTTCCACTCTCCTTGCAACTACTCCTTCCTCTCGTCTTTCCCTTCTTCTATTCCTCCAACTTTCTTGTACTTTATTCTGGCCATCACCAAGTAGTGGTCGGAAAGTCCACTCCCCCAACCTCTATACACTCTTGCATCCATTACACATCTTCGCATCCTTTCATCCACACACACATAATCAATCATTGCCTTCCTTTCATTCAGTTCACCACCCACCCGTCTCATCACTCGCCATGTATACCTGTGAATCATTTTATGCCTGAAGAGGGTATTGGCTATCACCAACCCCCTCCCAGCACAAATGTCCACTAACGCACTCCCATTCTCATCTATCTCAGCAGGCACACCCCACTCACCAACTATTCCATCCACCTTCACATTCCCAACTTTACCATTCATATCACCAATCAAAAACACTCTTTCATTCCTTCCAAACTTTTCCATGCACACTTCTACATTTGTCCAGAACTCTTCTCTCACTCTTCTAGCACGATCTTGCGTTGGCGCATACACACACACAGTCGCCCACATTTGTATTCCAACTTTCAACTTTACCCACACAATCCTTGACCCAACTGATCCATACTGTCTTATGCTCCTCTTCCATCTGCAAGTTACATTAAGTAATAAAATGGTCACACATAATCATCGGAATATCGTTGTTTTTTCTCTCCGATTTAATATGAAAAAAAAAAATCCAGTCAGAGTTGGAAATTATTGTACCTTGCGTGAAACATGCACCCTCACTGTGACGTCACAAGCCCTACCAGGACCGCAGCTGTTCGCCACTCACAACAAATTCTGGATATCGTACTTCAGTATCGGTAAGATTTCTGTGATGTTCAGCTGTTATTATCATACTAGGTATGTAAGACTTAGTGTGATAGCTCTCTTAAAGATGAAGTATGCTATGTTTGTGGTTTAGTGAAGAGGTTTGTTGGTTTTAGAGAGACTAATAGTGACGGCGACCCTTGCAACAAGCAGGTGCCTGTATGACAACTCGGTAGCACAAAGATTAGATCCGATAAAGTCATAATGAAATGATTTATGAACTGAATCAGGATAAGTATTGCTAGGTCCTGACTCCAGGGGCATATAGCTCAGAATTTGAGCAGCAATACATAAGGAAGATGTCACAAAAACTTAAATATTTCAATGTTTTTTCCTGAGTGTTGGCAGCTAAACCTCTGTGGAGATCTGGTTGTCTGATTTCTTGGTCTTATGTACTGGTGATGTTTGAACATCATTTTAGTAACAGCTGGTTTGATCTGGAAAGTAAGATAATCAAATTGCTACTAATGGCATAATCCAAAGTTAGGGTTGGTTTTGCTTGACAGGTGACTGTAAGGTTAAGTTAAGCTGTATATGCTAGCCTGTTATACTTGTTGTCACTATATAGGTTTATACACATGTAATTATCTGAAATCAGGACAAAAATTTGTGTTTAATAGACTGTTAATAAAATTTCAGGATTCAGAGCAAAAAAGTACTAAAGTTAGCAGAAGCGTTTCACCTTTAGCTTAACAACTTGCCCTGACAGACTTCTGTTTTGTGTAAATATTGATTTACAATGCAGATACATTTACTTGTTTGAAATCAATATTTATGCAAAATGGAAGTCTGTCAGTGCGTGTTGACAGTTTGAAGGGTAAATATATGCTAACTTTAGCTCTGAAACCTGCGTTTCTGTTGATAGTCATATTAAGCACAAATTTTTGACCAGATTCCAGATAATTAGATGTGAATGAACCTATATGGTGATAAAAATTATGTTTTCCCCCGATTCAGTATGTCCTTGCACTGCTGCACAACAGTAGGAGTTGCCAGTTGTGATGTGGTGCTCCGGACGCATTGCTTGCCACCACAGTTTCCTGGTTTTCATCTCTTGGAACAGTGATGAATCTTTTATTGGTATAATTCTACTTGTATTCTTCCACGGTGGAACAATGGTGGTTATTTGCTGACTTGGCCTTGACAAAGCAAAGCTTTGCCAATCATCAGAACCACAATCACTTAACTTAGTTGGGGATCACAGTCTTATTTTTGTCTCCGGGCTTGGTGGACTGTGATGTCACAGCCACTGGATGTTGGTGCGGCCATCAACCTCTTTTTGTGCAACTTTGAAGGCTTATATCTCCAAATTTTTACTTTGGTTTGTCAAATTAACTATATAATAAGGTAATTCAACACATTCATCACCCAAATATATTGTTTACAGAAAAATCGACCGTCAACCAGTCCATTGAGTCTCTCGTCTGAGCTGGTTGATACATGTTGCCACCGAATATTGCATAGGACTGCTGATTGCATTCTGTTTTGGCGCAGGATATTGCCAAATTCAGCCTGATATTGCTTTGATAGAGCTGAGCAAAAAGTACTGGATATGCATTGGGCTGGATATTGTGAAGGTGGATGATTTAGAGTTTACGATACAGTATATGCCTTGATTACCATTTGCGCTTGTGTAATGGGTACCTCTGATTTTCTTGTGATTTCACAGTAGTTGAATCCCTCATTAGCCAGATCCAACAATACTCTTTTTCTCCATCCAGGCCTTTAGTCATCGACTAATGGGCAGATATAATAAGCCATTATCGAGAGTAAAAATTGGTATCAGTTCGGTATGGGGAAGGCAAAAATTGGCAATTCATTGAAGTCCCAGTTATCCAGCATAATTCAGCCAACCCCTACACCAGTAACAGCAAAATGCTGGATATTGCGTCGTACCCCCTGTTGGCTCAACATCTGGCAGCAAGCTGGATATTAGGTTACTATCCGTCTCGACCCCTCGATCCTAAAAACTTTCCCATGAGTAAAAGATGAAAACTAAGCATAAAATGTTGTACAGTAATGATATGGTACAGAAATACAGCACTTGTTGTCTACCACGTACGAGCCGATTGATACGCCTCGCACCCAGATATTGCATAGAACTGCCGGTTACTTCCCTTTTCGGCACCAGATGTTGCATAATTTCACCAGATAGTGCTTTAAGAGTCAAGCCAATAACGCTGGATGTTGCGTTGGGCTGGATATTGTGACAGCGAATAATTGAGAGTTTACTGTACCTGTATATCAGTACTGTACTGTGAATCATAGTGGGTACAGCACTAACCCATGTACTCCATTCCATCTCTCCACTTCCTAAATCTTTTCTTCATCTCCCTTTCATTCTCTGCAGTCAAAACTTATTCATCAATGCACATCTCCCATGGAATTCCATTTCAGAGGTACATGAGAGAGCTTGAAGCACCATAATAAATGAAAAGAGACCCAAGATTGACCCCTGAGGTATCTCATCATTCATGGAAAACCCATAATTCAAATCTCCATTCATTCTTTCCTGGGTGCAAAAACTAACATCCATAGCCTTAACCACTGTAACCATCCATTTCCTCATACCGTTCTCATTGCTCACATCACCACCTCCCGAGGAACTTTGTCAGAGGTCTTCTTCAGATAAAAAAAAGACAAAGCATAGCTCCGTCTTCTTTCCTGGGTATTTACCTAGTTGTGATATACAGGAAATGAGTTACACTCGTAGGATCCCGTCTCTTTTTCTCGGTATGTCAAACTTTGCTTTGAACTTGTTTAAGTTTTTAGACTGGGCAATCTCTTTGTCCAGGCTATTCCACAAGTTCTTGCATCTATGTGGAAAACTATATTTCTTGATATACTTCAAGCAACTTCGCTTTTTCAGTTTCATTCCATGTCCCCTTGTTACTCTCCCATCTCCTACAAACAGATCTTCTCTGTCAATTTTTTCTACTCCTATCATGGCCCTGAACACTGCAGTCATGTTGCCTGTTTCTCTCTCCTTTCTTCTAAGGAAGACAGGTCTAGTTTTTCCATCCATTCCCTGTATGACAGATCTGCCAGGCTAGGGACCACCCTGATTGCTGTTCTTTGTATTCTCTCAATCTTTTTTATATCTTCTTTTTATGTGGCAACCACACTACTGCCACATTATCCAACCTGGGACAGATAATGGCTACTTACAATTTTTTCTTCATTTCCTCATCCATGTAATGAAAAGCTACTGTCATGTTAGCCAAGAGATAATATGTCTCTCTAAGTATCTCATTAATGTGTTTTGCAGGTGACAAATTATCTTGGACCAGCACTTCCAAGTCATTCTCTTCTCTCGCTTTTGTGATTGGTTCATTACCCATCAAATAATTAAGTGATAGTCTCTTGGTACTTCTGCCCATTTCCAGTATATTACATTTTTTTGCATTTAATTGAATTTCCCACATCTGGCTTCAATCATGAATCCTATCCAGGTCCTCCTGCAGCATTTTACCGTCTTCTTCAGCATCTACTCTTCTCATAATAGTTGTATCATCAGCGAACAGACATGCATAACTGTTCATTCCATTTACCATATCGTTTATTTGAATCAGGAACATTATGGGCACTAACACTGAGCCCTGTGGGACTCCACTTGTTACTTCTTTCCATCCAGAAATCCTGTCTTTTATTACTGTCCTCATTTGTCTGTCTCTCATGAAGTCTCTCATCCACTCTTAAGAGGTTCCTCTTCAGTCCTCCTGTGTGTTCCAATTTCCACATCAGTTGCTTGTGGGGTACCTTCTCAAAGACTTTCTCCAAATCTAAATACACTCTACCCACCCAATTATCTCTCTCCTGTAGCACGTCTGTCGCCCTTGAGTAGAAGCTCAACAAGTTGGAAACACACAACCCTCCACTTCTGAATCCTAACTCACTTCCTGCCAAAATGTCCATATCCTCCAGACATTTTATCCGTCTGTCTTCCTAGATTTTCTCGCACAGTTTTGCAACCATGCTGGTCAGGGACACTGGCCTATAATTCAAGTGTACTTCTTTGTTCCCACCCCTATAAATTGATACTGCATTGACCCTCTTCTATTTCTGAAGCCATTTCCCGTCTTCCAGAGAACGAACAATTAAACCGTGAATCCTATTTGCCATTTGTTCTCTGGATTCGTTTAGTATCCAGTTAGAGATCCCGTCTGGGTATGGGGCCTTCCTCACATCTTGAGCTTCCAGTAATTTCTATACTTCTTGCAGTTCAACTTTTACATCTTTTAACCCTGTCGTGCTCGGTATGTTTTGGTAAGTTTTCTGGCACACAGTTTTATTCCACCCCCCTCTCCACCATCCCCCCCCCCCCCCCCGGCGCGTCTCTGAAAACATGTATTCTTGCCTTACTTTCGCCACCCAAACATATATTATATTGCCATGAAACCTACGTCATCTTATTCGCTGATGTTTGTTCTAGCCAATAAGCAAAAAAAAATCAGTAAATAAAAATACAGAAAAGTATGAATAGAAGTACATTAGGCCGGTATGATTAAACATTTTGGAACATCAGTCTCATTTCCCAACATCATAGTTCGAATGTTTTCCATCATACAGAAAAATGTTATTAGATGTTTAGAAAGAGAATTTCTTCAGCTTTCTAATTGACTTTGCTGATTTTTGATACGATATTTAGGTTTCGAGAAGATAGCTAAAAACTAAAAGTCATTTCCTACAGGTAACTGATTTTTCTGTTCAGGGAGCTGTAGCGCAGAAGTTTTCTCGCAGAGGCTATGTTTTTATTTGATAATCTTGTGTAGAATGTCATGGGCTTTCTTATGGTATCTGCAGATTTTTCATGCGCCTCATATAGTTTCCGAGTAAATGGCAAAAAACTAATGGGTACCCACACCCGTGCTGCACTTTCGTCATGCGTGGAAAGTAACCATTATATTCCCGCCTATTTAACAACGATTTTTTATCAAAGATATTACATTGTTATTTCATTTTCATTTGTAGAATTTTATGCATTTTACCGTGGTTCTTTCAGGAAATCGATATCTCCAGCACAGGTTATCCCTTAATTCACGTGAACTTTTTCCACGCGATTTCGGTTATCCACGAATTTTTCGTACAATAATTAAAACAAAATTATAGTATTCAAATAAGTAATTTCAGTATACAAGAGAAATAAATAAAATATAAAAAATGCCTACCTGCTGCCCGTGTGCACACATATATGTATGTGTGTGTGTGTGTGGGAGCATGGGAGATCGGTCTACCACGCACCACACAGTCAGTTTGAATCCGACGGTCGAACCATGCATGACTTGCAAATCGTTATTTGTGGCTTATTTTTCTGCCTTCCAGTAATTGCTTGCCTTGTCTGTCAACATGGGGCATAAGCGTAGTGCTAGTGATGCATGTTGTAACACACCAAAACTGACTTGTAAAGTTATGTTGCTGACAGAGAAAGTTAACCCTTTAACCGCGGGTGTCATTCCAGAATGACGTTGCAAAAACTGGACCAAACCGCGGGTGTCATTCTCGAATGTTTGTGAATATTTTGAATACCCCGCGTTTTTTCCGTGCGCCAATTGTTTCAAGGGAGAGTAGCTATTAAGTTCTTTCACTCCAGCCGACCCCCACCTCCCTCTTCCCCCCACCTGGGGCCCCACCTCCCACCCCCTGGGCCCCCCACCCCAGCCCTGACCAAGCGCGCATCAGTATCTGTCCAGCTGTGTGAGTGACAACACATGTTGATGTGGCAGTGAAGTGCAGGCAATTACAGTGCCTTTTACCTGTCTCAGTGAACACAGAGTGGGTGTTTATCGTATGTGCAGTGTTCATATATGTTTATAGTATTATTATCAGAATGTGATTGGCATTTGGTAATGGTGTGTGAGCGAAAAATAGTGATTACAACACCGCTGATGTGGCAGTGAAGTGCAGGCAATTACAGTTCCTTTTACCTGCCTCAGTGAACACAGAGTGGGTGTTTATCGTATGTGCAGTGTTCATATATGTTTATAGTATTATTATCAGAATGAGGTTGGCATTTGGTAATGGTGTGTGAGCGAAAAATAGTGATTACAACACCGCTGATGTGGCAGTGAAGTGCAGGTAATTACAGTGCCTTTTACCTGCCTCAGTGAACACTGAGTGGGTGTTTATCGTATGTGCAGTGTTCATATATGTTTATAGTATTATTATCAGAATGAGGTTGGCATTTGGTAATGGTGTATGAGCGAAGGTAATGATGTGTGAGCGAAAAATAGTGATTTTACACCCCTCACTTCTAACGGCACTGCCCGTCCTGTGAAAGTCAACAAAGTCATGAAACCTAGATCAATGGAAAGCTGAAGGTTAGTACTTTCTAATGGTACCTTATTTTTTTCTCTAGCTTTATTCTGTGCAGAGTTATTAAGGTTTAAAGGTTTGTTTACATTTGGCTGAAACCCCCGCGGGAGAGGACAGTCAGACCAAAACAATACCCGCGGTTAAAGGGTTAAAGTGTTGGACAAACTTCAGGGAGGAATGTTGGCGACAATTCTCCGTCAGGACGATTCCCCGTCATTTATTTACATACCAGTTTATTTAGCAAGTACAGTACACTAGTTTTTTACTTATATGAGTTATAAAATCCCCCTGAAAATTAGTTATTAAAGTATTAATTAATCAATAATAAGTATATTAATAGAATGACGGGGAATTGTCCATGTTTTGACGGTGAATTGACTTGATGGTGAATTGTCTCAGAACCGTATGTTTGGGGTGAGTCAACTGTTCATACAATAAAGAAGGAGAACGTAGCATACGGGAGACAGTGAGGGCTAGTGCACCAGACTGTGCTAAAGTGTCTCCACCTACGCCTGTGAATTGTCTTGTAACCGCATGTTTGGGGTGAATGAGTCAACTGTTCATACAATAAAGAAGGCAGAATGTAGCATACGGGAGGCAGTGAGGGCTAGTGCACCAGACGGCTGAAGTGTCTCCACCTACGCCTGTGCTTGTCAGGTTTCAGTTTTAAATTTGTTACATTGTTGTTTTTAATACTTTATGCTAGTTTATAAGGTGTATATAGTACATAAACAGTATTATTCAGCTGTAATATACGTATAGACATGCGTATTATGTGCACACAAGGGCAGAACATATACACGAATTTACCACATATGCGAAGGGTCTGGGAACCTAACCCTCGCGTGAATTAAGGGCTTACCTGTACTTTTCAAGTAAATGGAGAACAAAGGTAGAATACTCCTCCTGGCGTGCTGCATATTTTTACCGCAAGCGAGATAGAAACGCTCTCTTCCCCCACCCTTACCAAAAAAGTATGCTTCCAAAGACCCTTTTTTTTTTTTTTTTTTTTTTTTTTTTTTTTTTTTTTCCCCATGTACACATGTAGAATTTTATGTGCTTTATCATAGTTCTTGCAGGAAATCGATACGTCCTTTTGAGTAAATGGACAACAGGTGTAGAATACTCCTCCTAGCGCGCTGCATACTTTTACCACAAGTGAGGTAAAAACGCTCTCTTCCCCCGCCTTTACCAAAAAATAGCTTCCAAAGCCATTTCTTTTTTTAATATTATTATTATTATTATTTTTAAATGTCATATACATACATAGAATTTTATGCACTTTATCGTGATGTCAAAACACTGACGCGACTAGTACCTGGACGAAAAAGTAACAATATACAGTACCTCCTAGCGTGGTCAATTTTTCCTGCTTCACCCACACCTACATATTTTCGCTTGCTGTGTTTTATTTTGTTTTATTCAAAGTGTACATGTAAAATATCTTAAGGTTTTTGATAATGCTCTCTGTTCTGCCAGTAATAAGTAAGCTATTTGAGAGAGCTACATGTTCGAGAGTTGTCCCTTTTCTTCTTGGTAATAATCGTATTAATCCTCAACAGCATGGTTTTCTTCAGAATAAATCAACAGAAATGGCCTTAGTAATTTTTATGAATATAATCAGTGAATCATTGGAAAGAAAAGAACATGTTGTTAGGGTTTTTATAGATATTGCCAAAGCTTTTGATTTGCTAGATCATGATATACTACTTGATAAACTGAAATATAATGGTGTAATCTCATCTTAAATGTCGGGACCAACTGCCTAGCCCTGGGCTACTATGCTCCTCATGGGGCAATGTAGGATTGGATGATGGATGGATGGAATAGGTATTCCTCTTAAATTGTTTTCTTCCAACTTAAGTAACAGGAAACAATATGTCGTTTATAAACAAGAATGTTCCAGTTGCTTAAATAGCTCAACAGGAGTTCCACAAGGGCTAATCTTGGGCCTTTTGCTATTTTTAGTGCATATTAATGATCTTGTCAGTGCTAGTGACAAATTAAAATATGTATGCTGATGATACGAATATTTTAATGTCTCATGAAAATGTACACAGCTTGTATAGCATATTAAATAATGAACTTGAAATATTAAATAATTGGAATATTCCAAATAAATTAGTACTTAGCATATCCAAGGCTCACTATGTGCACTTTTATAGAACGACTTAAGTTGAAACCTTACAGCAGTTGGTAATTGGAGGTCATAATATAATCTACCTATCTATCTATAGCCCAACGCCCTAATCCCGCAAAGGGTGGCCGCAGACAAAACGCCTCCAAGTCACTCTGTCACCCACTATTTGACTACCCTCCCCCCAACTCACCCCCCCCCTCCCTCATGTACCTCTCAACTCCATCCCTCCACCTCATCCTCGGTCTACCCCTCCCTCGACCTCACCTACATACACCCTCTTAGTCAGTCTTTCATTCTCCATTCTCTCCACATGTCCAAACCACCTCAGTGTATTTCTCCTAATCTCAACCACATCCACCCCACAACGTTCCTTCACTTCTTCATTCGTCAACCTGTCCCTCCACGTCACTCCACATGCTCCTCTCAAGTAACTCATTTCCACTGCTCTCACTCTTTACTTGTTCCCCTCTTGCAAGGTCCACGCCTCGCTTCCATACGTCAGGGTAGGGATCACAATGCTATCATGCAGTGACTTCTTAACTTCCATACTCACCTCCCTATTTCTCATCACTGCTTTCAGTGAAACAACAACCTTCCTTCCCTGCTGTACCCTTTCATGCACTTCATCCCCCAAAGTTCCATCCTTACTCATCACACTACCCAAGTACTTGAATGCACTCACATTCTCCATATCCTCACCATCCAACCTCACTGTACATTCTGTGACTTCATTCCTCTCAGACACCATAACTTTACTTTTGTTTACATTAACTTTCAGCTTCCTCCTCCTACACACTGTCCCAAATTCATTCACCAAACCTTGCAACTCTCATTCATCTTCACTCAACAATACTGTATCATCAGCAAACAGCAACACCGGAATCTTCCAAATCTCATCCTCATTCATTAGAGCCACCCCCACATCCACTGCCCTACCTTGCACCTCCTTCACAACCCCATCCATGTATATATTAAACAGCCATGGAGACATCACACAACCCTGTTTCAGTCCCACATTGAGATCAAAGAACTCACTCAGCTCACCATCCACTCGCACCGTGGCCCTAGCTCCTTCATACATACTCTTCACAGCATTCAACAATTTCCCCTCCACCCTATATATTCATAATACCTTCAACATGGTCATAAGCTTTCTCCAAGTCCATGAAGGCAGCATACACTTTCCCTTCTCTAGATACTTCTCCACTAAACATCTTATAACAAATATCTGATCTACACACTCTTTTTCCTTCCTAAATCCCCCTTGTTCTTCTCCAACTAGCTCCTCTGTCATATGCCTAACCCTGTCAATGAGTATTCTACCATATATTTTACCAGTCGCACTAAGAAGGCAAATACCCCTATGGTTACCACATACTTCTCTCTCCCCTTCTCCTTTGTATAAAGGAACAATTATAGCTGATTTCCAGTCCTCTGGAACCCTTCTCCATGGTTGTTCAATCTGTACATGGATGGGGTAATAAAAGAGGTACAAGGTAGGGTAGTGGATGTTGGAGTGGCCCTGGTGAGAGAGGATAGTGTTTGGAAAGTCCCTGTACTGTTTGCAGATGATACTGTGTTGTCGAGTGAAGACGAAGGGGAGCTGCAAGGCTTGGTGGATGAGTTTGAGAGAGTGTGTAAGAAACGGAATCTAAAGGTGAATGTAGGGAAGAGTAAAGTGATGGTCTTTGAGAGAGGTGAAGTTAGTGAATGTACAGCGAGGTTGGATGGTGAGGAATTGGAAAATGTGAGTACATTTAAGTACTTGGGTAGTGTGATGAGTAAGGATGGAGGTTTGGAGGGTGAAGTGCTTGAAAGGGTACAGCAGGGAAGAAAGGTTGCTTGTTCTTTGAAAGCAGTGATAAGAAACAGGGAAGTGAGCATGGAAGTGAAAAAGTTACTACATGACAGTATTGTGATACCAACTCTAACGTACGGAAGTGAAGCTTGGACATTGTTGGAAGGACACAAGTCAAGAGTGAGAGCAGTGGAAATGAGTTATTTAAGAGGAGCCTGTGGAGTCACGTGGAGAGACAGGCTGACGAATGAGGATATAAAGGAGCGTTGTGGTGTGGATGTGGATGTGATAGGAAGCGTTATGAGGAACACACTGAGGTGGTTTGGCCATGTGGAGAGGATGGAGGGTGAAAGACTGACGAAGAGAGTGTATGTGAGTGAGGTGGAGGGGGGAAGAGGGAGGGGGAGGCCGAGGATGAGATGGAGGGATGGGGTGGAGAGGTATATGAGAGAGGGGGGTGTGAGTTGGGAGCAGGGGAGTGAAATGGCGAGGGACAGGGCGACTTGGAGGCGATTTGTTTGTGGCCACCCCAAACGGGATTGAGGCGTCTGGCAATAGATAGATAGATAGATAGAAATATTTGTGATTTTTTCTGGAAGAAAAAATTGTAGTAACCACTCTTGTTTCTAACAGTTCTACATTTAATTTGTTAGGAAACAACAAAAAAGGGTAAGTGCTGGATGTTTGGTTATTAAACTTTTTTTAATAATTACAAATGATTAATTATATCCGATACTTGTAATTATCTCTGGCTGGATACTGATGATTACTATTACGGCATTCAACATACCCAGCTATCATTATGCTTGGTTGCAAGAAACACTGTCATCAGTGATGCAAAAAAACCTTTAGAAGGCTGGTGAAGAGATTAAAATGAGGAAAAATGAACAAGAAACAAGATAATAATAAAAAAGGTAGTGTTGGACCTTTGCTTGGCCTTCCTTCAATTACCTAAATAGTTAAGTGCCACCTGGAACTTTACGACAGAGAATGAGATTGTAACAAACCAAAGAAAATGGAAGCACCAGGTAAGGGTGAGCAGAGACTGAGCTACCTGGGCCAAATTCGTACACTACCTCAGTGATCCACTGGTGGTGCATCATGCAACATGAGAAGAAAATGTCAGGATACCATGTGTTGGACCACCAGTGACACACTACTTTTAAGAAGGCATATCCCTCATTGGTTCTCAGTAAAGCGACATAAATCCTTTCACTGTGATAGCTCCTTTCAGACTGGTGGGAGAGAGTTCTGAAGTGAAACGCGGCCTGGGAGAGAACTCATATTGCCGAAACGCGGGTAACGTGTTAAAGCTTATTAGGTTTGTAAAAGAGCCATTGGCTCAACAAACCTGGCCAGTATAGTTTCTTCTGTGTATGTATAATATATGTCTGTATGTTACTCTGGCAGATAAAAAAAATTGACTTTGAAAATTGACTTTTGACTCAAAAACTCAACATGACCACTAGTCTTTTTGCTAGGTACTGATACTGAAGCTGTCATATGTGTATATGTAGAAAACAGTGCTTATTTGTGTGAAAAATATAGAAGTAGGTCTATATACAAATCAACAGAATATGGATAACTCACTTCCTCCAGAGATGTTGAGCTGCTGGCAGAACCTTGAGGGGTTTGAAGATGGGGAGTTATGTAGTGTGTGTGTGTGTGTGTGTATATATATATATATATATATAATTCTCCACTAGGGAATACTTCAGTCAGCATGGTACCATTCGAAGCAATCACCCACGCATAGTGGCACATCACATACAGGACACGTGACTTGTGTCCCTCCTCATCTTCACCAGGGCACACAAGGCACACAGGAGCCTCCTCCAGTTTGGGATCCTCTGCTGGTGATGGCCGAGTGTGTGATCCAACCGGACTGTGTTGCCGATGACTACGACGCTTGGTTGGATGTCCTGGCGTTCCCCAGTCCTGTCTTCCTGGAGGTGCAGTTGCAGGACCTGGCATGGCAGCGGCGGTAGGTTCTCTCGATGGACCAGGAGCTGCTGGTGATGGTGTTGACACCCATGCTGGTCCTCCTGCAGGTGATGGTGGTGCTGGCACCTGTGCTGGTCCTGCTGCAGGAGATGGTAGTGTTGGCACCCATGCTGGTGCTGCTGCAGGTGCTGGAAGTGCCAGCTGAGTGCCACCTTGAGGTGCTGCTGGCTGTCAGGTTTGAAGGTCCAGGGCATGATGGATGGTGTGCCCTGACGCAGGCCAATCCCCTTCATTGAAATGGAGGAGCTTGAGGATGATCTCCAGGAAGTCCAGGAGAGTCACTGTCCTGTGTAAGTACTTCTTGTATAAGGCGAAATCATTGAAGATGGCCACCTGGACTTCTCGGTCCACTTCACGGTCCACTTTTGGATGTGGTAATGCTGGACCATTTGGTTGAAATGATCCACCCCACCCATGTGCTGGTTGTAGTCCTCCACCATGACTGGCTTGTCCACAACCTTCTGGACATGGGTTGTCATCCCATCAGGAGCCCTGGCCTTCCCTCGAACCTGCTTTGGGAGGGTGTCTGTGCTATGGAAGATGGAGACCATGCTGACGATGCACTTGTCCTTCCACAGCAGCACCATACATTGTCCTTGTGCCATGCTGTCATGCCCCCTCTGGTAGGCTGTCAGCCTAGGCGATGGCCTGCAGCTGATTTGGTGCTCCTCTTGCCAGGTGTAGGGTCCTACGCACATAGGTTCCTGCACTGAAGAGTCGTTAGCACAGCGATACAGAGTTATAATAGTTGTCCATGAAAACTTTGTATCCTTGGTCCTTCAGCAGTTCTACAAGGCCACAGACAGTGTTCTCAAGAGTCTTCTTCTGCCCCGTGTACACCTCGAAGTTCCAGATGTAGCCTGAGGAAGACTCAGCCAGGTTGTACAGCTTGACAGAGTATTTTGAGGGCTTCATGGGGTTGTATACTGTGAAGCTGAGGCTTCCCTTCCACCCCAGCAAGCCCCCGTCGAGGCTGAGTTTCTCCTCAGGTAGGTAGGTGTCTTGGAACTGCCGAAGGAGGTATTTCATTACCATGTGAACTCTGGTGAGCCGATCTTGATTGTTCTGGGGTCTGGCGAGGAAGTTGAAGGTGTGGAAATGTTTCAGGATCGCCCTGAAACGTCTCTCACTCGTCGAAATCGTGGATAATCATAGAGTGCGGAACTTCTCCAATAGTGCCTAATGGTCGGCATGTCCACGATCCCCATGAAAAAGTAGAGCCCCAGGAACCTGGCCATCTCCTCTTCCTTACAAATGAACCATGCGTCCAACTCAGTCCCCAGGAATGCTGCGTGCTTGTTGGTCTCACAGGCAAGATATGACAACATCTCACGGGTGAAGAACAGTTGGAAGAACTGTAAGGGCGTGGTCAGCTGATCCACCTTCATTCCTGGGGATCCTGTGAAGGGCCCATTATGTGGTGTGAATGGGCCACTGCTCCACTCTGGATCCTCTGCGACAACACCTCCCACAGTGGTGACAGTGGGTCAGCCTACTGTCACACTTTGGCAAGCTCTGCCACCCCTTGGCCGCCCCCTGTAGCCAGGCCGCGGACCCCAGCAGCCAGCAACCTCATTGTGGTGGTAAGGCTCTGACGAGGAAGATGATGAAGCTGATGGTTGTTGCTGACGCACATTGGGGGGATGAAAGCAGCCCGTGACAGCGCCCTCATTGACCAGGCAGGTGACAATGACACAGTCGCATCCTGCACCAGCTGCATCGCAGAGACTGCAGTACGTGCAGGTGCCAGTGTCACGTAACTTGGCCCAGCAACCGGTGACATTGGCTCGGCCAAGAGGGAAGTGGAACCTGTAGGCAGAGACCAGGACGGCTGCTGGAGCGAGAGGTCCTAGTGGTGACGATGGCTGGGCCGTGGGTCCCACTGGTGGTGGAGGTGTATGGTTCTGTGGTGGTAGTGGTCAGGGCAAAACCTCCTGACGGGAACGGCGCAGGACATCATCCCAGTCCTCTTTGCTACTTGACTCATCACTTGGCACCTCCTCCTCCTCGCTCTCGGTCTCCTTTTCAAAGAGCACCTCCTGCCACTCCTCAGATGACAACCCCTTCCTTTCCATTGTGGCAATCAGTAGGCTACAAAAGTTCACAGTCAGAGCTGTGAAAAAAGAGATATTATTCACTGTCACGCAACACCATCTATCGAAAGTAGCACTACGCAGATGATGCGATATATTTCCATACAACCACTCGCTGCACAATTTACGCACATTTCACATAAACCATAAGTAATATATCAGTGTCTGAGAACGAGGCAATACCTGTCCACTGACGTCCATGGTTGCCTGGCATTGTTTTATTGTCTGGCCACCTTCTGCTCAGGTTCCCCTAATACATACTGTGCACCCAAAATATTTTTTCATGAACACTCATGACACATTTTACGAACATTTCACATAAACCATAAGTCATCTATCAGTGTCTGAGAACGGTGCAATACCTGTCCACTGACGTCTGTGGTTGTGTGCCATGTTTTTTTTTGTCTGCCCTCCTTCCGCTAAGGTTCCCTAATACATGCTATGCACCCAAAATATTTTTTCACTAACACTCGTGGCACAGTTTACTAATATTTCACATAAATCATAAGTCATCTATCAGTGTCTGAGAATGGTGCAATACCTGTCTGATGTCCGTGGTTGTGTGCCATATTTTTTTTGTCTGCCCCCCTTCCGCTCTGCACCCTAACTCATGCTCTGCACCAAAAATATTTCTTCACGAACATTCGCGGCACGGCTGAAGAGTCACACTATCATGACCATGAATAGGATACAAAAACCCACACTGCCAGTGTGGGTTTTTGTATCCTATTCGCGGAACATTTTACCTACATTTCACATAAACCATAAGTTATCTGTCAATGTCTGAGCACAGTATGGTACCTGTTCACTGACGTCCTTGGTTGCGTGGCGTGGTTTTGTTGTCTGGCCACCTTCCTCAAAGGTTCCTCTGACACATGCTATGTACCCAAAATATTTCTTCACGAACACTCGTGGCACATTTTACACACATTTCACACTAAATCATATGCAAATACATCACTATCACAATGATTCCATCTCTACCTCCTCAATTATTCCGTTCCTAACACAGTGTACCACGTGACGCATGTTCCCTTCGAGAGTACATCACACCTCTTTATGACACACATCACACTTTTACACAAACACTTGCGGCACGTTTTACTTACATGTATGGTATGTAGGAGGACTACTGGGCCTTGAGAGCGGGCTGTGAAGTCTATGCCCAGAGTCGGACACATAAAAAAAAAAAATATATATCACAATGATTCCATCCCAGACTCCTCTGTTATTCCCTTCCCGACTACGTCGTACACGTGATGCCAGCTCCATTCCCAACTACGGCTGTGGCGTACATAACACCTGCTAGTTCAATTATTTCACTAAGCCAGGCACTATATCTTTCACACAATATAGGCATTGGCCTCACTATATACAGGTAGGTAAAATACTCACAGCACTTGGGGCAGGGTGAAACAGAGTGGCGAACCCCGCTACAACAAACACGAGTCCTGCCCGTAGGCCTAACGGCTGATAACAGGCCCTAATGCTTTACGAATAATATACTTGTTCAATAGACACAGTTACTTCATTCACAGTATACTCATAAACAATATTCAATCACAGTCTTTCACTTGTAGCTTCTGCCATGGGCGGGAGGTTGACAAATAGAGGAATTAAAGGGATGACGCATGTGCCATTACCCTTCAGCTCAGCTGGTCGTGAGATACTGAGAATTACCACTATGGACTGTCCCATAGAAGGCACAACAGTGTTGCCAAGTGTTTACTTTTGACGCAAGACGGGCCTGCTTGAACACACCTAAATTTGATGCAAATCGACCAAAAACTTAATTTTTGGTGATTTTTTTTTCTGCTTTTTCATGCGATTCGCATCAGTGTGCATTTACCAGGAAATACCCATGGAACACGAATCACGTCATCATGCCTGAGAGGGTTAATGTTATTGGACCTCTTCAAGTTTTCCTATTGGAAAGCTCCACATCCATAGATGTTGGCTTGTGTATTTTAATGCTTGGATTTTTTCCTTCCATACTTAATAATCATTATTGTATCCTGTTTTATACAGATTACATGCAGTGTATTTGCAATACAACTGACTGATGTCAGATGCAGTAGCATTTAATTTAATGGAACAATATATATAAGAGAACATTAACCAACAAAGGAGTCACTTCTTGAAAATCAGAACCACATATAACCATCATTTTGCAGTTAAACCCTCTGCATCCATCTTACAACAATTATATGTAAGAGATATGCGATTATATCGGCATATGCACCACAGGCAGGATTAGATGAATCAGAGAAAGATAGATTTTGGGATGATTTAATACGTGTAGTGGGTGGTATGCGGGATGATGAGATAGTGATTTTGGGAGGGGACTTAAATGGTCATGTAGGTGAAGCAGCACAAGGTTATGAAGGAGTGCATGGGGGATGTGCGTATGATCTAAGGAATGCAGAAGGGGAAAGGATACTCGAGTTTGGGGAGGCAACGGATATGATTGTGTGCAACACATATTTTAGGAAAAGAGACAGTAGGTTAATTACGTATGAGTCTGGGGGAAATAGCAGTCAGATAGATTATTTTCTGGTTAGGAGGGCCGATAGGAGGTTAGTGAGGGATGTTAAAGTTATAGGAAGTGAGGAGTGTGTGCAGCAGCACAAACTGTTGATTTGTGATATGGTGCTTAAAGAACAAGTGATGAAAAAGAGGACTTATGTACCTAGGAGGAAAATATGGAAGCTGAAAAACCAAGTAGTAAGGGATGCCTTCTATTGCGAGTTGAGGAGAGTGGTGGCTGAACAGGGAGCTGTAGACAGAGGCGTTAATGAACAGTACAGAGCCCTCAAGAACAATTTCTTGAGAGTTACTGATGTAACATGTGGCTGGACAAGAGGACCACCAAGACATAAAGTAACTTGGTGGTGGGATGAGGGTGTAGAAGCTGCAATTAAGGAGAAAAGAAGGCTTTTCCGGGAATGGAAGAAGGGTAGTAGCAAAGAGGAATATTTGGCTGCCAAGCGTAGGGCTAGAAGAGAGGTATACAGGGCAAAGTCTGAGTCACAGAGACAATTACTTGCTAACCTAAATCATGGGGAAAGGAAAAATATATTTAGGGTGGCAGGTCAGGTGAAGAGGGATAATCGGGATATTATAGGTGAGCAGTGTGTGAAGAATGATGAAGGAAGGGTAGTGGTGAACAGTGAGGATATTAAAGATGCATGGAGAGAGCATTATAACCGGTTGTTGAATGAGGAGTTTGACTGGGACAGGGAAGGTTTGGAGCCAGCAGATCCAGTGTCTGGCCCTTGGCCTTTGATTCATACTGCTAGTGTGAGTGAGGCAATAGGCAGGTTGAGGGTGGGGAAGGCAGCAGGTGTGTCTGGGTTGACTGCCGAAATGTTGAAGGCCTCAGGCGATATAGGGGTGAGTTTAGTCACTGACCTGATAAATAGGATTATTTATGAGTGTGTTGTCCCAGATGATTGGCTGAAGAGTGTAATTGTAAATGTGTATAAAGGGAAGGGTGATGCCCTGGAAAGAGGAAATTATAGAGGTATAAAGCTTTTAGATCAGATAATGAAGGTAATGGAGAGAGTTTTAGAAGGTATGATTAGAGAGAGAGTGAATATTGATGAGATGCAGTTCGGGTTCATGCCAGGTAGGGGGACCACTGATGCCATATTCATTGTTCGACAGCTTCAGGAAAAATATGTTGGTAGGAGAAGGGATCTTTATTTTGTTTTTGTTGATTTGGAAAAGGCCTTTGACAGAGTCCCTAGAGAGGTGGTGAAGTGGGCAATGAGAAAGCTTGGCTTGGAGGAGTGGCTGGTTAGGGTGGTTATGGCCATGTATGTGGGTGTTCACACCCAGGTAAGAGTGAATGGAGATTTGAGTGATGAGTTTTCCGTGAATGTTGGTGTGCATCAGGGGTCAGTCTTGAGTCCCATGTTGTTTATCATGGTACTTGAAGCCCTTTCACGTGACTTTAGAAACGGACTCCCGTGGGAGTTGTTGTATGCTGATGATTTGGTGTTGATTGCAGAGAATGAAAGGGAGACGGAGGAAAGGTTTAGGAAGTGGAGAGATGGTATGGGGCAAAAGGGTTTAAGGGTAAATGCAGATAAAACAAAAGTGATGATATCTAGGGTTGGTGGCGGTACTGTCAAAGACGAGGGAGAGTGGCCATGTGCAGTTTGCCACAAGGGTGTGGGAAGTAATTCCATCTTGTGTGGTGTGTGTGATAAATGGGTGCATAAGAGATGTAGTGGTATCAGAGGTAGACTGCGAGATAATGCTGATTTTATGTGTACGGCGTGCCGGGGTGAGCAGGTGGAGATTGTCAGACGTGAAATGATTGAACTTGCTGGTGAATCTCTTGAGTGTGTGGAAGAGTTTTGTTATTTGGGAGACATGTTGTGTGCTGGAGGTGGGGCTGGAGCTAGCTCTGTGGCTAGGGTGAGAAGTGGTTGGAAGAAGTTCAGGGAGCTCTTGCCTCTCCTGACATTGAGAGGGCTCTCCCTACGTGCTAAGGGGTCTTTGTATGCAGCATGTGTTAGAAGTGGCTGGTTAGGGTGGTTATGGCCATGTATGTGGGTGCTCACACCCAGGTGAGAGTGAATGGAGATTTGAGTGATGAGTTTTCCGTGAATGTATGGCAGTGAGACCTGGGCAGTGAAGGAGGAAGATATTCGCCGGCTCAGGCGTACAGAAATGACAATGAGTAGATGGATGTGCAGTGCGTCCCTGCGTCCAAGGCCTGGAGGGGCTGGGTTTACAATGGAAGAGTTGAGAGGTAGGATGGGACTGGAGTGTATTGGTGTTGTGATGAGGAGAGGTAGATTGAGGTGGTTTGGACATGTGGAGAGGATGGGGGATGATAATTGGGTGAGGAAGGTGAGAAGTGTTAATATTGGGGGTGGGGTTATGAGGGGTAGACCGAGAAAGACATGGGACGAGGTCATTAAGTGTGACCTTAGGGTTAAGGGACTGAACAGGGAGGCTGCAATGGATCGTGCAGCGTGGAGAGCCGCCATTAGGTGACCAAGGCCGACACATGCAAGCATGTTGGAGCCTTTGAAAACGAAACGAAAACGAAACGAACACACATGCAGGATCTCTCACTGGGAGAAAGTTTCCACAGTCACAAACAGTTGAAACTGCCCTCACAGTTTTTTTTCTTTCTTTTTTCTTTTCTTTTTTTTTAATGCCTTTGAACATATTTTAATGTCACTTTCATATGTTTGCTTTTCCTCTGTACTGTAGGCTATGTCCTTAGGAAGTGTAGGCTATCTGTAAACTAGTTGGGGTCACAGAGTTTTTAGTAGACAGATTGGGGTTCTGTTTTCATTATTTTTTTCCCCAGTTCTACATATTTTAATGTCATTTTCATATGTTTGCTTCTCCTCTGTACTGTAGGCTGTGCTCTTAGGAAGTGTGTCTGTAAGCTAATTGCGGTCATAAAGTTTTTACTAGACAGATTGGAGTTCTGTTTTGGTTATTTTTTCCCCTGGTTCTTTTTTTTTTTTTTTTTTTTTTTTTTAAACAGAACGTTACAACCTTATAAGCATATACAGTAATCCCCGTACTATCCGGACGTCCACTTTCCGGACATCCCCACATACGGGATATTATGGTCCCGGGATCCAATAATCCCAAAATGGGCCAAAAATCGCAAGAAATTCAAAAAAATATGACTTTTTTCCGCCCGTAATTTGAACTCGGTGTGCGTGGCGCAGACCATCTGTGTTTTGGTGCGTAGTTCCGCCGCCGTCCGCTAGAGCGCCCCTGCATCCTCCTCACTTACCGCCCGTCTCTTGTTGTGAGTGCACGCTCGTGATCATGGCTGCCCATGTGCTCGTTTTTGTGGTGGTGCCTTGCCTTCTGCAGGCTCTGCTGCTGCTCTCTTGCCTCATGTTAGTGTGTGTGATGATGGCCTCGCCGCCTGAGAAGAGGAAGAGAGTGGTTTTGACTCTGGAGAAGAAGAGGGAGATATTGGACAAGGTGGATGCGGGATGGTCTACCTCACGCATCCTTTGTGAGTTCAGCCTGGCCCGATCTACTTTGTTTGATATCAAGAGATCCTGCGACAAACTCATGCAGTACACGGCTGACTTCTCGTTGAAAAGCAAACACAACGTAGAGAGAAAGATGATGTTTACTCCTAAGTATGCTGAAATCGACCGCTCCACGTTGATTTTGTATTTACAGCAACGTGCTGCTGGTGCGTGGCATGGAGCTGAAGGCTGCTGCTGAGAAGTTCACAAGGCTTCACAACGCCCCAGACTTCAAGGCATCCGAGGGTTGGCTCTTCGTGTTCAAGTTACGACATGGCCTTACCAACCGTAAGGCCCATGGCGAAGCTTTGGACGCCAACGTGGATAGAGTAGAGGAGTTTTGGAACAAGGTGAAGCACTTGATTGACAGGGAAGGCCTCACTCTCGGTCAAGTTTACAACACTGATGAAACTGGTTTATTCTATTGCTCTTTGCCAACAAACACTCTAGCCGAGGAGACGGAGAAGCATGTACCTGGCTGCAAGCTCTCCAAGCAACGGATATGTGCTTTGTGTTGTGCCAATGCTAACGGCATTCACCAGCTTAAGCCCATTATTGTTGGCCGTGCAAAGCAGCCTCGGTGTCTTCATGGGGTGATGGATGTCCTTCCTGTTGTTTGGTACCATTCTTTGAAGGCATGGTTCACTGCCCAGATCTTCAAAGACTGGTTCCACCGCCATTTCGTCAAGGAGGTCATCCATTACCAGACGGAGATACTGAGAATCCCACGCGACCAGGTAAAGGCCTTCCTTCTCCTCAACAATGCACCTGCTCACACGTGCGACAAGGACTTGGTGGCTAAGAATGGGCACATTAGGTGCATGTTTCTGCCACCTAATACGACTGCTGTCATCCAACCAATGGACCAAGGAGTGATTGTGGGAATGAAGAGTCTGTACCGACGAAAGTTCATGGACGAGGTGATGGTTGTTCTCGAGGATGAGGACGAGCGCAGGGAGGGACAGGACACGCGAGGCCAACGGACTTTGGAAAACCTTTGCCACCACAACATCAAGTCTGCCATCTACAACTGGGCCAGTGCATGGAAGGAAGTCTCTGTCAAGACTCTAGAAAATGGTTGGTCTCGTGTACTTCTTGGAACTGGTGTGGAGCACGATTTCCTAGGTTTTGACGTGGATGACTTCCATGCACGTCTATGTGCGCATGGGGACGATGTTGATGTGGACGAAGTGCACGATTGGTTGGATGACAACGAGGGCGATCCTGGGTATCAGACCATGTCTGATATCAAGATCGCATATTCAGTTGCAGGAGTCAGTACCCAGCTTCCGACGAAGACGGCGACGATGATGCGGACTCCTCTCAGTGTGACACTACTCCAGCCATCCCCAAGCTGAGCGCACTCCGGAAACACATAGAGTTCGTTCTTGACTACCTGGAACACCCAGACTGCGACAGGGAGATGGGGCCCTTGGGACTTGTGGAGGAAGCGCGTGCTTTCAGGCAGCGCATCATTAATCGCCAAAATTGTCGTTCCTTGTGTCAATCAACCATTGTCAGCTTTTTTAGACTCGTGACTCCCGGTGTGCCCAGCCCTGGCTCCACTCCATTGCCTCCCCAAGACTGGCCCTCATCCTCCGAGTCACAGCCCAGCACATCAGGCACTGTGGAGTCGCCACTGGATGTGAGTTTGCGCCACTCTTCAGAGTCGTCTGCAGTGGGTACTCCATCACCATGACCCAGCGACACACCCCTAGGCCACCTGCATCAGCTACTCTCAGACTCTGACAGTGATTAAACGGGAAGAACTTCTCCACTAGACCACACGGGAATTTATAGTGTTGTGCAGTGAAAAAAACAGTGCATAGTGTTAAGAAAATAGAATTCTGAGTGTAAAGACTAAAGTGCAGAGTGCAACACTGATTTTATTGACTTTCAATGGAGTGCTAATTAACTAGAGTGTGTTATGTTCAGAAAATGGATTTATGAGTGCAAAGACTTTAAGTGCAGAGTGCAACACTTATTTCATTAAGCTACAATGGAGCGCAAGTAAGACTAGAGTGCCAGTGTTAAGAGAATGGAATTTTGAGTGAAAATGACTAAGTTCAGTGCAAGACTTCATGTACAGTGTACTGCAGGCGCTTCAGGTACTCCTTTTTACTGTCAGAGTCTGAGAGGAGGCGTGTTATTCATCGAGATGGCCAGGGACTTGATTTAAGTACCCAGAATGTTTCATATTGTACTGTATTTTCCATACTTACCTCTAAAACCTCATTTCACTCTTTTATGTCCCTTATTGGTGTGAATAGGGTCTTAGGTGCTATGCATGTGCAGTAGGGAGGTGTTTTTCTGAGTTAGTCTAGGTTAGGGTCCATAACTACCAGTCCTGGAGCCAGGGATTTGTTGTAAGTACCCAGATTGTTTAATATTATATAAACTCACCTCTAAAACCTCATTTTCTGGTTCTTTTGCATTTGTTTCAGTCTTTTATGTCCCTTATTGGTGTGATTTGGGTCTTAAATAGGTGCTATGCATGTCCAGAGGGAGTTGTATTGGTGTTTTTCTGAGTTAGGGTCCATAAGTACAAGTCCAGGAGGCTGGGGCCCACTATCCGGACGGGACCACTTTACGGACATGCCTTTGGCTCTATTACATCGGATAGTGGAGGGATTACTGTACATTACATGTATGTACTTGGGTTTAGATCATGTAGGATTTTTTAACAAATGTGTTGGGGTCATGCCAGAGGGTTGGTTTGCTAATTAGATTTTTATAATAGGGTGTGGATCTCTGTGTGCATATGCTCTAGATGTGTAGTACCCTAGGTTAACACTTTATCCATGCATATAGAGGATCTGCCATAAGTGGGTAGTGATAGCAGTCAAGAGAGTATGAATGGAAATTTAACTGAGTTATCTACCATGCATTTTTGATGATAGTTATGCTTGGTGAAAAGACCTGATATGAAAGAAGGAAATGCATAGTAACTGAAAGCTATGGGATGCAAAGATACAACTATTATGTGTTGGTGATCAGGCTCTGATGAGGGCAGCAGTGGGGAGGTGTCTGTACGTTCTAGCTGACTAACTCCTAAAGACCGCAATCCTCCTACCCTGTCTGGTCCCAGAATTGCATTTTGAGTCCAATTTTTCATGTTTCACCAAGGTAAATTTTGGTCTTATAGATTTCAAGAACTTCTTCTTACACACCAGAAAATGTATTTTTCACACATATGTCTAAAGGTTACTGGATTATCGACCATCAGAGAACACCAAATATAAAATAGTTACCCCTCACATGAAAAAAAATAAAAAAATAAAAATAAATTTGGGTCTTATACAGTAGATTTGAAGAGCATCATTTTACACACCAGGAAATGTATATTTCACTCTCATATGTCTAATGGTTAATGTATAATCAACTGTCAAAAATAAAAAATGGTCACTCCTCGCTGTGAAAGAGAATGGAACGTCCTTGAGAAATAAGGGGGAACAGGGAGGTGGGGGGAGTGTAGGGGAGCATCAGGAGGGGGGAAAGGGACAGAATATGCCTGTCACTCGCAGCCAATACAGTCTACAATGGGTATGGGAGGTAGTTTGGGTGGGAGGGGACACAGAGGGCAGGATCCGATGGGGCAGAGAGAGGTGGAGAGATGGGATTAGGGAGGGTGGGGTCCCTCCCCTCCATGTCTAGGAGGACCAGTCAAGCCAGACACCACAAGATATTGTACTTTCCATTGGCTAGGTTCCATATACATCATCAAAGAGGCAGAGATATGTTGTGCCAGTTTTTGATAGCTTGTATATATTAGGACACCACATACCAAGGCCCAAACATATTTATAGCTGATGATGGGGCTTTAGGGGTTACAGGATTACTCGCTCCCTCCTTTATGATTGCATCAATTCCTCAGGATTTACGAGGGATATCTTCCTGATACCTTTGTGAACATGTGCATTTCTGCATACTCACTTAAGATGGGAATGTCTGACATAAAGTTGGCTGATATCTCTCTTAGTTTTTATATAATTGATCAGACTGCAAGGTTTTGTCAGGTGCTGTAGTGTTTGAGTAACCTCAGTCAGTCCAGCTGTTCAGACTCATCAACCACAGGCAAACAACCACCCTTGCAGGGTCATCCCATGCAGTGAAGTGGCATTCTTTTGCAGCAGACAACGCCTTACCACAGCAGTGTACAGGGAAGAGTGTGGAGGTTCAGTTCCTAGATGAATGCCACATTTGCATCTATTCACCCATTTAACAGGAGCACCATAGTAGGCTCCATGTCACCCCTTTATTTGGTTATGTGGTTAGTGCACAGTGTTGTAAATAGTTTAGTGGGTTACAGAAAACCGTTAGTTGTGTCACTCAGTGCTGATCCACCTGAAGTGGAAAAAATAGTAATAAAATTGATGGGAAGGATGAGAGAAATAGGAAGAGAGGAGCACAGATACAGAAAAAGAATGTTAAAGGAGAAGGAAGGAGTAGGCAGCTCGACATTGTGAGTGGATGATAGTTGCTGTCACCTACCACCATAATAGGTGTCGTGTGGACATCAGATTTAGGTAACTCTGCCCTGTCACAGTCATAAGGAATGATAAAAGAGAAAGATTTATAGGAGAAGAAAGTCTGTCTCGATCTACATATAGTCAGGGGCCATAATCCCATAAGGAGGGAACCCAATTGTTGCTATGTAGGGAATGCTGAAGGGTTGGTTATATGGTTACCATGCAGTGTTGTAAATGGTTTCCTGGCTTACAGGAAACCATTAGGTTTGTCACTCATTGTTAAGCCACCTCAAAAGGAAAGAAGAGTAATAAAAAGTGACAGGAAAGGTGGGAGAAAGAAGAAGAAAGTAAATGTACAATATATATATCCATTTAGGCTCAATCGGACAATTTTGATTGATGCAATGAATAGACATGAGTTTGTCTAATATAAAGTTTATATCGGTCCTAGTTTAGTCATAGCAGAATGTATTCCACGATTTAATATTTGATGTTGTAAAAAATGCTAGTTTTATTTTCATCAGTGTCTCTTCACCGCACAGTATGACCAGTTAAAATAGCATATGATTATCTGTACATTGCATTTAGGTAACAGCTTCCATATTACACTTACTGCACCATGAATGTTAATACGTGAAGATTTTTGGAAGTAAAAGTGCGACAACCATTTAATTTCCATCAAATGATTTTGAATGTCATCTTGTAAATGAGGGCATGAACAGGTATGGCTATTTAAAATGTGGCAAATATTTCCTTTAATTTAGTCAGGGATTAGACTGGAGAGGTCAAGAAATAATGTGATTTATGAAAGATGTGGGGATTGTGCTCAGAGACTATGGTCAGAAGAAAAGAATGGATTTAAAAAGGATAATGAAAAGGTTATATGAGAGTGATTCTTAAGATGGAAGGAGGTTAGGTAGCCCAAGAAGAAGGTGAATGGATGTGGTAAATGGATGCATAACAAAGTGAAGTATGAAAATTAATGAAGCATAGAACTGAAGGAATGGATGATTCAAGTATTGAGAGGCATATGCTAAGGCTTGGACGCCTCCTTTTTTACCTCGGTAGTTGTCAGATTTACTCAGTTTGCAAGGTAGTGTTGACTGCACCTGGAAAAAAAAAAAAAAGTGCAGATGGTTTGACCTATGAGACAGAGTCACAGTCTTTGGGCTTGAATGATTATGTGACCGATTTCTAGTCAGTTTTGCTTTCTTATTCCTTGCTGTCTAGGTCTTTCATCACCCCACCCTTAGGTGGGAAATATAAGTTTGGATGATGAGAAAATGAAATAGACTTAGACAGCATGGACATATTCAGAGAGTACACAAAAATGTGGCATATTTGCCAAAGAAGCACCTTAAAAGTGATAATATTATTGTTGAAAGAAGCATAACTTTTGTGGTGTGTATGGAAGAAGAGTGTGAAGCAACACATGGGTGAGCAAGAAGGAAGAGGATGAGATGTGTCAGAGAGAATACGAGAGGTACAGGATGTATGGACAATTAGCTTGGAGGCAGTTCTATCATCATTCCCTTGTCACAGGGGTACCCAGCAGGAATCAAGGCATTGAAAATGATGATGATATGTCCTCAGACTCATCTTAATATGAAACAGGTGAACTGCAGACTAAAGCTGCTCTACCACAGTCTGTTATCCTCCTTTCAGGGTTAGGGTTGAATTGAAAGATGTTTTTGTGACCGGTCATAAAAGACCTTATTTGTGCCGAAAGTGTCCCTTTCCAAAACCACTGGAAATGATATTGAATATATGTAAGGGAAAACTCTAGGATCTTAAGTGATCCACATATCTGTATTCATGTTTCCAGATATTGTTGAGGGTAGAGTCATCCACTTGTTCTTGCTCCATGATGATGTGACACTCCAGTACTTCCTCCCAGCTGCCACTAATGTTATGTGAATAGAAAGTAAGTAGTTGAGAAAATAGTTAACGTAATGCCAAAATATTAGTAATTATGTATTTATATCTATCTATATCCAGATACCTTAATTCCATAAGGGTTAGTCAGAAACAAAACACCTCCATGTCACCCTGTTGTTTGTCATCAGGCTGCCCTTTCTCCAACTCACATCCCCTTCTCATATATCCCACCACCCCATCCTTGTCCCTCCATCTCATCTTTGGTCTCCCTTTCCACCTCACTTGCAAATTTTGTAGTCAGTCTCTAGTTCTACATCCTCTCCACATGGGCAGACCATCTCAGAGTACAGTATTTCTTTTGATTGTTTCAGCCACAACATCAGTACCACAATGCTTCTTCACTTACTTATGAGTCTGTTTGTCTCTCAGCATAGCTTCTTGTAGTCGGCTCAGAAACGTATTTCCATTGCTGTCACTCTTGGCTTCTAGCAGGATCAGGCTTCATTTTCATACTTTCAGTTAGGGATCACAATGCAGGAGATCCTCATCTTACAACAAATCAGTTATACAATGACTAAAAAGTTAGGATAATTTTTTAGTATGCGATATTACAAATTTGCTTATGTGGTAGGGCTGGGCAAGAACCGGTTCCAGCGATTCTGATGTGGTAAACTTAGAATCAATTCCCAACTTTGGAACCGGTTCCCAAGAAGTGGCTCCGCCAAGACTGGTAAACATGATATTATTCCTCAACAAGAATATGAAATAAGTGCCAAGTGAGAAATATTTGTTAATTACAAATTGATATGTTTAATTAACAAGTTAGACTGGTAATTTTATTTGATTATAGTGGTGAATCAAATTTACTTCCATTTTTTTTTCATAAGGAAATATTTTGTTGTTTTGTTAACTGGAGTCAGTCATGGATAGCAGTGAATTATGAGAAGCATTCCCCCCCCCCCCAGTGGGTGGCATTATTATTTTTGGTAAAGAGAAGCATGCTTATTCAGTATTTCCCAATGGTTAGCATTATTATTTTGGATATAGATTAAGAGAAGTATGTGTTTATTTAATAATTTCCAATGGTTTAATTCTTTGGCGTTATTTTTGATAGAGAAGCATATTTTTTTTTAATATTTCCCAATAGTTGACATTATTATTTTTGATAAAACTGTTTTGGTAAATCAGATTTTCTCTTCCTGCAAAAAGAGGTAAAACTGTAGATATTTATTATTAAATGCACCTACATTACATGCTGTCCTTCCCAGCTCTCAAATTTACAATAGAAAGCAACTATGTCACTCAGCTATTCTTAAGAACCGGTTCTAGAACCAGTTCCAGCAATTCCTTTGGCACTGAGAATCGGAACTGTCGGTTCCAGTTTTAACAGCTCTTGCCCAGCCCTATTATACGGTGAGGGTGATGGGTTACAAACTTTCTGCATATACCAACGTACAAGCCAACCACCACTTGTCTGAGCCAAGATGACCGCCAGTGGTTACATGTGCAAACTCCATTATGACTCAGCCGTGCTGATTCCATACCTTCTGCAACCCCTTTGATCTCTCTCTCTCTCTCTCTCTCATGCGCATTGTTTTACTGCACAGCACTGCTTTCTTGCAAGTGATGTAACATTGCTGAGCCATTGCAATTATAAATGTACAGTGCAGTTGATCCATAGACATTGCTGTGTGTGACTTTTTTTTTTTTTTTTTTTTTTTTAAAGCAGAATAACTTAATGCAGTTCTCAGCATATAAGATGCTGCACTGTGTAAGTGTAAGGGAAAAAGTTTTGGACTCTTAACCGATACCCACTATAACCTTCACATGATATAATCACATTCACACAAATGCAGATTCACCTTTCAATATCTCCATTCAGTACTATTCATCAATGACTAGTTTAATTATTACCAAATATGAGAACTAAAATAATGAAAGTGTGTAACACAGTCATATATTTAAACACTACAAATTACTCTTGTCCATCCTTCTGCATTTTCACTGAGTTTGAACCTGATGGGTTTGTATATTTTTGTTCACCTCTCAGTATCTCTGTTCAGTGCTATTCATCAGTCTACTATGTAAAAATGAAAATCTATAACACATACATATGTACACCTGAAATTGCTTCAGTCCACCCTTCTTCTTTGTTGAGCTTGAGTCAGCAGGGTTTGTCCGCATTAACTTGATTACATGTAATGTATCAGCATGATTCATGCAAAGAGAATATAAAATTGCAAAAAATCAAGGCCAGTTAAAGATTACAAGCACTTGTCATCTTAAAAATCCCTGCTTGCATTGAGGACTTATGAATTATATTTACCAGCAGACACCAGGCGGAAGCACTGTCAGTTTGTAAACAGAGTTGAGTTTATCCTCAAGTCACTTGATTGCATGTAAAATATCAGCATAACTCCTGCAAAGAGAATATAAAATCACAAAAAAAGAAGGGCCAGTAAATAGTATCAGACTCTTGTTCATCTTAAAAATCTATGCCTGAATTGAGAAATTTCAGTTATTTTCACCAGAAAACACCAGGTGCAAGCAGTGTCAGTATGTAAACACAAAAGTTGTTGCTGTCCTTGAAGTTTTTCCTATTTCATTTGAGTAAACATTCAAGTTCATCGTATTTGTCATAATTTATTAACAGTTTCCTGTCTATCTGTCTATCTATTGCCAGACGTCTCAATCCCGTTTGGGGTGGCCACAAACAAATCGCCTCCAAGTTGCCCTGTCCCCCGCCATTTCACTGCCCTGCTCCCAACTCACACCCCCCTTTCTCATATACCTCTCCACCCCATCCCTCCATCTTATCCTCGGCCTCCCCCTCCCTCTTCCCCCCTCCACCTCACTCACATACACTCTCTTCGTCAGTCTTTCACCCTCCATCCTCTCCACATGGCCAAACCACCTCAGTGTGTTCCTCATAACGCTTCCTATCACATCCACATCCACACCACAACGCTCCTTATATCCTCATTCGTCAGCCTGTCTCTCCATGTGACTCCACAGGCTTCTCTTAAATAACTCATTTCCACTGCTCTCACTCTTGACTTGTGTCCTTCCAACAACGTCCAAGCTTCACTTCCGTACGTTAGAGTTGGTATCACAATACAGTTATGTAGTAACTTTTTCACTTCCATGCTCACTTCCCTGTTTCTTATCACTGCTTTCAAAGAACCAGCAACCTTTCTTCCCTGCTGTACCCTTTCAAGCACTTCACCCTCCAAACCTCCATCTTTACTCATCACACTACCCAAGTACTTAAACATACTCACATTTTCCAATTCCTCACCATCCAACCTCGCTGTACATTCACTGACTTCACCTCTCTCAAAGACCATCACTTTACTCTTCCCTACATTCACCTTTAGATTCCGTTTCTTACACACTTTCCCAAACTCATCCACCAAGCCTTGCAGCTCCCCTTCGTCTTCACTCAACAACACAGTATCATCTGCAAACAACAGTACAGGGAGTTTCCAAACACTATCCTCTCTCACCAGGGCCACTCCAACATCCACTACCCTACCTTGTACCTCTTTTATTACCCCATCCATGTACAGACTGAACAACCATGGAGACATGACACATCCCTGTTTCAACCCAACTTTCAAAGAGAAAAATTCACTTAATTCACCATCCACACGCACTGCAGCCTTCGCACCATCGTACATACTCTTCACAGCATTCAACAACTTCCCATCTACTCCATATATTCTTAACACTTTCCACAATCCTTGTCTATCCACCCTGTCATATGCTTTCTCCAAATCCATGAAAGCCGCATACAACTTCTTTCCCTTCTCTAGAAGCTTTTCCACGAAAGATCTAAGAATGAATATCTGATCTACACAACCTCTTCCCTTCCTAAAGCCTCCCTGTTCTTCTCCAACTAATTTCTCTGTTCTTTTTCTAACTCTGTCAATAAGTATCCTACCATACACTTTTCCTATTATACTAAGAAGACAAATGCCCCTATGATTACCACACACTTCTTTTTCTCCTTTTCCTTTGTACACGGGAATAATTATACCTGACTTCCAATCCTCCAGGACTCTACCTTCCTCCCAGGCCAATCTGCACATCTTCCACATCCATTCTACTACTACCTCTCCCCCATGCTTCAGCATTTCACCACACACTCCATCAATTCCTGGGGCTTTCCCCGATTTAACTTTCTTCATTGCTTCCACAACTTCTATCCTACTGATTTCTTCCTGTCTTCTCACCTCCCTCCTTCTCCCAGCCATTCCTCAGCCACTTATACTCGCATTACTTCCATCCTCTATGTTCAACAATTCCTTAAAGTGTTCTCTCCATCTGCTCACTTTTTCTCCACTAGTAATCTACCATTTTTATCTTTCACTCCCCTGCTAACTTCACTTCCACCCTGTCTTACTCTTTTCACCTCTTTCCAGAACATTTTCTTACAGTCCCTCCACTTTACACTCAAATTCCTTCCAAATTCCTCATCCACTCTCTTCTTACTCTCTCTTACTAATCTTTTCACCTCTCTCTTTCTTGCTACATATAACTCTCTCTTCCGCCTCTCAGCTTCTTCCACGCCCCTGTTTCTCATCCATTCATTGTATGCTTTCTTCTTTTGTGCCACAGCCTGTTTCACCTCTTCAGTCCACCACGCTGTTCCTTGCACCCCCCTCCGTCTTCTCTTCCTTCTACACACCACATCACATTCTGCACATATTTCTTCTGTAAATATCCTACACACACCTTCCACGTCTTCCATCTGCTCCAATTCATATTTGCCCAATTGTTCCTCCACTTCTCTCTTATGCTCTGCCTTTTTCTCATCCTCTTGTAACCTTTCCACTCTCCTTGCAACTACTCCTTCCTCTCGTCTTTCCCTTCTTCTATTCCTCCATCTTACTTGAATTCATTCTGGCCACCACCAAGTAGTGGTCATTAACAGTTTTAGTTTAATTAAATATTTTTTACTCGTATGTTCTACCAGTAATAGGCAGTACGAGGTGCTACCCAAAAGTTCCCGAAATTTACAAGCTAGGCGGAAACCGCTTGTCATACTGTGTGTGGATGGTTCCGGGACAATTCGCTGTCAGGATGATTCGCCATCACAACAAAAACAAGACAATTCGCTGTCAGGACTTTTCACCGTCTGGACGATTTCCCGTCATTTATTTACATACTGGTAACAATTTATTTAGCAAGCACAGGTATACTAGTTTGTGAGTTACAGGAGTTATAAAAGTGATAGTGGCCTGTTGTTTTTATAATATAGTAGTCAGTTTTCCCCTAACGCGGTTTGCTGTAATGCGATATTGCTCTAACGTGGCACGATTTTGCAGAAGGAAATAAACATTCTAATGCGGGCACTGTTGGCGTAACACAGTAATTTGAACTGGGCCGGCTGTGACACGTTGTGCATCGCGCAGCCTCGCAATACTTGACGTCATCGCCCGCCAATTGCGCTTTGCCTTTTTGCCCTCCCAGCCACCCAACCAATCAGAACCCCCCTACCTCCCTCCCGCCTCCCACGTTCCCCACTCAGCCCACTCCTGCCCACACTATCCTCCTCAGCTTTGAAGGATTGTAGTGTGTGTTCTCACCCTCTACATCAACTCCGGCGACGTGTGTCTGTTTTTCTCCTCACGTAAGGTACAATAAATAAGAAAGTCCTATTGACCTAATGAATTTTTTATAACCATACAGGTATTAATGTTTTTAGAAGGTTTAAATTGGGAAGTACCAAAAAAATTGTGCCACAAGGGGGGAAAAGTGGGGTTTGGGTAGGGGTGTGGAAGGAAACGGGTTTTCGAGATTCCCTGTAAGGTGATATTTGCCTAACGCAATGTCGGTGCGGAAGCAAGTACCTGCGTTAGGGGAGGACTGACTGTAAATGTAAAATGTGGTATAAAATAGTCGGTATTAACAGGAAAATTATAAATATTGAAACGCGAATTTGGCGATGTACGATACATTTCACTTCATTGTGTAGCATTAGGCTACTTATGAGACATTAGCATTTATATGCTAAGAGTGAGAGCAGTGGAAAGGAGTTACTTGAGAGGAGCATGTGGAGTGACATGGAGGGACAGGTTGACAAATGAAGAAGTGAAGGAACGCTGTGGGGTGGATGTGGATGTGGTTGAGAAGATTAGGAGAAATACACTGACGTGGTTTGGACATGTGAAGAGAATGGAGAATGAAAGACTGACTAAGAGGGTGTATGTAGGTGAGGTGGAGGGAGGGAGAGGGAGAGGTAGACTGAGGATGAGGTGGAGGGATGGAGTTGAGAGGTATATGAGGGAGGGGGGGGGTGAGTTGGGGGGAGAGTAGTCAAATGGTAGGTGACAGAGCGACTGGGAGACGTTTTGTCTGCGGCCACCCTTTGCGGGATTAGGGCGTCGGGCTATAGATAGATAGATAGCATTTATATAATTGCCTGATAACCTTAAGTGAACGATCGATATACTGTATAGTAAAGTACCCTTGCATCCAGCATGCGTTTGTCAAGTACCATTCTCGTCCAGTACTGTTGGCAAAACAATAAAATAATACTGTAGTATGGATTTCTTGGGCTAGTACGGATTGGCTGTGCAAAGTGGGCCAAATCCGAGGAGTTCTTCTCTAGTACTGACATGCTTCATCCGGTACTACTACCCACATACGTGCAGGAAGATGGCAATCATGCTGTTCCTTGCGCCCCCTTCCATGTTCTCTTCACCCCACACACCACATCACATGCAACACATATTTCTTCTGTGAATATCTTGTACACACCTTCCATGTCCCCCATCTGCTCCAATTCATATTTACCCAATTGTTCCTCCACTTCTCTCTTATATTCTGCCTTTTTGTCATCCTCATGTAACCTTTCCACTCTCCTTGCAACTACTCCTTCCTCCCGTCCTTCCCTTCTTCTATTTCTCCATCTTACTTGGATCTTGATTCTGGCCACCACCAAGTAGTGGTCAGAAAGTCCACTCCCCCAACCTCTGTAAGCTCTTGCATCCATTACACATCTTCGCATCCTTTCATCCATACACACATGATCAGTCATTGCCTTCCTTTCATTCAGTTCACCCCCCCCCCTTCTCATCATTTGCCATGTATACCTGTGGATCATTTTGTGCCTGAAGAGGGTATTGGCTATCACCAACCCCCTCCCGGCACACTAACACACTGCCATTCTCATCTATCTCAGCAGGCACACCCCACTCACCAACTATGCCATCCACCTTCACACTCCCCACTTTACCATTGATATCACCAATCAAAAACACTCTCATTCCTTCCAAACTTTTCCATGCACACTTCCATATTTATCCAGAACTCTCCTCTCACTCTGCTTGCACGATCTTGCATTGGCGCATACACGCACACAATCGCCCACATTTGTATTCCAATTTTCAATCTTGCCCACACAATCCTTGAGCCAACTGATCCATACTCTCTTATGTTCATCTTCCATCTTTTGCTCACAACAATACACACTCCTTCTTTTGCCCTCTCATTCTCACCTACTCCTGCACAAATACCCCATCCATACTCCCATTCTTTCACACTCTCTCCTCTCCATTGAGTTTCAGTTACTCCACGTACATTCACTTTCGCACCGTCAAGCACCTGGACAATCTCTCTCTCTTTCACCTCATCATTTGCACCCCTTACATAAGTAAATAAAATCTGTAATCTTCTGGAAATTTCTATGGGCTTCTATATATACACCTGTATTTACCATATTACTGGTATATTACATATAACAGTATAAATGAAGTAACAAAATGACACATGATTTCTCTCTCTCTCTCTCTCTCTCTCTCTCTCAATATTTGGTTGTCTTTGAATCTTCCCTGAAAATGCTGATCATGTCACACTTCTTCACCTTCACTCTGTCCTTATTCTTGCTAAACTCAGTTATGGTTATCAAGCCTGTTGGTGGTAGGAAGTGGTGACCATCATCCACTTACATGAATATTTGATGTGCTTGATTTAGTGTTGCCTACTTCTTCCTTCACCTTTATCATTCTTTTTCTGTGTCTGCCCTCCTCTCTTCCTGTCTCCCAGGTTATCGAGCCTATTGGTGGTAGGTGGTTGTGACCATCATCCACTTACATAAATATTTGATGTACTTGGTGTAGTGTTGCCTACTTCTTCCTTCACCTTTATCATTCTTTTTCTGTGTCTGCCCTCCTCTCTTCCTGTGTCTCCCAGGTTATCAAACCTATTGGTGGTAGGTGGTGGTGGTGATCATAATCCACTTAAATGAATATTGATGTAGTGTTGCCTACTTCTTCCTTTACCTTTATCATTGTTTTTCTGGGTCTGCCCTCCTCTCTTCCTATGTCTCTCAGGTTATCAAGCCTGTTGGTGGTAGGTGGTGGTGACCTTCATCCACTTACATGAATATTTGATGTACTTGATGTAGTGTTGCCTACTTCTTCCTTCACCTTTATCATTCTTCTTCTGTGTCTGCCATCCTCTCTTCCTATGTCTCCCATCTTTCCTGTCACTTTTTATCACTCATCTTTCCCTTTCAAGTGCCTTTACATTGAGTGACAGGCCTAATGGCATCCTGTAAGCCAGGAACCGATTTACAGCGTGATTTGCAATGCAGGTGGTAGCTATATGACCAACCGTATGTGTTCCCTAAGTGTCAACAAATGGGTTGGGGGAGGGTTAGTTCCCCTCCCCATAAAACAACTAACTCCAAGTCAAATGGCCACCCCTTACGGGATTATGATGTCTGGTTATAGATAGATAGAAATCTATTGTTCTGCCTCCACTCACACTCTTTCAAAGTTAGGTTCTGTTCATCATATTGGTCTTTGTTTAGCTGTTGCTGCTTTTTGGTCAGCTCCTGCTGCTAGTCTTTGTGTTGAATCAGGCATCCCCCCCGGCCTTATCATCGTTCTTTTCTCATTATTAGGTCCTTTGATAGGTGGGGGCACTCACCATCCACTCACTCGATGTAGTGCTGCCGTCGGGTGTCTGCCCTTTCCTCTCCTCCATCCTTCTTTCCTTCCATCCTTTTCTGTCTTCCTTTACTTCATTCTTTCCTTGTCCTTCTGCCTATGGGTAACTTTACACTTCCTCTTCTGTCTTTCTTTCCTTCAATCTTTCCTCTTCCTTCTGCCTGTGGGTGGCTCTACACTGAGTGACAAGCCAAATGGTTTCCTGTACACCAGGAAACCATTTACTATGCTGGGTGGTAACCATATAACCAAACTTTGGCGCCTGGTGGTTTAGTGAGTAATTATTGCGCTCCAATTGGATTGAGCCAGTGAAGGTTTATATCCAAGGGATGGTTGGGGTTTATTGCTCATGTAATGCCACTCAGGGATGAGTGAGGCTGGTCACTCTCATCTTAAATGTCGGGACCAACTGCTTAGCCCCGGGCTTCTACTCTCCTCATGGGGCAATGTAGGATTGGATGATGGATGGATGGATGCATGCATGTCTCCTTCAGTTTCCTACTAATAAGTTGCTCCATCCTCCTAGCCTTCTTCAACACTCTTTCACTCAATCTCTCACCTCCTATTTCTGTTCCCCCTTCAGATCTTAAATGTCGGGACCTGCTGCTTAGCCCCGGGCTTCTACTCTCCTCATGGGGCAATGTAGGATTGGATGATGGATGGATGGATGCATGCATATCTCCTTCAGTTTCCTACTAATAAGTTGCTCCATCCTTCTAGCCTTCTTCAACACTCTTTCACTCAATCTTTCACCTCCTATTTCTGTTCCCCCTTCATATCCCCCCCCCCCTTCTTCAGTCAGTTTATTTCACCTTTCCTCCTATTCTCCCACTTCGTCCAGTGTCCTCACCTTGGCTTCTGCCTTCTACTATGGTCTGCCTTTCTTTTCTTCCTTGTTATAAATCTCTTCTTCCCAGATACTCTTCATTTCCTTTTTCGAGAACATATATTCTGTCACAGATATCTTCACTGATGGCCTCAAATTTTGCCATGGTGTCAGGTTTTCTGTTTTGTTCCCTGACTCCTCCTTGCACAGTACTCTTCCTTCTGTTGCAAGTATTTTCCCTGCAGAACTGTATGCTATTGTTTTTGCTCTGAAGTTGATTCCTTGATTCTCTTCCTCCACCTTTATCTTCGATTCTCTCAGTGTACTCATTTCCTTACACACCTCACCTTCTTCTCATCCTGTGATTATCCAAATACGGTATTGTAGTGGCTGTTCTATTTTTCTGTTTGGAAAAAGCCAATTACCTTCTGCTTGGTCCCTAGCCATATCGTCATTACTAGTAATGAACAAGCTGACTTTGTGGAATGTTCAGCTACTTTCTCCTCCAGGTCCTCTCTCTGCCCCATTCCTGCTCTTGATTGTTTTTGTCTTTTGACCTGTCTCTTCCATGAATGTTGGCAGTCCTCATGGGACCTTCAGGTTAACAACAAATGTTGCAGTATTAAACCCTCAGTTTTTCCCTGGCCTACATCACCCCATCCCAGTTGTCGATGGGAGACTATCCTTGCTTGTCTTTGCTTAGGTCATGCCCACCTCATTCATGGTTGACTTATGAGCCCTGACTCTCAGCCTTTTTGTTCACACTGTAACTCTCCATGACTGTCCATCACCTTTTTTCTTGATTGCTCATCTATACTCTAACACCATCTCTCAGCTTTCCCCCTCTTCTCCTCATTACATTGTCCCTTACTGTGTACTGATTTCCAAGGTGACTCTCCCACTGTGTCTGTTTCCAGTAGTATCAGTTTTCTTACTGCTTTTTACATCGTACATTTAATTTAATTATCTCCCCTGTTCCTATCTGCTTTAGTGCCATATTGCCAAATTATGGCCTGGTGCTAGTTCTTTATTATTCCTTCCTTCCTGCCTTTGAATCTTCCTGCCACTCCTGCCATCCGCTCATGCCACACCAGTGTTGCTCATTGCACCATTTGGGAACCACAGAGTTTAGGGATTAACTCATGTATAATTTACGATCTTTACCAGTCGCACTCTGTGTTAGTAATGTTCAGTAAACTCTCAGTACATCCAGCCTTGTTAAACCGAACTTTGGCTACATTGACCACTGAACAACTTCGTTATATATGGAACCAAGGGTCAAAATAGTGAGGGGACATGGCTGCAAGACCATAAGAAATGTAAATAAACAGCATTTGTTCCTTTTTTGTTTATTGTTTATTACCAACCCAAAACTTTTAATTATATTTATTGTACAGTATTAAGGTAAACAGTATATATATATAAAAAAAAAAAAAAAGTGAACATTAACCCTTTGAGATTTTCGGCCCTCTGTCGATTGTGTCTGTGCCAGATTCAGCCTGATGCACATAGAGCGTACTGTCACGCAGCAATATTTGTACCTAATTGGCCACTGTGCTTAATGAATGTGGTACCATTTTAAAACTAAATAATTGCTCTTTATCATAGTATGGTTGAAAAAGGGAAATACTGTAGCGACCATTAAGAGGAGTAGAAGTTAACCAAAAAGAAAAACTTGCACACCCTTCCATAAAAAAAATATTTGTAAAAAAAATTATTAGTGTTATGTGAAATTTGATAGCACCATGTCAGTCTACAGTAAATTCCCTTTCTATTGATATATAGGTTATGGCAATTTATGTTAGTTTTCACTGAAAAAAGCGAAAGCTCTTGCTGTCACACTGGCAAATATCCTTGCTGGTAATACTGATATTATCCATGGTAAAAAGCTATTTATTATGCATGTCTATCTGATGTACTCGTCACAGTAAAAACAAATAGTTGGAAAAGGATAAACAGGATAATGTATGTGGAACAAGGCCAGATGGGAGATGGAAAACGTCCAAAAATTATATATATATATATATATATATATATATCCATCCATCCATCCATCATCCAATCCTACGTTGCCCCATGAGGAGCGTAGGAGCCCGGGGCTAGGCAGTTGGTCCTGATGTTTAAGATGAGAGTGACCAGCCTCACTCATCCCTGAGTAGCATTTTATATATATATATATATATATATATATATATATATATATATATCCATCCGTCCATCATCCAATTGTACATTGCTCCATGAGGAGCGTAGGAGCCCAGGGCTAGGCAGTTGGTCCTGACGTTTAAGATGAGAGTGACCAGCCTCACTCATCTCTGAGTAGCATTATGTGAGCAGTAAACCCCAACCGTCCCTTGGATATAAACCTTCACCGGCTCGATCCAATTGGAGCGCAGTAATTACCCACTAAACCACCAGGCGCCAAAATTTGGTTATATGGTTACCACCCAGCGTAGTAAATAGTTTCCTGGTGTACAGGAAACCATTTGGCATGTCACACAATGTAGAGTCACCCACAGGCAGCAGGAAGAGGAAAGAATGAAGGAAAGAAAGACAGAAGAGGGAGTGTAATGTTACCTGCAGGCAGAAGGATGAGGAAAGAATGAAGGAAAGAAAGCCAGAAGAGGATGGAAGGAAAGAAGGATGGAGGAGAGGAAAGGGCAGACACCCGAGTGCAGCAATACATCGTGAGTGGATGGTGAGCGCCCCCACCGACCACATATATGTATATATATATATATATATAAATATATACAGTAATCACTCTAATATCCGGACGCCCAATATCCAAACATCCCCACTACCTGGACATAATCGCCCCGGGATCCAATATTCCCCAAATGGTAACCCCCCCCCCCGCACGGGAGAGCATTGTTGTGGCGCGTCATTCCTCCGACGTCCGATAGAGTGCCGCTACATCCTCCCCACTTTCCACCTGTCTCTCGCCGCGAGTGCACGCTCGTCGTTATGGCTGCCCACGTGATCGCTTTTGTGGTGGTGCCTTACCTGCTGCAGGCACTCCTGCTGCCCTCAGGCCTCCTCTTAGTGTGTGTGATGATGGCTCCGCCACCTGAGAAAAGGAAGAGAGTGGTGTTGACTCTGGAGAAGAAACGGGAGATATTGGAGAAAATATATGCGGGGTGGTCTTCTTCCCGCATTCTCCGCGAGTTTAACCTGGCCCGGTCTACTTTGTTCAATATTAAGAGATCCCGAGACAAACTCATGCAGTACATGGCTGACTTCTCGTCGAGAAGCAAACGCAACGTGGAGAGGAAGGTTATGTTTACCCCCAAGTTTGCAGAAATCGATCGATCCACATTGATTTGGTATCGACAACAACGTGCTGCTGGTGTGATGGTACGTGGAATGGAGCTGAAGGCTGCTGTTGAGAAGTTCGCCAGGCTTCACGACGCCCTAGACTTCAAGGCATCCGAGGGTTGGCTCTTTGCGTTCAAGTTATGGCATGGCCTTACCAACCGTAAAGCACATAGTGAAGCATTGGACACTAACGAGGATGGAGTTGACGAGTTTCGGCACAAGGTGAAGGGCTTGATCGACAGGGAGGGCCTCAATCTTGGTCAAGTCTACAGCGCAGATGAAACTGGCCTATTCTATCGCTTGCTGCCAACGAACACTCTAGCCGAGGAGACGGAGAAGCGTGTACCTGGCCGCAAGCTCTCCAAGGAACGGATATCTGCTTTGTGTTGTGCCAATGCTAATGGCATGCACCGGCTTAAGCCCGTTTTTGTTGGCCGCGCAAAGCAGCCGTGGTGCCTTCGTGGGGTGATGGATCTCCTTCCTGTCGTCTGGTACCATTCTTTGAAAGCATGGTTTACAGTTGTGATCTTCAAAGACTGGTTCCACAGCCAGTTCGTCAAGGAGGTCATTCATTACCAGATGAAGACACTGGGAATCCCGCGCGACCAGGTAAAGGCCCTCCTCCTCGACAATGCACTTGCCCACCCGTGCGACAAGGACTTGGTTGCTGAAAATGGCCGTATTAGGTGCATGTTTCTGCCACCTAATACGACTGCTCTCATCCAACCAATGGACCAAGGAGTGATCGTGGCAACAAAGTGCCTATACCGTCGGAAGTTCCTGGACTAGGCGATGGTTGTTCTCGAGGACGAGGACGAGCGCAGTGAGGGACGGGACACACGAGGCAAGCGGACTTTGGAAAACCTTCGCCGCTACAACATCAAGTCTGCACTGTACAACTGGGCTAGTGCATGGAAGGAAGTCCCTGTGAAGACTCTGGAAAATGGTTGGTCTCGTCTGCTTCTCGAAACGGATGTGGAGTACGATTTTTTAGGATTTGACGTGGATGACTTCCATGCACGGCTACGTACGCACGGCGATGATGTTGATGTGGATGATGTTCGTTAGTGGTTGGATGACGACGAGGGCGATCCTGGGTATCAGACGTTGTCTGATATTGAGATCTCGTCTTCAGTTGCAGGTGTCAGTACCGAACTTGAAGATTCCGACGAGGAAGGCGACGATGATGAGGACTCCTCTCAGCAGGACACTACTCCAGCCATCCCCAAGCTGAGCGCACTCCGGGAACATCTAGAGTTCGTCCTAGACTACCTGGAACACCCGGACTGCAACAGGGAGATGGGGCCCTTGGGACTCGTGGAGGAAGTGCTTGCTTTCAGGCAGCGCATCATCAATCGTCAGAATCGTTGGTCATTGCGTCAATGAACCATTGACAGTTTTTTCAGGCCCGTGACCCCCGCTGTGCCCAGCCCTGGCTCCACTCCGTTGCCTCCAGACAGGCCCTCGTGCTCCAAGCCACAGCCCAGCACATCAGCCACGGTGGAGTCACCGCTCAACGTGAGTTTGCGGCTGTCTTCAGAGTCGTCTGCAGTGGGTATGCCATCACCACGACCCAGCGATGCACCCTTAGGTCACCTGCCAGTGATACTCTCGGACTCTGACAGTGAATAAACAGCAAGAACTTCTCCACTAGACCACACGGGAATTTAGAGTGTTGTGCAGTGAAAAAAACAGTGTGTTGTGTTAAGGATTTACAGTTATGAGAGAAAAGACTCATTTGGAAAAAAATTTGATGTAAATAGACTTGTTTGTTTGGCCATACCACGTTGAGTACACCGCTTCCCGTCCGATCAGCAAAGTTAAGCAACGTTGGGTCTGGTTAGTACTTGGATGGGTGACCACCTGGGAACACCAGATGCTGTTGGCATCCCTACGTGTCAAGTGGGGTTGGTGGAGGATTAGTGCCCCTCCCTGTAAAACAATTAACTCTAAGCCCTTGGCCACCCCGTTTGGGATAATGAATGAATGAAAAGTTAAAGTGCAACACGTAGTAAGTTACAATGGAGCATTAGTTAGACAAGAGTGCACACTGTGAAGAGAACGGACTTCTGTGTGCGATTGACTAAGTTCAGTGCAAGACTTCAGGAACAGCGTACTGCAAGTGCTTCAGGAAATCCTTCTTACTGTCAGAGTCCGAGAGGAGGCGGTTATTCATCGAGGTGGCCATGGACTTGCTGTAAGTAGGCAGAATGTTTCATACTCTACTTTTTTCCATACTATACTTACCTCATTTCACTCTTTAATGTCCTTTATTGGTGTGAATAGGGTGTTAGGAGCTATGCATGTGCAGTAGGAAGGTGTTTTTCTGAGTTAGGCTAGGTTAGGGTCCATAAGTACCAGTCCAGGAGCCAGTCACCAGGATGTTTATTATTGTATGAACCTACTTCTAAACCCTCATTTTATGTTTCTTTTGCATTTATTTCAGTCATTTATGTGCTTTATTGGTGTGATTTGGATCTTAAATAGGTGCTATGCATGTCCAGAGGGAGTTGTATAGGTGTTTCTCTGAGTTAGGGTCCATAAGCTGGGGCCCAATATCCGGACAGAACCAATATCCGGACCTACCTGTGGCTCTATTACGTCGGATATTGGAGTGATTACTGTATATATATATATATATATATATATATATATATATATATATATACAGTATAATATATATATATATATATATATATATATATATATACAGTATAATATATATATATATATATATATACAGTACAATATATATATATATATATATATATATTGTTTCGTATGACTCGAATTTGAGTCATCAGGATCACAACAGCTGGATTTATGATGACGTGAAATTATGTCATTGGAATCTCGAAGGTTTTTGTGTGTGTGTGTGTGTGTGTGTGTGTGTGTGTGTGTGTGTGTGTCCGACTCTGGGCATAGGCTTCACAGCCTGCTATCAAGGCCCAGTAGTCCTCCTACATACCATAAACCTCTGCATGTCACCACTTCGGCTCTAACACCCACCGTCCATATTGAATACATGCTAGGGCTGTCTCATACAGGACTGGTGTATTGGTATTAGCGGGGCTATTTTTATGACATGTCGTCGGGTCTTCTGGTAGATCAATAAAGTCTTATTTTAATGAAATTCAAATCCTTAAACTGTTCCCTGCCCCAGCTGGGATTTGAACCTGGGTCTGGTAGGACTGCAGGCCACCTCTGTACTGATTGAGCCACCGCCTCCCCTCTCCTAGATATCCACCAAAGATTTACTGTTTATTGACCCTTTGTTCATTATAGCAAACCCTACTTAACGTCAGCTACATGGACCTATCGGATATACAGTAATCTTCCCAGTAACTGGTGTAAGACAGCCAAAGGCATGTCCAGGAAGTGGATTCATCTGGATACTGGGACTCTGCCTTCTGGACTGGTACTTATGGACCCTAACCCAACCCAACTTTGAAAGCCTCCTAAATAACTCCCAACCAGACATGTGCAGGACCTATTTAAGACCCTGTTCATACAAATAAGGGATTTAAAGCATGAAATAAATGAAAAGGAACCAGAGAATCAGGAATTAGAAGTGAATATGGAAAATATTTAGCAGTACACAGGGTAGTTCCAGGACGTCCGTGGCCATTACGAAGATTAACCCTCCTCTAAGGCTCTGGCATTGGTGAAAATGCTCTTGAAGCACGTACAGTTATCCAGTGTTGTGCTACACTTAATTCTTTGCACTGTGAGTTATAATTGTTTAATTCTGCACATTCTGTTCTTAATTGTGCCATGCCAGTTTCAACTGCCAGTTTGCACTCCCACTTAACCTTTTTGTGCACGGATAAGTTTTTAAGTTTTCTGTGCTACGACACATCAACTTTTCTCCCTTCCCCTCCCCCAGCCGCTGTGCACGCCAAAAAAGTGTATTCTCGGCATATTTTCACTGTAGCACCAGTCGAGCAGGGCAGTACTCACGAGGTGGATGGAAAGCTGATGACAGGGAGTGCTGGAGCTCCCGTTTCATCAACCCTCAGGACTAGTTCCTGACCATCCCCCTTTGCTGAACTTTTTCAGTATCTCAGTTACACAGAGAGTAGGCCAGCATGCTCTCCAGTACAAATTTCTCTAACTATCTACACCAAACTACATGCACAGTACACACTACACTTCCTATTCAAAATTCAACAAAAATGGCATCTCTACATCAAGCCTCGGAGTCCCCAGGGGGGGGGGGACCATAAATGCCCCCACCATCCGCCCCTCTCCCGGTGATGACTCGAGGTGCCTGGAACCACTGTCTGACTCTCTTCTTCTTCATTTCTGCAACATTCGCGGCCTTTCCTCTAACTTTCGCTCTGTTGAGCACCACCTCTCCTCCTCTAAACCTCACCTTCTTTTTCTAACGGAGACTCAGCTGTCTGAGGCAACTGACAGCAAACCCTTTTCTGTATCCTCCTACTTTCTCTATACTCATTTCAAAGCCAAAGATGGCTGTTGTGTATATATACGCAACGACTTCTCTTGCTCTCGTTTTCCTGAACTCGATTCTTCTGAATTCTCTACACTCTGGCTTCGGCTTTCCTGTTATTCTCTGACTAAATATATCTGTGCTGTTTACTTATCCCCTAATTCTACTGACTATCAAAAATTCTTTGACTGTCTTACTTCTACGATGGAACACATTCTATCCATTTCTCCTTTCTCTGAAATCTCCATTCTAGGAGATTTCAATGTTCACCACCACCTTTGGCTCTCCTCTCCTTTCACGGATCCACCTGGTGAACAAGCCTACATCTTTTCTATCCTTAATGACCTAGAGCAGCTTGTACAGCACCCTACCCGTATCCCTGACCGCCTTGGAGAGAGCTCCAACATACTTGACCTCTTCCTCACAACTAATCCTTCTGCTTACTCTGTTAATCTTTTCTCTCCATTGGGCTCCTCCGATCACAACCTTATTACCTTAACCTGTCCTATCACTCCGGTACGGCCTGTGAACCCTCCAGGGAAACGTCATCTGTGGCATTTTGGAGCCGCGGACTGGGAGGCCCTCAGGCAGTACTTCTTTGATTTTCCCTGGAATGATTATTGCTTCCATGGCCGGGAGCCATCTGAGTGTGCCTTGCGCATTATGGAGGTTATTCTCTCGGGCATGGAAGCATACATTCCTTTCTCGTATCCTTTGACTAACGCAAGAAAGCCTTGGTTTAACCCCTTAACCGCGGAGCGTCACTTTCGTGACGCTTGGGAGCAAGGGATCATACCGCGGGGCGTCGCTTTTGTGATTCTGTGTTATTTTGAATTCACCCGGGCGTCCAAGTGGGGGCTTGTATCATCTATCAGTACTGCCAATGTCCAACACTAGTCAGCACTCCTAATCTCATCTGTACTCCCATCCATTGTTGACAATTTAGCCATTTCTCCCCGTTCTTGACTCCCCTCCCTACCCCCCCTCCATTACCCTATCCTCTCGCCTGCCTGGCTGTGCTACGCTAAGTAAATCTTCCCTCAAATTTTTCACTGATTTCATCCATTGAAATAAGCCCTATGTCCTATTCTTATACCAAATAATATATACAAGAAAGAAATAAGGTAAGTGAGAGTGCCATACACCTGGAATTGGCTAATTATCACCTGACAACACCTCACGTGCACTCGTTCGGTAATTTTTGCTGTTTTTTTCCCCTTGAAATATGCCGTATAATCTATTTTCGTAATAAATATACATGTAAGGAGGGAAGGGAGAAGCCTAAGTGATATTTACATTCACCTGGAACTACCTAATTTATAATGTATTGTCTAGATTTCCTGCCAATCATATCAGTGCTACACAAAGCTGTTTCAAGATTTAACATTGGTAGCTCTGATTATATATCTCCTAAGTAGGCCTCTAATCTATTTTCGTAATAAATATACATGTAAGGAGGGAAGGGAGAAGCCTAAGTGATATTTACATTCACCTGGAACTACCAAATATATAATGTATTGTCTAGATTTCCTGCCAATCATATCAGTGCTAGACTTAGCTGTTTCAAGAACCAATATTGGTAACTCTGAATAAACCCTAAACAGGCCTCCAGGCTGGCCCTGCGTTATCAGTTTACTCTCATCTTCCGAAGTGAGGGGACGTATGTTTCTTCTTGCTGACTTCAAGGCCTTTTTTCACCCCCATGCAAATGGCTCTGTGATCTTTACCCCCTACTAAACCTCGTGTGGAAAGAGGTAAAGGGCTGACAATTGATAAAAGAGTGACTACGATCTTTCTATTGAGTAAAACAGTGCAAGTGGAATTGTAAATAATGTGTAAACAGCAAGTGAAAGTAATGAATGTAAATATACGTGAACAATGGAAAATAGTTTTATAAGTTATTTCAAGTGACAGTGCACAACACAGTGTAAATAAAATAGAAATGTAAATAACGTAAATAAAATAGAGAACGTAAATAGAAATGTAAATGAGTAGTATTATAAGAATACGAGTATATACCCTAGGAGTAATGAAATTGAAAGTTTCACTCTAGCATGTCTGAATGCTATGAGTTATGAGAATGAAGATGAAAGTGACATTCACTCTCAATGCCAGTATACAGGACGAGGAAGTGAATGCTACGTATTTTACTGAAAGAAATTGAATCCCTACAGTGACAATAAACTAATACTACTGAAGGAAACTTATGGATAAAGACTGTAGATATATATAAGTGTTATATAGTAATAGAAATATAAAGTGTGAGGGGTTTTATGAATAATAAATGACAGAGTAACAAAAGCGAACTAGTGCCAGTGCGACGATCAGACGTGCTCGTAATTTCCATTGCTTTCACAGTATTTTTTTTTTTTTTGAGTATGGATCCCAAACTACTTGAAAATTGTAGAATAGTGTTTCTAGTGTTTGTATCTGGCTGTGGTAATCATATTACGGGTTGTCGGGAAGTGTAAAGTGGAGACTTCGTTACCCCACTTCAGAGGTCTCCACAAGTCCTACGGTAACCGACGAAGGCTCAACAATCATTCCAGGAGAAAGCTGAAGGTATGTGCCATAAGCATATGTAATTTTATTATTCTAGGACTAATAACTGATTTTTGGCAAATATTTTTTGAGAGTCTGTCGGAGCCCAAATAACACCGCGGCACACGCAAGTCATTGGTAAACAAGCCCGCGGTGTAGGGGTTAATCACGCTTGTTCTGATGCTGTCCGCAACAAGGAGAGGGCCTACAAAATGTACCGGAGCCAGCCCACCCCTGAATCACATCATCTTTATGTTTCTGCCCGGAATCGTGCTAAGTCTGTTCTTCACTCTACTAAAAATAATTTCATCCATACTAAATGCTCTCAACTCTCCAACTCGAATTCTTCCCGCTCCTTCTGGCACCTTGCCAAAAATCTTTTTAACAACTTTACCTCATCATCCTTCCCTCCTCTTTTCTACTCTGATGGTTCTGTAGCTATTTCTTCTACTGATAAAGCAGATCTCTTCGCACAGACTTTCTCCTCCAATTCCACCTTAGACGATTCCGGTGCTGTTCCTCCATCACTTCCCCCCTCTGACTTCCTCATGGCTGACATTAAAATTTCTTCAGTTGATGTATTTTCTGCCATCACTGGCCTCAGTACTAACAAGGCATATGGGCCTGATGGGGTCCCTCCTGTTGTTCTCAAGAACTGTCCTTCTGTGCTTACACCCTGCCTAGGCAAACTCTTTTGCCTTTGTCTGTCAACTTGTACCTTTCCTTCTTGCTGGAAGTTTGCTCTCATTCAGCCAGTCCCAAAGAAGGGTGACCACTCCCAACCCTCCAACTATCGTCCAATTGCTTTAACGTCCTGTATTTCAAAAGTTTTCAAGTCAATTCTCAATAGAAAAATTTTAAGGCATCTTTCCTATCACAACCTTCTTTCCGATCGTCAGTATGGGTTCCGTCAGGGACGCTCCACTGGCAATCTTCTCATCTACCTTTCAGACTCCTGGTCATCCTCCTTTCGGGACTTTGGCGAAAGCTTTGCCATTGCACTTGACATCTCAAAGGCTTTCGATCGAGTCTGGCATAAATCTTTAATTTCCAAACTGCCCTCTTACGGTTTCTGTCCTTCTATCTATGCCTTCATCACTAGCTTCCTTTCTGGTCGTTCTATAGCCGCTGTTGTAGACGGCCATCGTTCTTCTCCTAGATCTATCAACAGTGGTGTTCCTCAGGGCTCTGTCCTATCACCAACTCTCTTCCTTTTATTCATCAATGACCTTCTATGCTGTACATCTAACCCTATCCACTCATACGCTGATGACTCCACCCTTCACCTTTCCATTCGGTTCCCGCAACGCCCATCTCAACAGTTACTTCAACAAACAAGGGATGAGGCTATGGCACACCTAATGTCTGACTTGGCTCGTATCTCTGACTGGGGTAAAAATAATATGGTTGTTTTTAATGCATTTAAGACTCAGTTCTTACACCTATCAACCCGACAAAATCTTCCACAGGTATACCCACTAATGTTTAATAATATTCAGCTTAATCCTGCATCATCCATGAACAAGCTTGGGGTTTCATTTACTCGGGACTTATCTTGGAAAGATCATAGTACATCTCTTGTAAAATCTGCTTCCAAGAGATTGGGTGTGCTAAGCCAACTCCGCTCTTTCTTTACCCCTGCACAATTGTTGATTCTATACAGGGGTTTTATCCGCCCCTGTGTGGAGTACAATTCTCATGTGTGGGGAGGCTCCCCACATACAGCTCTTCTCAATAGGGTGGAGTCAAAGGCTTTTCGTCTCATTAACTCTCCTCCTCTTACTGACTCCCTTCAACCTGTCTCTTCGCCGCACTGTTGCATCATTGTTTCTTTTCTATCGCTACTTTAATGGTCACTGCTCCTCTGAACTGTCTGCATGCATTCCTCCACCTCTACGACGGGCACGTAGCACCCGTCTGGCAGCAAACTCTCATCCCTTTTCTGTCCAACTCTCTAATGCAGTCTTTCATTTATGCAACAGGCCAGCTCTGGAACTGTCTCCTTCTGTTCTGTATTTCCTGCTGCCTATGATCTCCAGGCTTTCAAACGTAGTGTGTCCAGGCTTCTTAAAATGATCGGATCTTGAATTTGGCTCTCTGTTGTATTTTGTTTTTCTCTTGGAGGGAACTGTTACTGCTGGCTCATGGCCTTTGGTTCCTTCTTCCTTGCATTTAAAAAAAAAAAAAAAAAAAAAAAAAAAAAAAAAAAAATCCACAAAATCCACATATTCCTATTCTTTGATGTTTGTTCTACACAATAAGCCAAAAAATAAATAAATAAATAAAACTACAGTATACAGTATATACGTTATGGCCATGTGAATAAACATGCAGGAACATACATCTCACTTCCCAACATCATAAGTCAAATGTTTACTAATCAATCCTTGCATGTTATCCCATCATTGGAGAGAATTTTATTAGCTTTTGAATGAGTGGGGTCCCAGCTTGGTACGAGGTATGGTGTTCTAGTAATAAGTGAAAAAGTAAAACCCATTTCCGACAGACAACAGATTTTTTATTCGGGGAGGTATAGCAAAAAACGTTTCTTGGCACTGTTATGTTTTTATTGTATCATCTTATGCAGAATATCATTGGCTTTCATTTGAGACCACAATGGTAATTCTAGACCTCATAGTTTTTGAGAAAAATGCAAAAAACTACGATGTACCCATGCCGTGCAGGACTTCAGGGCGGTTTCCTGCCTCCCTCTGAGCTACTGCACATATTTCACCTATTCCTTGTACACTAGATATGCACACTATGTTCACATGATTCACTGTCACTGTTTTTATAGTTGAATACTCACATTTGGTGCAGGGTAGAGGCAGCATAGTTGATTAGAAACAGTAGCACAATCTTCATTGGGCCAGCGGCTGATAACGACCAGGAATGCTTCACAAACACCAAATTTCCTATTGCAAACACCAAAGCTAATCACAACAGTGCCCCAAAACTGTACATAAGCATTATTGGTATAGTGAAATACGTTACACAGCCGGGACGTGGGTAAGAGTGGAAATTTAAAGGGCCAAACTCCACTCACAACTCATTTGGTACCGAATAACCTGTCAGCTCTCTAACGGGTACCGGGACCCACAGTTGCCAATTCATTACTTTTGACAAGCACTAGGCAAGGTATGACACCTCCAAAAATGACACCGAATGGGCGAAAACATTTTTTATGACGAAAGTTTTTATGCTTAAATAACGACAAAGGTGTCAGCGAGTATAGTCGCAGCCACACCCAAATGATGACTAAGGCATCAATGCGGGCAAAGGGGTTAATCCTTTGCACTCTAAATTCTAATTTCTTAACACTGCACAACACTGTAAATTCCCATGTGGTCTAGTGGCGAGGTGTTGCAGTTTATTCACAAAAACAAACACGTGCGGTATCCATTGTGATGAGCATCTAGTCAGGATGGTAGTTAGGCGGTAACTGGGGAGGGGAGGAAGGAAGGGGCCACAGGCAAACACAGCTGTTCGGCTCCGTGCGCCAAATTAAAATTACCTTTTTTTTTTTTTTTTTTTTTTTTTTTCCCCCTGAAGTCCTGGGCCTAAAATGTCCTGATAGTGAGGTGTCCAGTTCTTGGGCGTCCGGGTAGTGGGCAGATTACTGTATCATTAGTCTCTTCCCTTAGTTGGTTCAATGTAGTGAGGGTTCACACTTGTTATCTCAAATTTACTTATTACTAATTTTGAACTACATTATTTACAGGTGAAGCAGATGGACAGACAGACAGATGAGATGTAACAGATGGAAAGAAATTTTGACGAAGACAACAGGCAGAAACAGCCGAGTTTCAGTACTTGATTGCTATACTGGAAGTGTAATTTTAATTCCATTCACTTACAGTATTATGTTAATTCTAACTCCTCTCAAATATACTGTTATGTTTAATATATATATATTTTTTTTATGTATGCAAACCATTCCTTCCATGACTCCTTCGTCTTTTGTTTATAAGTTTTCTTGGTGTTAGAGCCATAAAAATGTAGGTGTTTAAAAATATCACCAAGAAAAATTTAGTTTAACCATGTTCCTCCTGCAGTTGTGTACAAGGCTTTTGTCTTTCAAAAGACACTATTTATTGACACACACACACACACACACACACACACACACACACACACACACACACACACACACACACACACACACACACACACACACACACACACACACACACGAGCAGCCGGAGAGAGCGGACGTCCCAGCCATCGCTCCTAACCTTAAGTAGTTTCAGGAATTTTGTCTGTCCTGTCTCCTAAGGTCTTGCCTTAAATTTAAAATAATGAAAGTTAATAGACTACCAAAAATGTAAAGATTTATTGGCTATAGTATACATGAATGTTTGTAGTTTTTTCGGTAACAGCTGTTTTGGTACTTTACATTAAACATGGCCGAAAATATAAACAATGAGGGACTGGAATTTCAAGGATTTGATGCTAATACCAATGTTTTGGACCTGGTTAAAACATTAATTATGAGGATTAGTGAATTCGAAAAGAAAGTAGAGAATCTAGTGATAAAAGATGTGTCTGAAAATACGGAAACCACCATACAGAGTCTGATCCAGTCCAATGAAACAGCCAATGAAGAAATTAGGAATTTGAAGCGGGAAAATGTTGAACTGAGGAAGAAACTAGAAGAGAGTACTAATAAAACGGAGAAGGTGAGTAATGTATTAGAAGAACATAAGGCAAAGTGGGCACACGTAGAAGAAGAACAGAAAGAAGTGATCAGCTTAAGAGAGATCATCCAGGAAGAAAGGGAAATGAACAAGAAAGAAATGGAAGAAAATGTAGTGAAAATACTGAAGAAAAAAGAGAAAATAGTGAGAGAAACTGTAGAAAGGAACAGATGTGTGGTAGTGTTTGGAAACAGGGAAGAGGAAGAAAAGGTTAAGTTCGTAAGACTCGAGAGAGACACGAACATGGTGAGAGGAATATTAGGCAAGATTGACCCCGAAGGAGACAAGTGGGTAAAAGAAATTGAGGAAGTAAGGAGGATAGGGCCTTACAAGAATGGGGAAACAAAACCAATGAGAGTCACGTTTACATCAGAAAGTGTAATAAATGAGATACTTAAAGTGACCTGGAAATTAAGCAAAGAGGCGGGGATGGAAAATATTATAATAAGAAAAGATCTGAATGAAGAAGAAAGAGAAGTTTTAAAATCATTAAAGGAAGAAGTAAAGGAAAAAAATGATAAGAGGACAGAGGAAGAATGTAATACTTTTTTTTGGAGAGTATTGGATATGAAAGTAAGGAAATGGTATTTAAGGAAATAGAAGTGAAGGAAACTAGGGGGGATGGTTGTGAAAGATCAGAAGTTGAGGAAGTGGTACGGACAGAGAGTAGGAGAGAAGAGGGTATTAATAATGTCAAAAATAATTTGAAGGTGATATATACTAATGTTGATGGTTTCATATCGACATGGATCGAAATTAATGATTTCTTGAGAGAACATGAACCTGATGTCATGTGCTTTGTAGAGACCAAATTAAGAGAAGATATTGATGTTCATTTGGGAGATGGTAAATACAAACTGTGGAGAAAAGACAGAAAAGAAAAAAAAGGAGGAGGAGTGATGATAGCAGTGAAGAACAACATAAATGTAGATACTGTGGAAATGGGAGAAGGCAGGGCTGAACATATATATATGAAATTAGAAACTGGAGAGAATGTTAAGAGAGATATGGCCATAGTGTATGTTCCCCCAAAGACGAGAGCATGGAAGGATGACGAATACCATGAGATGTTGTCAGATATGGCTAGCTACTTGCAAAAAATAATTGAGAAAAGCAATAATATAATTTTGGTGGGTGACTTTAATTGTAAAGAGGTGAACTGGGAGGAATGGTACTCGGGAGGCGGCGAGGATTCGTGGGGCACTATGTTATTAAATATAATAATGAATAATGTGATGACGCAATGGGTCAAAGAAGAGACACGGTTTCGAGGTGAGGACTCACCAGCAAGGTTAGATTTACTGTTCACCAAAGAACCCGATGTAATAGAATCATTGGAATATCTCTGTCCTTTGGGAAAAAGTGATCATGTGGTCATTGAGTTCCAGATGTTAATAGGAAACGTCGAGCCAAGAGACGAGCTTCATAGACAGGGAAGATACAACTTTGGGAAAGCAAATTTTACAGGATTGAGAAACTTTTTTGAAAATGCGGATTGAAGAAAATTCAGAGAAACAAGAGAGATACAGAGGAAGTGGGATATCTTTCTAGACCTCTATAATTTGGGAGTGGAAAAATTTGTACCAAGAGTAAGAGGGAAAGAAAACAGGAAAAAGGAGTGGTTTAATAGAAGGTATATGATAGCAAAAAAAGAGAGAGATAAGGCATGGAACAATTGGAGAAAGAGAGGTAACGACAGAACAAAGGAAGAATATAAAAGAACAAGAAATGAATACACAAGAATACGTAGAGAAGAAGAAAGGAATTTTGAAAAAGGTATAATTGACAAATGCAAGGATGAACCCAAACTGTTTTATAGATTTGTTAATGGCAAACTGAAACAAAAGGAAGGAATCACCAAACTGAAAGTAGAAGGAGAGGTCTTTAAGGATGCGGCAATGCAAGCAGAAATAATGAACAAACGTTTCCAGTCAGTTTTCACTAAAGAAAAGGAGCTTGTGGAAGGGGAGGGAGTGATTAGAAATGTTCCAGTGATGAAAGATATAAAAGTGGAGGTACAGGAAGTGTATAAATTACTGGAAACTCAAGATGTAAGGAAAGCCCCAGGACCTGATGGAATTTCTAATTGGGTACTGAAGGAATGCAGAGAACAACTGGCGGATAAAATTCACAGCTTAATTGTATGCTCACTGGAAGAGGGGAAAGTGCCAAAAGAATGGAAGAGGGCAAATGTGGTACCAATTTACAAGGGAAGAAACAGGGAAGAACCCCTGAATTATAGACCAGTGTCTCTAACCAGCATGGTCGCAGAATTGTGTGAGAGAATCCTGAAAGACAGATGGATAAAATATGTGGAAGAGATGAATATTTTGGCTGAATGTCAGTTTGGATTCAGAAGTGGAAGGTCATGTGTTTCAAACTTGTTGAGCTTTTACTCAAGAGCGATTGATGTGGTACAGGAGAGAGATGGTTGGGTGGATTGTGTGTACTTAGACTTAGAGAAGGCCTTTGACAAGGTACCTCATAAGAGACTAATGTGGAAACTAGAATATATAGGAGGACTAAAGGGGAAACTTCTGGAATGGATGAGAGACTTTTTGAGAGACAGACAAATGAGGACAGTAATAAAGGAAAAGATGTCTGGATGGAGGGAAGTAACAAGTGGAGTCCCTCAAGGCTCAGTGTTGGCGCCAGTAATGTTCCTGATTTACGTAAATGATATGGTAGATGGAGTGAACAGTTATGCAAGTCTGTTTGCTGATGATGTAAAGATCTTGAGGAAGATAGAGGTTGAGGAGGATTGTAAAATACTGCAGGAGGATTTGGATAGGATACACAATTGGAGCCGGACGTGGGAAATGAAATTTAATGTAAAGATATGTAAAATATTGGAAATGGGTAAAAGTACCAGGAGACCATCACTGAATTATTTTTTGGGTAATGAATTAATCACAAAAAGGAGAGAAGAGAAAGATTTGGGAGTGCTGGTCCAAGATAGTTTGTCACCAGAAAAGCACATTAACAAGATAGTTGGAGAGACTTATAAACTCTTGACTAACATAAGAGTAGCATTTCATTATATGGATGAGGAAATGATGAAAAAATTGATAGTGGCCATGATCCGCCCCAGGTTAGAATATGCAGCGGTAGTGTGGTTCCCACACAAAAAGAAAGATATAAACAAGATTGAGAGAATACATAGAACAGCAGCCAAGATGGTCCCCAGTCTAACAGACCTGTCATACAGAGAGAGGCTGGAAAAACTGGATTTGCCTTCGTTAGAGGAAAGGAGAAAGAGGGGAGACATGATTGCAGTGTTCAGGACCATGGTGGGAGTAGATAAAATTGACAAAGAAGATCTGTTTGTATGGGATAAGAGAGCAACAAGAGGACATGGAATGAAATTGAAAAAGTCAAGCTGCTTGAAGGATATCAAGAAATATAGCTTTCCTTACAGAAGTATAGACTTATGGAATAGCCTGGACAAAGAGATCGTCCAGTCTAAAAACTTAAACGAGTTTAAAGTTAAATTCGACTTATTGAGAAACAGCGACGGAAACCCACGAGCATAGTACATTCCGTGTATATCACAATTAGGCATATTAGGTAAATACTTAAATATTTGGAATGACTTAGACAAAGAGGTGGTGCATGGGAAAAACATTCATGTGTGTAAAGGTAGACTTGATAAATGTGGATATGGAGACAGGACAACACGAGCATTGCTCAATTCCTGTATACTACAAATAGGTAAATACACACACACACACACACACACACACACACACACAGAGGCAGCATCAGAGTCAACACGTCTGTCTCCTCGCTCCGCACAGGCTATACTGGCCACACCTAAATAGTATCTTTATATGAGTCAAGCTCTGTACTAGGTTAAACTAAATGATGTTCTAATATAGAAGACAAAGTACTGGTATAAGCAAAAGTGTTGTCCAAATAACAGAAAACATCCCATTAGTACAAGAATCCGCCAATCAATGCATCATCAGCTGGCTGTCACCTGTCACCAGACGTGTAGCAAGGAGATGCCTACTTGTAAGGAGAATCTTTCTAAATAATACTACAACATGAGCACCATCTTTAGTAAAGTGAATATGGAAGGAGTTAAGAAAAGGGATGAAGGTAGAAAACAGGATGATAGTTTCTACCAGGAACTGGTTGAAATGGAAACATATAGCAAACTAGTAGAGAGGGTGATTAAACAGGAGAAGGCTTTTCAGGGTGAAAGGAATGAAATTAAGAAGCATTAGTGCTTGCAGAAGAAAGAAAATGAAAAATGAGTAAAGTAATTAAACAAAAAAGACAACAGTAAATGAAGTGTCAGTTGAGGTGGGTTCACTTAGATGGAGGATTAGTGAAATGGCAAGTACAGTTGTGAACCATAAGAGGATTACAGAGGCATTCAGATATGATACAGTGACAATTAGGCAAGCAAGCAGTCTGATAAACCAAAGCAGTGATACTGAAGAGAAGATAACCCAGGTGAAAAAAGTGATGCAAAGTTACAAAGATGATGTGGAAACTACTTATGCTGAAATGGTGAATGTAAGGAAAGACTTGGAAACATGAGTCGAAGAAAAAAGCATTAGAAAGCAAGTGAAGGAAATAATAAAAAACAACCCAAAATTGATCAAAGATTCAGCAGATACCAACAAATCTATAGTCATCACTGGTATAGATGAAGAATAAAAAACAAAGTTTCAAGAGACAAAAAGTAGATGGCAAATATAATGAGCATATTGAAGGAAGTATCAGAGGAAATCTGCTATACAGACATAGAGGAACACAAAAGACTAGGGAAATATGTAAGAAGTAAATCAAGGCCCCTGAAAGTAACCTTCCAGAGTGTGAACACTGTGGAAGAATTATTTATAAATGCAAACAAACTCGGAGAAAGAGGAATTTTAAAAACGTATGGGTAAAACGATGCCTAACTCAAGAGGAATTGGGAATACTAAAGGAGAAGAGGGAGAAGGCAAAAACAAAAAGTGAGGAAAGATCTGAAGAAGAGAAATTTTTTTTACAAAGTAATGGGGTACTTTATGGGGTGGAAGACAATTGACAATCGTCATGGTCGAGCCTGCCACAGACGTCGTAGGACACGCATGCTCATGAATCATATGTTGCATTTGTTTGTGTGCACTTGTGATAGGATTAATGTCATTCCTACCTACAAAACCACTTACACTCTCCAATGAATACACACAAGAGCTTATTCATTTGTATGAGTCATACAAAAAGGTAAAAATATTCTAATCTGGCAAGTCTAGCAACTAGTCAGCTCATTCATCCCTTATAATTTAATGTTTTCTATGTTAATTCTTTAGAAATGAGTAGATTTGTATCTCTTAATATATGGTTTCAATGAGGAAAGTCATATTTTCCTCCTCTGAGATGATTTACTAACTTAAATTTATTAATGCCTAAATTTGCCTTCAGTCAACGATTTCGACAAACCGTCCCAAATCCAGGAACGGTCAACAGTCATTTTTTGCCTGCTCTGAGAGAGGTCGGAAGGCTGGACTGAAGTCGAGAGGACGCACGCTGAGTATCTGAGATGTCAGGATCGTACTGTTGTGTTCCCCTGTGCATTAATAGGGGTGGCCATCAATTTCCTCAGAATATGAATGATGAAATTACAAAATAAACAATTTGGATAATATAGTGTCATATACAGTATGTATATATTTCTCAAAGTGGCTAATCAATCCAGAATAGAATATATTCTCTATAATAAGTATATATAGAAAAATATATGTATATATATAAAAATATGTGCCTTTCACTTTCACTCACAAAGTACACACTGCTTCCCACCCAGATGACTTAACACTCCCATACACACTTCATGACTGGAGTACTACAAAAAGACTCAGAATGGCCTCTTTTATGGTAGAACACAGTCATAACTCACACCTTACTATCAACAACATCCCTGTTGTCCCACATGCACACAAAATCTTTGGTGAAATGAAAGCACAGTAACAGAAGAATTTGGTAATATCTTGCAGCATAGAGCAGTTAGTTAGAAGCTGATCTGTAAAAATATTTATCTAAGACAGCCTTTCTGAAATTATCTTGATGTCCTCAAATGTGAATATTACAAAATCTTGGGTGCCGCAATATTAGTAAACAAAAGCAGAGTCTATCTTGTCCCTGGGACTGTACCTTCAGTGTGCATGTGCCACTTGGATATTTGGGATGTTACGAGTGTCGTACCGATTTTTTACTTATATTGGCTAGTAATCGACTTGAAGAGGGCAATTACAAAGTATTTTTTTCCAGCCAATAGTGAGTAATGTAACTTCACCTCTTTCAGTACAATAAAAGACTACTAATGCAAAATAAATGAGGATCTTGGAGTTCATTTGATGCTAGTCTAGCTAGATAAATATTTTTTACGTATTACTATGAAAATAATAAGCAGTTTGCCTTCATTTCTTCTCAATTATTTGAGAAAAAAATAATTCCTCTACACATTACAAACATTAATTTGAATCATAAGTCCACACAAAGATATACTATTAATGATTCATGAGAGTGCGACTGTTCACTGTCAGTGGCAGGCTCGACCACTTCAATGGCGGCTCCAAAGCACCCCATTGGATTGCAAGTACAAAAGTGGTACATAAGCATCAGGGAATAAAAAGAAGGAAGCTAGTAGACTCAACATACGGCAAGTATGTAAACAAGATGATTGAGTTGATGTACTCAGATGTAGATGGAATGGTGTCTAAATTATTAGAGATGAAAGACTACCAAAGAAAGGGAACCACATGTTATTTGCCTAACTGGAACATATCAAACGATACCTTAAACTTAGAGGAATATGGAATATGGAGAAGAGACAGAAATTTAAGAAATGGAGGAGGAATTATAATCTTAACAAAGAAAAATCTACAAGTCCAGGAAATAAATAAAGATATACCCTCACAAGCAGAACTGATTGCATTGGATAATAACATCTGAAAGGAAATTAATTGTGGCAAATTTATACATGCCATCCAAAACAAACACTTGGGAAGATTCAAATATGAAGACCTGGCAGAAAGTACAATTCAGAGTTTTAGAACATTACTACAGTACATAGAATGGGAGAGAAGTCTGAGAGAATTATATTTACTGGAGATTTCAATACATATATAAATTGGAATACTCTAGATGTAAGAGCCATGAAAGCTGTTGGGATTAAAAGCTACTGGATCTTTTGCAAGAGTTTTTCCCAACAGCATGCAAAGGAAAACTCCAGAAAGAGAGGACTTCATGATCCATCAGTACTATACTCCGTTTTTTTTATTGAGGCAAAGATGCACTTGACAGGTTGATGATGATTGGCTGAATGCAACATGTCCGAAAAATATTTACTAACCCAAATTTCCCCCTAAGATATTTGTTCTCAGTTAATAATGCTAGATTATGAAGTAATGTTGCATTCAGCCAATAATCACCTATCTGTTAAGTGCATCGTTGACTCGATAAAAAAAACTGAGTACAGAGCTTATATTTACTAGGCAAGAAAATGATATTGACAGTATAATGCATCACCCTCCATTCAGCAAAAGCAACCATGCAGTATTAAATTGCAACTCAGGATTGCATATGACATAGTTAACAGCAGTGGGAGTTACAAAATGGGGCTAAACTACAAAAATGGCAGCTATCATGACCTGAAGAAATACTTCTTAGAAACAGATTGGGAAAAGGGGCTTAGAGGACAAGATTTAAATATTATATATGGAAAATTCTGTTATTTTTATGCAATAAGAATCCAAAATTACATCCCTCAGCACAAAGAACTGAAAATAAAAAGGTGGTTTAATACAGAATGTAAAAAAAGAGAGAGAGAGAGAGAGAGACACTGTGGAAGAGATACAGAAGACACAATAGTGAGAGGGCATATAACAACTAGGAACAGAGAAGAAATTATTACACATAGGTAAAGAGGGAGACTCAAAGACTGTTTCAGGAAGACATAAATAAAAGTTCCGCAAATAAAAGTAGTGATCAACCAAAGCTATTTTACAGCTACAACCGAAGCAAAACCAAAGTTAAAGATAAAATACAGTCCATTATGGACGACGGATCACCTATGCACAAGAGAAATATATTTGCGAAGCACAAAATACAAACTTCCTATCAGTTTTTACAGAAGAAAATAATTTTGAAAGAGATGATATGGAACATGGATGCCCACACGTATTACCAGATAGCTATACAAATATCAGAAAAAGTAGTACAGGAAGAGTTAAGTAAACCAGACAAAGGAAAATCAAATGGTCCTGCTGAAATTTCAGGTTGGGTACTACATGAATGTTCAGCAGAGTTAAGCAGAACATTAATCTTTAAGGCATCCTTACATCAAGGTAAACCACCTGATATATTGAAGAAAGCAAACATTGTTCCCCTATTCAAGAAGGGAATAGACAGAATCCACTCAACTGCTGACCATTATCACTAACCAGTGTTGTAAGATACTAGAAAAGCTGATTAGAAAAATTTGGGTAAACCATCTAGAAGAACACAGTACAATAACAGAAAGGCTGTACAGTTTTAAAAAGGGAAAATCATGTATTACTAATCTGCTAAACTACTATGATAGTGTTACAGAAACATTACAGAAAAGAGAAGGATGGGTGGACAGTATGTATTTAGATTTCAAGAAAGCATTTGACCGAGTACTGCACCAAAGACGTTTATGGAAACTGTACCATCAAAGCGGTATGCAAGGCACCCTGTAATGTTGGATGCAAGATTTTCTCAGAAAAAGGGAAATGAGAACAGTACTAAGAGGAGATTATTCATCATGGAGGAAGTGACTAGAGGAGTTCCACAGGGCTCAGTGCTTGCACCAATTATGTTTTTAGTATATATAAATGATGTAGACACTAATGTTGGAAATTGAAGCTATCTAAATATGTTTATGGATGATGCAAAATTACAAAGGAAAATTACTAACAGATTCTTTCAGAGTGCAACAAGAAGAGTTAAATAAACTTCATGAATGGAGCAATAAATGACAAATGGAATTTAATGTGAACAAGTGTCATGTAATTAAGTTCGGTAAAAGTGAGAAAAGACCAGATTGGAATTATAAGTTAGGATGATCAATCCTACACATATCAGAAAGGGAGAATGACCTAGGAGTATCAATAACAAACTATCTCCGGCTGACTACATCAGTGAGAAGGCATGTATCATGTATACACTGCTTGCTAATGTGAGAAAAGCATTCACATATATAAATGAAGACATGCTGAGAAAGACAGTAACATCCTTCATCAGACCAACCTTGGAGTATGCATCAGTAGTCTGGAATCCTCATATCAAAAAGCCCATAGCTAAGATTGCAAAAGTACAGAGGGCAGCTACAAGATGGATACCATGCTTGCGGGATGTAAGTTACGAAGAAACTCTAGAAAAATTGAATCTACCAACACTACAAGAAAGAAAGAAAAGAGGAGTCATGCTTATGCTATATAAATGCATCTCAGGGAAAGAGAAAATAGGCATAAATGAATATATAACCTATTGGGAAGCAACAGCAAGAGGACACTGCAAAAAACTACATAAAATGAGAGGTAATAAAGATGTAAGGAAATTCAGTTTCCCAAATAGGGCAGTTGATCAGTGGAATGCACTGCCAAATCAATGGAATGCACTTCGGAATGAAATAGTATGTGCCAAAACTATTCATAAATTTAAGGACAGGTATGATAGGAATGGTTTAATATACGGGACAGTACGAGCTTGACACATTACTGTAAAGATACAATTAGGTAAAAACATTTAGGTGAGGTAAGAACACAGACATACACAGCCAGAGCGAACGGACGCGTCTCAACCGCCTCAACTACCACAGCAAACCTGAAGTAGTTTTCAGGAATTATGTTTGTTCTGTCTCTTTTAGTCTTGTCTAAAGTATTGCAAGTTACTATAGTCTACCAAAAATGTAAAGAGCTGTTGTCAGTGAATATACATGAATGTTTATTGGAATCTTAGTAACAGCTGTTTAGTACTGTAACCAACCTCACACATGGCTGACTGTAAAAGTCGAGGGACCCGAATTTCCAGGATTTGACAGTGAAACAAATGTGATGGATCTAGTTAAAATGTTGATTATGAGAATTAGCATACTAGAAAAGAAAGTGGAGGATCTAATATCAAGAAATATGCCTGAAAATACTGAAAACACAATACAGAGTACGATACAGGCCAATGTGACAGCGAACCAGGAGATCGAGAATTTGAAAAAAGAAAATATTGAATTAAGGAGAAAACTGAAAGAGAGCAGTAACAAAACGGGGAAGATGAGTAGTGTGTTACCAAAAGGCAAAATGGGCACCTGTGGAAGAAGAACAGAAAGAAGTGGTCAGCTTAAAGGAAATCATTCAGAAAGACAGGGAAAAAAATGGAAGAAAATGTAGTGAAAATACTGAAGAAAAAAAGAGAAAATAGTGAGAGAGAAACTGTAGAAAGGAACAGATATGTGGTAATATTTGGAAACAAGGAGGAGGAAGAAAAGTTAGATCTGTGAGACCCAAGAGAGACTTGAATCAGGTTAGAAAAATACTGGGCAAGATCGATCCTGAAGTAAACACGTGGGAAAAAGAAATTGAGGAAGTAAGGAGGATAGGGCCATATAAGAAAGAGGAAGCAAGACCAGTGAGAGTTAAGCAGTCATCAGAAACTGTAGTAAACAATATAGCTACTTAAAGTGACCTGGAAACTAAGTAAAGAGGCAGGGATGAAAAATATTATAGTAAGAAAAGATTTGAATGAAAAAGAAAGAGAAGTTTTAAAATCTTTGAAGGAACAAATAAAGGAAAGAAATGACAGGAGGACAGAGGAAAAACGTAAAACTTTTTTTTGGAGAGTGATGGATATGAAAGTAAGGAAGTGGTATGTGAGGAGCTAGAAGTGAAGGAAATGAGGAGGATGGATATGAATACGAAAAAGAGAATGAGTAAAGATTTAACCAGTCCAGTAAATCTAAGTATCATGTATAGTAATGTAGATGGGTTAATATCTAAGAAAAAGGAAATTGGAGACTATATAAATGAAAATAAACCTGAAATTGTTTGCTTCGTGGTGACTAAATTGCCCCTGAGATGTTGATCCAAAATTATTTGGATGGAACAGTTATAATATTTGGGGGAAGGATAGAGAAAGCAAGTTTGGGAAGGGTATAATGATTTTAACCTTTAATGACCCAAGGGAAAAAAATATAGAAATTGAAAATACCGTAGCTGAACTTTTGGGAATTGAAATAGAGGACAGTTGTGGAGGAAAAAAATATTTGTAATAGTATTTTATATGCCCCCCAAAACTAGGGCATGGACAAAAGAAGATTATGAACAGTTGATAAGAAAATCCATTATTAAACTAAAGATATTAATTGAACAAAGAAATAGAATAATAATAATGGGAGATTTTAACTGTAGAGAAGTTGATTGGGAAAGTATGGATGCTGGGAACAATGAGAAATCATTGGGAAATAAATTAATGGAATTGGTGATGGAAAACATGTTAACCCAGATAATTAAAGAAAATACAAGAATTAGGGTTGATGATGAACCATCAAGGCTCGACTTGGTATTCACAAAGGACCCAAATGATGTGTGGAAAATAACTTACCAATGCTCCTTTGGTAAAAGTGATCATCTGGTTATTGAGATGGAAGTGGAGGGAGTAAGGGAAGGAGAAAGAGATGAAAAACACAGAGAAAACATATACAATTATTGGAAGGCAAACTTTGCATCCCTGAGGAACTATTTCCAAAATGTAGACTGGAATAAAATGAATACTGTTACAAATGTTGATGAAAAATATGAGTTTTTGATAGTATATAAAACAGGAGTTAGTAAATATGTCCCAGAATTTTCTGCAGCTATGGCAAGGAAGAAAGAATGGTTTAACAACAGATGCAGAAGGGCACATGAGGCAAGAATATTAGCATGGAATAAAGTGAGAAGAAGGTATAGTGAAAGGGCTTGGAATGAGTACAAGCATGTAAGAAATGAATATGTAAGGGTGCGGAGATAAGAAGAAAGGAAATGTGAAAAGTATATTGTTAATAAATGTAAAAAAGAGCTGAAACTATTTTATAGGTTTGTAAATGGTAAAATGAAAGTTAAGCACAGTATAATATGATTGAGGGATGGAGATGTAACTGATGAAAGAGAAGAAGAATTGTGCAAAATAATGAACAACAAGCTGCAGTCAGTCTGTGTGTTGGAAGAGGAATTTAGGGAACCTGAAATGGAACCCAGGATAACGGAAATGGCAGAAATTGCAGTTGACATAAATGAGGTGCTACAGCTGATGAGGGGTGTGGATGTGAGAAAAGCAATGGGACCAGATGGTGTGGCAGGATGGATCCTGAAGGAATGTGTGTTTATGTCATCATCAAGACCTTGCTGGAAAATGGACAGTTGCCTAAAGATTGGAATAGAGCTAGTATTGTGCCAGTCTTCAAAGAAGGAGATAGGGAAGATCCACTCAATTACAGACCTGTATCACTTACTAGTATTGTTTGTAAAATCTGTGTGAAGATTATTAGAAATAGATGGATAAAGCATTTAGGAGAAAATGAAGTGATAACACCAAGACAGTATGGTTTTAGGGAAGGAAGATCATGTGTTACTAATCTATTAAAGTTTCTTCAGTATGGTAATAGATGTCATACAAGAGAGAGAGGGATGGGTGGATTGTGTCTATCTTGATCTGAAGAAAGTATTTGACAGGGTGCCCTATTGGAGACTGCTGTGGAAGTTTAAGACCTTTGGAGGGGTGCATGGGAAACTATTAAAGTGGATGGGAGGTTATTTGATAGGAAGGCAGACGAGAACAGTTACCGTATAAGAGACGAGTTTTCACAATGGAGAATCATGACTAGTGGGGTACCCCAGGGCCCTGTCTTAGTCCCAATAATGTTTCTGATATATGTAAATGATCTGCCAGAGGGTTTGAATAGTTACATGAGTATTTTTGCAGATGATGCTAAAATCGTGAAACATATTAAATGTATTGATAGTTTTAAAAAAATGCAAAAGGACTGGGACAGACTCCACAGCTGGAGCCAGACTTGGAAAATGGATTTTAATGCCAAGAAGTGTCATGTATTAGAAATGGGAATGAGTGAAAAAAGACCGCACTGGATGTATAAAATGGGCAATGAGATGATTAGTAAAAGAAAAGATGAGAAAGCCTTGGGAGTGTTTATTCAGAATGACTTGTCACCAGAAAAGGATATAAACGAAATCATTGGAGGAACTTATGGATTACTGACGAACATGAGAGTGGCTTTTAATTATATGAGAGACTTGATAGTGACCATGATAAGACCGAGCCTAGAGTATGTGGCTGTGTTATGGTCTACTCATTTGAAGAAACATATTGAGAAACTAGAAAGGGTTCAATGGATGGTAACAAGGATGATATCGTGCTTAAGGGAACTCACCTACGAAGAGAGATTGGAAAAATTGAAGTTACCAACACTGCGCGAGAGAAGGGAAAAAAGTGACTTGATCACAATATTTAGAAATGTAAGAGAATTGGAAAGGGTGGATAGAGAGGATCTTTTTGTGTTGGATGATGGAAGAACAAGAGGTCATGACTGAGATTTTCGACCCTCCGCCGATTGTGTCAGTGCCAGATTCAGCCTGGCTCACATAGAGTACACCGTCGTGCAGCGATATTTGTACTTAATTGACCACTGTACACTAACTTTTTATGGTAGACTAATGAATGTGGTTAAATTGACCACTGTACACTAACTCTTTATGGTAGACTAATGAATATGGTACCATTTTAAAGCTGAATAGTTGCTCTTTATCTTAGTATGGTTGAAAAAGGTAAATATGGTAGCTAAAAGGCCAATATGATGAGTAGAAATTAGCCGAAAGGGAAAAGTCGCACACCCTTCAGTAGAAAAATATGTGTAAAAAAAAAAAAGTATTAGAGTTACATGAAATTTGATTGCACCATGTCAGTCTACAGTAAATTACCTTTCCATTGATATATAGGTTATGGCAATTTACGTTAGTTTTCACAGAGAAAAGCTAAAGCTCTCGCTGTCACATAGGCAAATATCCATGCTGGTAATACTAATATTATTTATGGTAAAAGCGAATTTATTTTGCATATCTGTTTGATGTACTTGTCAGTGTAAAACTAAGTAGTTGGAAGAGGATGAACAGGATAGTGTATGTAGAACTAGCCCAGATAGGATATGGAAAACATGCAAAAAACAAATGTTGTTTCATGTGACTCGAATTCGAGTCATCAGAATCTCAACGGTTGGATTTACGATGACTCGAAATCGCGTCTTCGAAATCTCAGAGGGTTAATGATCTTAAAAGCTTCAGTTTCCTGAACAGAAGCATAAGTATTTGTAATGACTTAGATGACGAGGTGGTGCAGGCAAAAAACATTCATGTGTTTAAAAGTAGACTAGAAAAATGTAGATATGGAGACATGATAACTCGAGCTTAGCTCAATTCCTGTATACTACAAACAGGTAAATAAAAATAGGTAAATACACACACACACACACACACACACACACTAGGCACCGAGGAGAGCAGACGCATGCTGCCACCGCTCCATACCTGGGCAGCTTGGCCAATGGCATTACCTAAATTAGTATCTTTATATGAGTCAAGCTCTGTACCAGGTTAGACTAAATGGTGTTCTAATATACAGGGTGTTTCGGGAGTTAAGGTGAAAACTTTGGGAAATGATAGATGAGGGAATTCTAAGCAAAAAATGTTATATGAACATGTGTCCAAATCTCAACCGTTACAGAGCTACAATTACTGATTTTCTTATGGGCGAATTATGAAGGAGACCATTTTCGCCCATAAGGTCATCAGTAATTGTAGCTCTGTAACGGTTGGGATTTGGACACATGTTCATATAACATTTTTTGCTTAGAATTCCCTCATCTATCATTTCCCAAAGTTTTTGCTTTAACTCCCGAATCACCCTGTATATGTTATCATATTGTCTTCTCCATTGTACCGAAAGGGTATGCTATGTGTTGCAAATATCAAAAGGAAAAGCTTGATTCTGGCTTAAGCTGCAGTAATTCACTGGGGTGTAGGTAAAATTTATATGTCTTACTTAGACAGGTATGATGAAAGATTATATTATTTCCTTTACAAAGAGATTCGTTACTTCTGTCAAAGACTGTCAGTGAAGTTAGAGAATTTTGTTTATAAAACCCACACTGGTAGAGGAGAAATATATTATCCAGACAGTTTCATTGAACAATGCCACCCTCCTCAGTGGTGAAGAGGTGAGAAATTAGTTATGAAAAAAATCTCTTGAATGCACAGATGTCATTACCATAGAATGGACGAGAGAATTACTTGTATTATTATTATTTTTTTTTTAACGATGGTGAGTTTGCCCTACTTTTATAAAGGAAATGGTTACATTATAGTTAAATATGATTATAAAAGGAATATTTAGTACCTGCATGTTGGGAGAGTGTGTAAGAAACGGAATCTAAAGTTGAATGTAGGGAAGAGTAAAGTGATGGTCTTTGAGAGAGGTGAAGTCAGTGAATGTACAGCGAGGTTGGATGGTGAGGAATTAGAAAATGTGAGTACGTTTAAGTACTTGGGTAGTGTGATGAGTAAGGATGGAGGTTTGGAGGGTGAAGTGCTTGAAAGGGTACAGCAGGGAAGAAAGGTTGCTGGTTCCTTGAAAGCAGTGATAAGAAACAGGGAAGTGAGCATGGAAGTGAAAAAGTTACTACATAACTGTATTGTGATACCAACTCTAACGTATGGAAGTGAAGCATGGACGTTGCTGGAAGGACACAAGTCAAGAGTGAGAGCAGTGGAAATGAGTTATTTAAGAGGAGCCTGTGGAGTCACATGGAGAAACAGGCTGACAAATGAGGATGTAAAGGAGCGTTGTGGTGTTGATGTGGATGTGACAGGAAGCGTTATAAGGAATACACTGAGGTGGTTTGGCCATGTGGAGAGGATGGAGGGTGAAAGACTGACGAAGAGAGTGTATGTGAGTGAGGTGGAGGGGGGAAGAGGGAGGGGGAGGCCAAGGATGAGATGGAGGGATGGGGTGGAGAGGTATATGAAAGAGGGGGTGTGTGAGTTGGGAGCAGGGCAGTGAAATGGCGGGGGACAGGGCGATGTGGAGGCGATTTGTTTGTGGCCACCCCGAATGGGATTGAGGCGTCTGGCAATAGATAGATGTTATACTTTTTATGCAGCGTGTTCTGAGTTCAACTTCTTGAATGTAGAACACGCTTACTGACTTGGGTTTTTTTGTTCAGGACCGGGCAAGAGCATGCAACAAAGGAATAGGGCTCAAACACAGGCTAACCAGTCTGATTTATATATTTCCTCACAAAAATATAATGGACTTGCGCAATACATGTAACACAATACAACACTAATTGGTGCATGTGTGAAATACAGAGTATAAGCAACAGGTAGGTGCAGGTGGCAGCCAGGTGTGGGAGGGGGGCTGTCAGGGATGCACTCACAGGAGAGGCATTCTTCTCAGGCTGTGTAGTCGGGCGTCCGTTGTAGGCTGAAGGGTGGCATCGTGGAAGGCCCTTTCCTGGTGGGGGCCTTAGGAGTGTGGTGGCCCTCGGGACTGGGACCAAATAGGACCAGTAGGCGCGCTGCTCAGTGCCTGCCCTTGGCTATAGTAGGAGTCCTGGTGGAGGCTCCGGGCAGGTCCTGGCCTGGGGTCGTCGGGGCGCCCCTCAAGGTTCAGGGGATGTGGTCTTGTCGGGAGGGGGAGGCCGTCAGGGGCCACCTGCGGCCACTCGCTTCCGGGGAGTCCAACAGCTGCTGGAGGCGTTGAGGGCTTGGCTGCAGGAACAGGACGCCCAGGCTCACAATCGGTCTGCTCCAGATGTCCAACCGGAACTCGTAGGGGAACAACCTCCACCCCTAGTGGTAGATGGGGAGTGTGAGAGGCATCTCTCGGCCTCTGGAGGGGCAGGCCGAGCCAGGGACGCTGCCCTCGGTGGGAGTCTCCGGGGTAGTGGAGGAGCGAACACCGGTGGTCGTTCCTTCAGCTTGGCTGGTCTGGTGGATGCGCCAGAACTTCACTCCGGAGCAGTGGAAGGAGATCCGGTGGATGCTCCCTCCTCCTGGTAAGTCCAGTGGATGTTACCCAGGGTCGAGGAGGAAGTCTGGTGGATGTTCATCCTGCCTGGCAAGTCTGGTGGACATTCCCGGGGCACCCCCAGTCCTGGGGACAGAAGGAAGAGGAAGTCCGATGGACGTTCCTGCGCCTGCGGCAAGTCCGGTGGACGTTACCAAGGTCCTGCTGCTGGGGGAAACTCACAGCCGAGGGGTATCCGGTGGATGCCCCCTCTATGGCAGGTCGGGTGGACGCTACCAAGGCTCTGCTCCTTCCCTGAGCCTACAGGTGGGGGAAGTCCAATGGACATTCCTCTGGCAGCAAGTCTGGTGGACATTACCTTGTCCCTGCTCCCATAGGTGGGTGGCAGAAGAGGGAGATCCAATGGACACCCTCAACAGCAAGTTCGGTGGACGTTACTGTGCTGCTGCTTCCCTTGGGGTATGTAGGACTGGGAAGGCCAGTGGTTGTTCCTCCTCTAGTGGCAAGTCCAGCTGACATTACCGAGGGCCTACTTGGGACCATATGGAAACAAGTTCCACCCCGAGTCTGGCAAATGTTGTCCCAGCTGGAGTGTAATGTAGTGGGGTGATGAACTCCCCACTGGCTCTGCTGAGGGGAAGAGGGGCGCATGGTGGTGAGGGACATAGGCCCATCTTGCTCAGGTCCCTTATGCGCCTCCCCATGGTCTTCCCCTGGGGTGGGTGCTTTATCATCCCATCCACTTGCTATTTCAGTACTACCATGTGAACTACAGTATTTAGCTACATAAAGTCCTTCCTTCTTTGCATGTATACTAGCATGTGAACCACTTGGCTATGTAATGTCCATCCTTTTTTTTTTTTTTTTTTTTTTTTTTTTTTTTTGATATGGGTATTAAAATGCCATAAGTAAGTCTTCTAAGTATTCATATAATGAGTATGCACTTGCAGTGGCTAGGAAAAAATTGAATGTACAAATGTCTTTGCCAAAGAAAGGAAGAAACATGCAGCATATTCTGCACCCAACTTCTTGGGTTCAGATACGGGTGCGGGCCTTGGGTTCTTTTGTTCTGGACCGGGCTAAAGTATGCAGACAAGAGATAGGGTTCAAACATGGGCTAACCAGTTCAACACGTATATTACCCTACAAACAGAGTACAACCGTTTACACACTAGTACTTGGACAGTTCTGTATAAAATACAAGTACACTGTATGTCACAGTACAATCCACATATATAACATGAACACAGTATAACACACAACAGTATGGGTTCCGTCAGGGACGCTCCACTGGCGATCTCCTCTCCTACCTTTCAGACTCCTGGTCATCCTCCTTTCGGGACTTTGGCGAAAGCTTTGCCATTGCACTTGGCATCTCAAAGGCTTTCGATTGAGTCTGGCATAAATATTTAATCTCCAAACTGCCTTTTTGCAGTTTCTGTCCTATCTGTGCCTTCATCTATAGCTTCCTTTCTGGTCGTTCTGTGGCTGCTGTTGTAGACGGCAATCGTTCCTCTCCTGGATCTATCAGTAGTGGTGTTCCTCGGGGCTCTGTACTATTACCAACTTTCTTCCTTTTATTCATCAATGACCTTCTGAGCTGTGCACCTAGCCATATCCGCGCATATGCTGGTGATTCTACCCTTCACCTTTCCTTTCGGTTCCCGCGGCGTCCATCTCAGCGGTTGCTTCAACAAACGGGGGATGAAGCCATGGTGCACCTGATGTCTGACTTGGGTCGTATCTCTGACCGGGGTGAAAATAATCTTGTTGTTTTTAATGCATCAAAAACTCAGTTTTTACACATGTCAACCCGACACAGTCTTCCACAGGAGTACCCTCTAAGGTTTAATAATATCCAGCTCAATCTTGCATCATCCTTGAACATGCATGGGGTTTCATTCACTCGGGAAATATCTTGGAAAAATCATATATATTGCATCTCCTGTAAAATCTGCTTCCAAGAGATAGGGTGTGCTGAGCCGACTCCGTGCCTTCTTTATCCCTGCACAGTCGTTGACTTTATAGACGGGTTTTATTCACCCCTGTTTAGAGTACAACTCTCATGTGTGGGGGGTCTCCCCACATAGAGTTGTTCTCAGTGGAGTGGAGTCAGGGGCATTTTGTCTCATCAACCCTCCTCCTCTTCCTGGCTCCCTTCAACCTCTGTCTCTTCACCGCACTGCTGCATCTTTGTCTCTTTTTTTTTGTCGCTGCTTCAGTGGTCGCTGCTCCTCTGAGCTGTCTGCTTGCATCCCTCCACCTCTGCGACAAGTGCGTGGCGCCTGTCTGGCAGTTGGCTTTCATCCCTTTTCTGTCAAGCTCTCTAATGCAAGAGTTAACTGTTACTCCCAGTCTTTCATTTATGCAACAGGTCAGCTCTGGAACTGTCTCCCTCTGTTTGTATTTCCTACTTCCTATGATCTCCAGTCTTTCAAACGCAGTGTGTCCTGGCATCTCGAAATGAACGGATCTTGAATTTGGTTCTTTTGTTTTTTCTTGGAAGGAACGGTTTGTGGGCTCGGCCTTTGGTTCCTTCTTTCTTGCATAAAAAAAAACTACCTATCTATATATCACAAACCATAGACCATATAGCACGTCAGGTATATATTGCACAGAGGGGGGGGGGAACAACACAATCAGCAATTCAGGTACAGTATGTGACACTACACTGAGATATACTACCAATCAGATGTATCTCATGGGTCTTTTACGTAGGTGTATGTATATATCAGGGGGACAGATATTCCACTGTACTAGGACACTGTATATCACCACTTGTTTGACACACGGGCCGCAGTACGCATGTGTGAGGCCACAGATGCTACACGGGAGTGTGGGTATTACCTATGGGGTGGAGGGTCACAAACAAGGGAAAAAGGGGGGGAGGGGACACGCAAGGGAATGCACACGCAATACTACACGAGGGTTTAGCATAAATTAGGACACACTGGGACGTGACACACTGAGCAAGGGGGAGAGGGGTTCACACAGGGTCTGTAGCACTGGGAATCGTCGGGGGGGTATGTCACAGTGTAGGCCGGGTTGCCGGTGGGCGCGAGGGGCACGCCGAAGGCTACAGCACAGGTAGCCGTAGGTGATGGCCTGGTGGGGGAGGAGGGCCGTCTGGGGTGCGTTCTTGGCACAAGTCTCGTATGGCATGGTCGGGGGTCTGGGTCAAGCTGAAGGACAGTGTGATGGGTGGCCCTTTCCTGGTGGGGGTCCTGGGGGTGTGATGGCTCTCTGGACTGGGGCCGAATGGGGCTAAGAGGCGCGTGGCATGGCGCCTGCCCTTGGCCGTGGTGGGAGTCCTGGGGACGGGGTCTGGGCTGGTCCAGGCCTGGCGTCGGCTGCAGGGCGCCCTTCGTCTTCCTGGGACTGTGGTCTCGCCGAGAGGAGGAGGCCATCAGGGGTTGACTGCAGCCGCTCGCCATGGGGGAGTCCGTCAGTTGCTGGGGGCGTTGGGGACTGGGCTGCAAGGGATGGGACGCCTGGCCTCAGGGTGAGTCCGTCCCAGGTACTCTCTGACAAGGGCCTTCTTGGGGAGCATTCTCCACCCTTCCTTGGAGGAGGGGAAGCAGGAGGGGTGTCTCGCTCAGTCACAGGAGAGGTGGGCCAAGCAAGGGACGGCGCCCCCACAGGGAGCCTCCAGGGTCATGGAGGAGGAACGACTGGTGGTCTGTCCCTTAGCTTTGTGGACCTGGCGGTCCCTGCTGAAACTTCACCCCAGGGCAGAGGAAGGGGGTCTGGAGGACACTCCTTCCGCCTGGCAGGTCTGGGGAACACTGCCCAGGCTCCCTCCCGGGCTTGTGGCTGAGGTAGGTCCAGTGGACACTCCCTCGGGCTGACAGGTCTGGGGGTTGCTGCCAGGAACCACTCGTCCCAGGGACAACAGGAGAAGTCCTGGTGGGTCTTCTGTCTTATGCGGCAGGTCCGGTGGACTCTGCTGCCCTCCTGCTGTCGGAGGAAAGCGCAGCTAGGGGACGACCGGTGGTCTCTTCCCCAGTGGCAGGACACTACCAAGGGGCCCGCCGCTCTCCTGGGGAGCACAGGCAAAGGTCGTCGAAGTGACAGTCCGAGGCCCCTGCTCCCAGAGGTGGGTGGCAGGAGGAGATCCAGTGGACTTTCCTCCTACAGTAGATTCGGTGGATACTACTGTGCCGCTGCTCCCGTGGGGTATAGTAGGACTGTGAGCACTGGTGGCAGCTTCCCCTTCTTGTGAAGGCAGGTCCGGTGGACTCTGCGTCTGAGAGCCTACTTGGGACTGTCACAGAGCAAGTCCCATCCCGACTCCGGTGAGTGCTCTCCCCGTCAGAGGGTAAAGCACTCGATCACAATACTTCCTGATGGTCCGGGTGTGCGGAAGAGGGGTGTAGGGTCACTGGGGATATGTGCCACCGTGGCGCGGAACGACTGTGCGTCTTCCCATTGCCTCCTCTTGAGGTGGGGGCCACCTCCCCATGTCTTCCTCCTGGGGTGGTGGTGTCGGCATCGCTCCGCCGGGTGGGTATTTCAAAATAATATATGTATATATTTTTTTAATTGGGGTGTTGGTGTCTTATATATGCATATAAGGTGCATTGCAATTAAATATGATTATATATACATGGAATATTTATTACCTTCATGTGATATTAGCATGTGAACTATTCATAAAAGGTGCATGCTCCTTTTTTCTTCTGATTACAGGTATTAAAATGTAATATAAGTAAGTCTAGTTTCTACTTTTTTTTTTTTTCTTATCGTACAGGGGTAAGAAATTTCGCATCGCGAATAAGCTCCTTTTCTGACTTATTGCCAGCCTAACAAAAGTCTACCCTCAATTTTTTGTAATGTTTAATGGTATAGTTCATTAATGTGACAACTTAGGGCACATTTCATGCTCACGACCCTCCCTATACAGCCAAAGGAGTTATCCACCACTGTGAGTATCGAATATTTTGAAGTAGCGAACCTAATAATATGCTAAAGCGCATAATAGCAACAAGCGCTCATAAAAATCGATACAAGTGTATCTTGTATAGTACCAGCTACATCAGTAGCGGATGAAAGTCTATCTATCTATTGCCAGACGCCATAATCCCGTAAGAGGTGGCCATTTGACTTTGAGTTATTTGTTTTACGGGGAGGGGCATTAACCCTCCACCAACCCACTTGTTGACACGTAGGGAGCATGTATAGTTTGGTTATATGGTTAACACCTAGCGTTGTAAATTGTTTCTTGGCTTACAGGAAACCGTTTGGCTTGTCACCCAATGTAAAGCAACCTGTAATGGAAAGAAAAGCAATAAGAAGTGTAATGCTAGGTGTTTTAGGGTCGGCTTCGCGTCCCACTAACGCCTACTGTGTAGTTGGATTATCTTTCTAGACCGGAGCTTAGACAAATAGGAGAGAGGCAGGACATAAAAACTCAAGGCTACAACCTTACATGTGTATTACTAAATTCTACAGTGGAACGGATAGAGGTCACAAATACATATATACTGGACAATTATAATTCTTAGGTCTAGGTATGGGTTGTTAGTATCGCGCAGGATACTACTCAGGACTAGGTCGGGTAAGGTGAATAGCACTTAGGGCAGAGGGGTGATGCACTACTATTGCAGGAGGTCCAAGTTCTATATATTGGTGGAAATGGGTGGCACTATTTCACTGTGGGTAATTATTACTTTAACACTGGGGCCTGCGTATGATCTTAGTGTGGTGCAGCGTTACGATTTGGTAGCGTGTTCACTGTTATAGACCCGTATTTCACTGTCTTGCCGTGTTCACTGTTTCATTGTTACCTTGCTTATTCCACCACTCATTTATATTGCCACTGATGCTTTTCTCACAGACTTCCTTTTTACTGTTAATTCACTTTTCTGCCTTTACTTCACTATGTCACGGACACTGTGCTGTCACTGTCACTCCCTTTCGGGTCTAGGCGTCGTGTCGGTCAGGTACAAGGGCGGCGGAGGTGACTCAGCCTCACTACTGACGGGACTGGGTTTCGCCAGGGGCCTCTGCATTCAGGGGCCACGGGATCACGCGTAGGGGCGTCCTCTTTCGTCCGGGGCTGCTGGTGGCGAAGGGTCACGTGCTTTCGGAGCTAGGGGCGGGAGTCTGGCCCTCTGGGCTGGGTCTGAATAGCTGCCTGAACTTCTTGCTCAGGCGCCTGACGGAGGACGAAGATCTCCAGAGTCTGGGTGTAGGGAGGTCCCGCCCGGGGGTCTTGGGGGCGGTCTGGAGGTCCCAGGGGCTGCGGTCCCCGGTATTCGGGGACGCCCACAGGAGGGGACTGCAGCGTTGGCCTACGTCGGGGCCTGTCAGGAGAGTCCTCTCAGGATCCGGGTGCAGGGAGAAAAGCCCGGTGGTATAGTCGGATTCCCGCCTGTTTGCGGCGGGGGTGTGGCCAGCACCTGTGGGCAATGGTGCCACGTTTCCCCAACTTGCGATGTGAAACGGAAGCTATTTATGTACAAGGCATCACAAATTCGATAAATTCAGATGAATAAAACTTACACTTGTGTATTTTGATGGATGAATCAACAGTAATCTTATTATGCATAAAATATTTATACAGTAACACAGAAACATGGCACACATATTGTACAGTGTTGCTAAAAGATATTGTAGTCACTTTTATTGGTTTTTAGCGTAGTTTTAGGGTGGGTAATAATATCACAGTTATGGATATAAGATAATGAGCCTGAAAAAAGAAGAAATATGCCAATATCCAAAGTAAAAGAAATAATTCATGTAATTCTTGTGAGTGGCAATACTTACACATCCATCTGGCCTAAAATAAATGTCCCAAGGGAGAATGAGGAGATTCAATGTCCCAAGAGAGAGAGAGAGAGAGAGAGGGAGAGGGAGAGAGAGAGAGAGGCATGCATTGAATGCATTGTCGGCATCACTTAATATAACAAAACCAAATTAACAAATGAAAGCACAATTATAAATAACTTATAAAAGAATCGAAAGTACTCAGGGTGGCTCACATTTCCCGCCAGGAGAGAGAGAGAGAGAGAGAGAGAGAGAGAGAGAGGGGGGGGAGGGGGGAGAGAGAGAGAGAGGTCTGTCACTGCCTTTGTATTCATTTGTTCCTTTGTACATACTGCACACACTGATATACATTGTTCCTATTGATGCACATATATCTATACACGTAATTTCTCTCTCTCTCTCTCTCTTCTAATACTGACCACGTGGTAGGTGAATCCAGCCCCCCCTTCCCCTCTCCTCCCTTCTTAATCCCTCCTGGGTGTCTCAGGTCAAATCCCCCTTCACACTTCCCCTCCCCCCTGGACCACTACGTCGGGATGTATGAATCAGTAACGTAACAAACCTCTCAGCAGACAGTAACTTTGACACTCCATCTACTACTAAATATGACAAAACCAAATTAACAAATGAAAGCACAATTATAAATAACTTATAAAAGAATCAAAAGTACTCAAGGTGGCTCACATTTCCCGCCAGGAGAGAGAGAGAGAGAGAGAGAGAGAGATAACGGTATAGAAAACGTGGCAACACTGTACACAGGTGCGAGCCGCGCCACGGCCGCGAGCGCGCGCGAGTCCTACTATAGTCACGGGGCCTCTCCAGTACTCCTCCAGGCTGGGGGCTCCCTCTGGGTCGTAGGTGGGTGGGCAGGAGTCAGCCAGGAGCGGCCACCGGCCGTCTCCTACCGTAGGGCCTGGCCACTGGTTGTGGCCTCCTAGGGGCGTGGCTACCGGCCATCGCTAAGGTCTGGCTACTGGCCGTGGCCTGGGGGAGGAAGCGGCTACAGGCCAACTCAGGGGCGCCTTCAGAGCGGCTACCGGCTGTCTCCTGGCTACTTCTGGAGCAGCTGCAGGCCGTCTCCTGTAGGAGGGTCGAGCAGCTACAGGCCGTCTCTTGAGGGGCACCTTCAGAGCAGCTACCGGCCGTCTCCTGACAAAAGCGGGAGCGGCTACTGGCTGTCTCCTGGTTGCCTCCGGAGCGGCTGCAGGCCATCTCCTGTAGGAGGGTTGAGCGGCTACTTGCCGTCTCAGGGGTATTGACTGGAGCTGGAGTAACAGCTCCACCCTGTGGTTGTTGGTGGTTGGCTTGCCCAGAAGGTAGTCTCGTATTCCTCCTATGGTGGCGGACTTGTGTCCTTGTAGTCCGGAGTCCAGGCGCGCTGTATATGTTCCTCGGTGGGCTCCTTCTGGGGGTGTTGGGTTGCCCACAGTGACATTATACTACATTTTAAGAAGTGAGAGGAAAGATGGAAGAAATAGGAAGAGAGGAGGGCAGGCACAGAAAAAGAATGATAAAGGCTAAGGAAGAGGTATGCAGCACTACATCAAGTGAGTGGATGATGGTCGCCACCACCTACCGCTAAAAGTGATGGAAAATAAAATCAATATGCCAGTTACGTGAAGTCCTACCACCTCTCATTGTTCAGTACATGTAAAGCAATATAGCAAAACAATAAATAATGAAAATAGTTATTAAATAACGAAATTTGACATTATTAACATTGCCTTTACTCATGTAGGGAATTATAACAAAAACAGGATATAAGATTGTAGAAGGTAATATTATTAGGCCCGTTGTCCACTGAATTGCGTTTGTTTTGAACGGAACCGCCGGTGAGAGTTCTTTCGGCCAGTGAAGAGATCATTCAAATCTTGAAGACTTCTTTCTTAACGGTAGTTGTGACTTTATTCACTTGTATAATGCATTTTCAATATTCACAGTAGAGTAAATTTTTAGGAGTAATCAATGTTTTTATTATTATTTGGTTTTACAGTAGTTTACTCACCTGGTTTACTCACCTGGTTGGCTACCCTACTACAATTAACAGTATGGCTCGGTAGGAATCTGCATTACAAGAAGTAGGGCAGTCCATACCTGCTGGCACGCCAGCCTCGTTTCCTATATACATCATCATCAGAATAGACTATTGATTAGAGGCTGAGTTTTGTGCCATATGCACGGTAGTTGCACTACTTGAAGGACTTCGAATTAAGAGTCGTAGTTATTCTATATAGTCGAACAGGGTGTGACCTAGTTGTGAGTGGAGGGACTTTTTAAATGATGCAACTGAGTCAGCACTAACAGCATCATCTGAAAGAGAGTTCCAGAGGTCTATACATCTGATGCTGAAAAACCTGCGTCTACACTCAACTGAAGTGCGGGACTTGGCCACCTTGAATCTATGGCCCCTGGTGTGAGTTAATGAAGGAAGAGAAAAGAGCTCAGGCGGTGCAATTGGGGACTGGCGATGGAAGATTTTCCAGCATTTAATGAGGTCAGCTCTGATCAGTCTCCCTTTTACAGAATACAGGCCCAGGTTTTTCAGACGGTCAGCATAGCTGAGTTCAGACAGGCCATTGATTTGCTTAGTCCATCTGCGCTGTACAGACTCCAGGAGCCTCTGATCTCCGTGGTAGCCTGTGTTCCATACAGTGGAGCCAAACTCCATGATGGGTCTGATGTGGGATTTGTATAAAGTCAACATAAAATCTCGGTCTCGACAGAGGGTGGACCTAAGTAAATTATTTGACAGGCCTGCTGCCTTTTTTACCGTATTTCTTATGTGCGAATGAAATTTTAGTGAACTGTCAACCAAGATACCTAGGTCTTTGTGTGTAGTTTCTACGGAGAGCCTGGTGTTGTTCATGTGATAGTACTGAAGTGCGCCAATAGAATTCCAGTCTCAAGGGTACGGTAGTGTCGCGTAGTTTGTGGCGGCCAAAGTTACACGCTCACTGCGGAAATAGCTTCTCCATAATATAGAGCTCAGTGGTAGAACCCCATTTCTTGGTTACTTGTTATAATCATATACCCCCTTTTAAAAGTTTTTTGCTCGTTAGATAACAAGAGTCCTTTTACATTTTATCACAAGTGTGTGACGGTTTTTGTATATATTTTTTTTTTTTTGGGGGGGGGGCGGGAGGGACGAAGGAATCAAAGGCTAGAAGTCTTCTGCCCTTTCCATCGCAAATATGTATTTCTGCCATCAAAATTACTTATCTTGACTACTCACCTTATCAAACCTAAAAAATATAACAAAAATAGTATATCCTACCCTAACCAAAATTAACCAGACCTAACCTAACCCAGTCAGTGGCAATTTAACCAGACACGGTGAAATGGAATCCCAAATGAATATTTGGTAGTTACATAAAGTGGTCCCTCATGTTTAGCAATTTAATTAGTCTGACAAAACCATCACTAAATGTGAAGTGTACTTTATATGGGAAAAGTATCAGTTAGTCTGCGCTCATCCTCCAAGTCACACTTTTGACCCTCGATTTCCTACCGAGTACTTTAAGTGCTGAAAATGAAACAGTGTATTAGCAATACATTAAACAGATACAGTACGGTACTGTATGGTTATACATCTACTCACCAGTGAAAAATGCCATATGCTCTGCACTGTAAGAGGAAAAAAAGCACTCAGGGTCTCCAGACACTCTTAACAATGATAACAATAATGGTCTGGTGGCAGACAGGCAAGGCATTTCACGCCCCATATCGCTGAAAGCGTAAGACAATCGTTAAATGCACGGGATTGGTACCATACCTTTTCTAACCTATCGTTAAACATGAAAATCGCTAACGTGAAACACACTAAATGCGGGGGACCACTGTAGTTTTTGGTCAGTTTTCGGAAAACTACATTTCTCCATTTCAAAACCAAAAATATTTTTTTCTGGTCAATTTTAGTGTGATTTGAATGAATTTGACCTTCATTTTTGTCAGAAATCACTTATTTTGGAGATAGGCCTACCGAAGACTATCTCCAAAACGAATGATTTCCAACAAAAACGAAGGTCAAATTCATTCAGATCACACCAAAATTGACCTGAAAAAATATTTTTGGTTTTGAAATCGAGGACATAAGTTGAATCGTATACTCTGAGTGGGGGGGGCCAAGCCTCCCCAGACTCTCCCATATTATTAATGTAACCTAACCAAACCTAACCTTACCTTACCTCACCTTAAATGTCATTGGTGGAGAATGAGGTGGAAAGGTTTCCCTCAATCCTAAACCCACATGCCATCCGTTTCTTTGACTTTGCATAACTCTTAAAATTCTTACAGTACCACCGATGAAGGTCCTGTCTATAATGTAGGTCACTTCCACACTTCTTACACTCCGGGGAGGAAAGCAGAACACCGTGACTGCATAGGAAATTCACTTTTCTGACTATTATTAAAAAACGAGCAATGACCTCGTATTCAGTCACAGCGCACCCACTACAAGTGGAAGCCATCGTGGAACTGACAAAAGTAAAGGATGTTTGAAATTTGAAAATCTAATGCTATAGTGATTTGATTGGCCCACCTTTTTACTAATTTTAATTCCATTGGCCGTGACGTCCGAGCATGCCTTGTAGTGGCATGATGTCACGTCCGGGAGCTCCTGTGACAGGGAGAAAGACCGACGCGAAAGTTTGAAACTGAAGGGGAGATCTAAGGTAATATTATATAGGATTTTTACATTAACTATACATTTCTGAAAAAAACGTGTAGTGGAATAGATTCAGAATAACTTGGTCTACAGTGTGGTTGTGTCAGATTTCCTGGATTGAGAAATATAGTTTTCCAAAAATTTATTTATTTTTTTTATTTATTTACTTTTTTTTATTCTTTACCAAACAGGCATGGCCTTTCCATATTTTCTGTTGAAATGAGTCTTTCATAGGTTACCAGTACTTGTTATTATTCCTGGATTACCACAGCTAGGGCCTACTGGGAACTTTTGTAAATTTAACTCAGAAAGCTATAAATGACAATTTAGAATGCATAAATATTCTGCCGTCATCTTCCAGTAGCTGGCCATATTTAACATTACTGATACACATTTTTAAATATGAAAGCTGGCTGTCAGGCACAAGTGAGGTTAGGTTGGATTAGGTTTGGTTAGGTTAGGTTAGGTTTGGTTAAATCATTAAGTTTCCCATTGCTTTGATACGGGATACACCGATGTGCTCAGTCAGAGCAATGTTTGGTAAACAACACAGCCAGTCAGAGAGATCGTTAGTAATCACTGCCATGGGCGGCCTGGCCGCTTCCATAATTACCCCACAATAGGTATGTTTTGTCTTTTTCCAATCATTTGTTGCAGTCACAGTGGAACAGTTAGCTGTCTGTGGAGCTTATGTACCAAAATTACTTACCTTGAGATTATGAGTTGCTTAGAGATGGAATCATCACGCCTGTTTGGTAAAGAATTAGCTTTTTGTGTGTGTGTGTGTGTGTCTGTGTCTCTCTGTCTCTCTGTCTGTCTGCCATCATGCCCGAGAAATAACACATATCAGGAAAACAGAGCGTGGATAAAAGGAACAGGGAAACAAAATCACCAAAAAGCAATTGTTTACCACCATGAAAGTAGTTGAAAAATATGGAAAACATACTGTAACAGTAAGAAGTGAACTGGTAAGGTCTTTCTGATGCATCAAGTGAACTGCACATGGTAAAATCTTTGTTTATATGGTAACTGTAATGACAGCTAAAAAAATGAATGCCATATTGGGTGCCAAGACAGACAGTTCATTAAAACCTCTCTACATCAGCCTCGTTAAGCCTGCCAGGCTTAACCATAGATCAGACTGAGTTTAAGTGAAAAATCTCATGCTCAGTGTTGTTAACAGTACAACATGCAGTTCATTTTAATCCCTTCAACCTGAGGATGTAGGCTATATAGAATATGGTGTTCATTTTAATCCCTCAACCTGGGGATGTACCGGTAAACTTTATTTTATTCTTACTAGCACCAGATTTATGTTCAACTTTGGGAAGGAAATCTAGTAATGAAAGGGGTTATTAATGTACCGGTAATATTCAACCTTCCAATTCAAAGAGTCTTACATAAGATGAATACGAACATCTTACATTTTCTTCTTGTTACTAGCAGACAGTTTTATTAAGATTAGATGAAGCCCATCATATTGAAGGCGTTAGAATTTAGAAACTGTCTTTGTGAACCTTGGGTACTACAATAACTCCTAATATTTTCATTTTACTGTGACCGGATAAATTTTTTCTTAGCCTTTGGAGCAACATTTTGTTGTGAATAGCTTAAGCAGTAAACTATTGCACCTTACAGCACAGACACACTGTAAACATAACAAAGAAAAAATATCTGGGAGTCCACTGCCTGGCTTAAGTGGTTGAATTTTTTCTGTGCATCAGATTCATGTTCAGTTGAACCTTTGGCTGCAGCAAGCACAAACAGTTTTCCATGGCATTATTTGCTGTAAAGTTTTGTTCATTGCAGAAGAATGAGTTTTCACAATAGTGTTCCAGACTAACATAGTTGCACTGAATTTTTTTATTATCTATTAGACTGCCCTCTTTCTCTCCTCTTCCTTCTGCCTGTGGGTGACTGTACACTGAGTGACAAGCCAAATGGTTTCCTGTACACCAGGAAACCACAACCATATAACCAAATTATGGCACCTGGTGGTTTAGTGAGTAATTAAGGCTCTCCAATCAGATTAATCTGGTGCAGGTTTATATCCAAAGGGTTGGTTGGGTCTTATTGCTCACGTAATGCCACTCAGGGATAAGTGAGGCTGGTTGCTCTCATCTTAAATGTCAGGACAAACTTGCCTAGCCCTGGGCTCCTACACTCTCCATGGGGCAATAAATGGATGATGGATGGATTAGACTTCCATCATTTTTAGAAGATTTTGCGTAGCTGTAGTGAAAGCTCGTATATGCTACTGTAGAATCTCCTAAATTGCTCTCGTATGAGACTAAACACACGCCACGATCTGAGAATTCTGCGAGTTAGGAATTACTAATCTTACAGGGAAAATTACTTATAAGTCTGTCGTTTTGGAAGAGTTGCCCCCCTTACCCCTAAACCTACATCAAGCTGGTCAAAATCTGCATCAGACTGATCACCAGTGAACACTAACAACCTGGAAATTAAATTAGTAAAGCATATTTAATAGAAATGAGCAATATTGTAAGATTCTTACATGATGTAACTGATGACATTGCTTGAATGGAGAGGGGAGGGAGGAGGGGTGCTGAAGCTAGAGGTAGACTATGGCCTCTCAGCATAAGGCGAGTGTGCTGCTGCCTCATGCTGCCATCTCTGTGCTGCTTCCTTCTCATCAGCTTACCCCAGGAACCTCTCAAAATCCAGTGTGGACTTCGGAGAACTCTTGCAAACCACCCGTACCTGGCGGAGAAGGGATTCTTAGAGGTGTTACCAAGGCGTTTACGGGCGACAGTGTGAAATAGCTTGGCCTTTTCATGCTGTGTTGGTCCATCAGCTGCAATATTGTATCTTGCTTCCATTTTATGAACATCTCCAAACACTTTTCTGTCTAGATGAGAGCATCACTTCGGCATCTTACACGGCTATCAATAGGTTCTGATCCATAGACACAGACACACTTCAAAACTGTTTCCCAGTCCCATAGATGGTGTGTATCGTTGATTGATTGAATCCGAAATGGCAGGCAACTTTGGCTTTCTCTTCCCCACCTTCAATCCTCCTCATTACATCTAACTTCTGGGTAAGTTAATGTTGGGGTCTTCTTCTTCCCCATCCTCAAAGAAGTTGTAGGTTTAGGAGGGTTATGATCAGCCATGGTAACACTAGGCAGGTGGAGGAAGCGTGAGGGGAAAAAAAAAATCCTTATACACCACACTGGAACCACACATTGTCAACAGAGAGAAGACAGTGCATGCACTGAGCCAGACAGGTGCTGGGGCTTACATGCATGCACCTTCATGCCTGATGTGAGAGAGAAGAGCTGTGATTGGCTTAGAGTAAGTTCTGTGCTTGAATATGATTGGTTTAGTAATTACCGGTAACGGCTGGCTAGACACCCATTCTTGAGGTATTGGTGACGCGTATTGCAAGAGGTATCGGAAAACCTTCACTTTTTGAGGCTGCATCCACATAAGTTTGTGTAATTTCAGCAATTTGCTGGTATTGCAAACTGTTGTGTGATGTTGCCGCGTATTATGAACCCGCTATTTAGGATATCAGTACTGTATACAGTACTAATAGTCTTTTTAATCTTTTGCTTTATCAGTCTGAGTTTGTCCCCGTTTATAGTAGTTTTACCTTGCTTTGTTAAGCCTTGCTTTATCATACTGGGTCTCTCCCCAATTATGGTACCTCTACCTTGCTGTGTTATGGGTATGTACAGTATGACTTAGCCACTTTCAGTGTGCAAACCTCAGTTACCTAAGATGTTTTTATTTCCTTAGTACCATTTTCTGCTTGCTAATTCGTACATTGTTTCTTTTCCCGATAACTTACAATTAGTGAATTTCTGTACGTTACAGTACCTTTAAAATACTTAGCTACTAAATTGAAGTAAGTATTATTGCATCTGACGTCTGTCTTGGAGCATTTCTTCTTTTATATTTTCTACCTTTTACTATAGTGGTACCAACATCTAAAGGAAGATGAAATATGCCTGCTTGCAGCTACTGTACCGTCAAACTGTGTGTGTGATTGGAGGGACAGTTTTCAGTCTGGCTATTAACTGGACTGTAGGGTGACCAAGAACTTTATTGTATGGCAAAGAACAGAAAGTAAATTTGTTTATGTTAAAATTGAAACTTTTAAAGTTTAATGCTGTTCTGAAGAATTCTCTTGGCTTGCTTGTTCCTAGGTAGCATGTAAGGAAACAGCAAACATACTTATGGTATATCATGGAATCACAGGCTTTCACCACTTTCTCCAGTACAGTATTTTTTGTTATCATCATCTTTCACTGTGGCAGGTGGGGGTGTCCATCATCCACCCACTTAGTGTAGTGGTACTATGCTATAGGGTAGCTCTGCACTGAGTGGCAAGCCAGATAAATTCCTGTAAACCAGGAAATCATTGGCATCGCTGGGTGGTAACCTTATAACTAACTAGCACGAGTTCCCTACTTGACAACAAGTGGGTTGGCGGAGGGTTAGTACCCCTCCCCGGAAAACAGCTAACTAAAAATACGAACAAGAAGCCTCGGACCAGGACTGAGCAATGGGTGAAGACTAAGGACCGAACAAAAGACATGGTGAGGATTGCGACATGGAATGTAAGGGATGCGAATTATGAGGTGAGAGAGAGATTATCCAGGTGCTTGAGAGTGCAAAAGTGGATGTATATGGAATAACTGAGATTAAATGGAGAGGTGAGAGTGTGAGAGAATGGGAGTGTGGATGGGGTGTATACACAGGAGTGGATAAGAATGAGAGGGCAAAAGGAGTGTGTATTGCTGTGTGCAAGAAATGGAAGAAGATTATGAGACAGTATGGATCAGCTGGCTCAAGAATTGTGTGGGTAAGATTGAAAGTAGGACTACAAATGTGGGCAATTGTGTGTGTATGCTCTGATGCAAGATTGTTTAAGTAGAGCAAAAGAATAGTTCTGTACAAATGTTGAAGCATGCATGGAAAAGTTTGAAAGAAATGAGTGTGTTTTTTATTGGAGATATGAATGGAAAAGCAGAAAATGTTAAGGTGGATGGAGTACTTGGTGAGTGGGCTTTGCCTGCAGAAATGGATGAGAATGGCAGTGCTCTAGTGGACATTTGTGTGGGGAGGCGGCTGCTGATAGCCAATAATCTCTTTAGACACAAAATAATCCACAAGTATATGTGGCGAGTGATGAGAAGGTTGGGTGGTGAACGGAATGAATGGAAGGGAGTGATATCTAATGTATGTGTGGATAATAGAATGAGGTGTGTAATGGATGCAAGAGCATATAGAGTTTGGGGGAGTACACTTTCTGACCACCACGTGGTGGTGGTGAAAGTCAGGGTTCAAATGAAATGGAGGAATAGAAAAAGGAAGGACATGAGGAAGTGGTTGATACAAGGAGGGTAGAAAGGTTGCAAGAGGATGGAAAAAAAGGCAGAGTATAAGAGAGAAGTGGAGGAGCAACTGGGTTAATATGGATTGGGGCAGATGGGGGACGTGGAAAGTGTGTGAAAGATATTCACAGAAGTCTGTGCAGCATGTGGGGTGGTGTGCGGGGTGAACAGAAGACAAAAGGGGGTGCAAGGAACAGCATGATGGAATGAAGAGGTGAGACAGGCTGTGGCATAAAAGAAGAAAGCATATACTGTAGTGAGCGGATGAGAAGCAGGGACGTGGAGAATCTTGAGAGACGGAAGAGAGAGAGTTATGTGTAGAGAGGAAGAGAGTGGTGAAAAGATTAATAAGAGACAGTGAGAAGAGAATGAATGAGGAATTTGGAAGAAACTTGAGTGTAAATTGAGGGAATGTAAGAAAATGTACTGGAAAGAGGTAGAGAGAGTTAGACAGGGTGATAAAGTTGTTAGTTGGAGAGTGAAAGTTAAAAATGGTTAATTGCTAGTGGAACAAGGAGAAAAAATGAGTAGATGGACAGAACACTTTAAGGAACTGTTGAACATAGAGAATTATATTAATGCGAGTATCAGTGGCTGAGGAATGGCTGGGAGAAGGAGGGATGTGAGAAGAGAGGAAGAAATCAGTAGGATGGAAGTTGTGGAAGCAATGATGAAAGTCAAAATAGGGAAAGCCTCAGGAATTGATGGAGTGTGTGCTGAAATGCTGAATCATGGGGGAGAGATAGTAGTAGAATGGATGTGGAGGATGTTCAGATTGGCCTGGAAGGAAAGTAGAGTCCCAGAGGATTGTAAGTCAGGTGTAATTATATCCCTGCACAAAGGAAAAGCAACGTTGGGTCTGGTTAGTACTTGGATGGGTGACCGCCTGGGAACACCAGATGCTGTTGGCATCCCTACGTGTCAAGTGGGTTTGGTGGAGGATTAGTGCCCCTCCCTGTAAAACAATTAACTCTAAGCCCTTGGCCACCCCGTTTGGGATACATGGCGTCTGGCAATGAATGAATGAATGAAAAACAAAGGAAAAGGGGAAAAAGAAGTATGTGGTAAACTTAGGGGCATTTGCATTCTTAGTGTAATAGGAAAAGTATGTGGTATGATACTTATTGACAGAGTTAAGGAAATAACAGAGGAATTAGTTGGAGAAGAAAAGAGAGGTTTTAGGAAGGGAAAAGGTTGTATAGATCGTATATTCGTTCTTAGGTCCTTAGTGGAAAAGTTTTTAGAGAAGGGAAAGCAGTTGTATGTGGCCTTCATGGATTTGGAGAAAGCATATGACAGGGTAGGTATTAAGAGTATCTGGAGTATATGGGAAGTTGTTGAATGTCGTGAAGAGTATGTATGAGGGTGCTAGGGCTGCAGTGCATGTGGATAAGAAACCGAGTGAATTTGTCTGTTTGAAGGTTGGATGTGTCATGTGTCCATGGTTGTTCAGTCTGTATATAGATGGGGTTATAAAAGAGATACAAGGTAGGGCAGTGGATATTGGAGTGGCCATAATGAGAGAGGGCAGTGTTTGGAAGCTTCCTGTACTGTTGTTTGCAGATGATACTGTGTTGTTAAGTGAAGATGAAGGGGAGCTGCAAGGCTTGGTGAATGAGTTTGGGAGAATGTGTAAGACACGGAATCTAAAAGTGAATGTAGGGAAGAGTAAAGTTATGGTCTTTCAGGGAAATGAAGCTATTGAATGTACACTCTGCCCTCAGCTATCACTCCCAATTGGTCCCGCTATGGCTGCGCTTTAGCCGAAACCGTGATAGCCGAATTGAAGAACTTATGGTAATAATTCTAATTGGTGCCATGACCTCAATACGAGGGGTGATCAGAAAGAAATGACAGTGAGTCCATAAACTTTTATAAGCATGAAGAACTATCAAACTATGACTCACATTCCTTCAAAGTACTCCCCTCCAACCTCTATGCAGCGTTCCATTCCCTTTCTCCACTTCATGAAGCAAGCGTGGTACTCTGAAGACGGTATACTTTGGAGTTCTGAATTGACGGTCCGTCCCAAGTCTTGGATGCGATGAAATTGCTTCCCAGCGATGGCAGATTTAATTTTTGGAAACAACCAAAAGTCACAGGGAGCCAGGTCAGGGGAGTAGGGTGGGTGGGGGAGCAGAGTTATACCTTGTTGTTCCAGGTACTGCATAGTGAGGCGAGCTTTGTGGGGTGCAGCATTGTCGTGGTGCAGCAAAAGGCGAGACCGACGGCGGGTTGGTGCGGTGTTGGCCTTGTGTTCCAAGACTTGTGGAAGGACCTGGTCTTTGTAGTATTGGGCTGTGATAGTGGACTTTTCAGGCATCACATCCACGCATATTGGTCCTTGAGAATTGAAAAAGATGGTGAAAAGGCGCTTCCGGCTGCGAAATCCTTCCTTCAAAATCTGAGGTCGAGAGTCTTCATCGCCCAACCACACCATGTTTCACTGCTTGTCACGGGTTGTGAAGAATGAAATCCAACACTCATCTCCAGTAGCAACATCTGAGAACCGTTTTGGACCATTTGGTTCAAATTCAGCAAGCCAGACACGACAAATCCTCACCCGTTCAGCCTTTTCCTCATCAGTCAACAAATGGGGTATCCATCGACAACACTTCTTCCTCAGGTGTAATTGTTCATGCACGATGTCATATGCACTCCCATAACTGATATCAAGCTCCAAGGCTAAGAACCTAAGAGTTACAGTTGGATCCTCGTCAATGATGGACAGTGCAAGGACAGTTGTTGCTTCGGTCACGGATGTCCGGGGGCGTCCAGAGCATTGTTCATCATTCAATTCAGTTTTTCCTGCTGTGAAAGCACGAATCCAGTGGGAAACAGTTTCCAGGGAAGGAGTAGTGTCTGGATAAACTTGTAATAATTCCCCTCGAATCTCTGTTGCTTTCTTTCCCAGTTTCCACCTCGTAAAAATGTAGAACCTGCAGCCTTCTTTTGAGTAATCCATGTTTCTGGCCAGAGAGCAAAAACAAGAGTGAAGCATTCACTCACAACAATAAAACAAGAAAAGTCAGGCATACGGCGACGAGTTCAAACTCGTAAGCGTAAGGACAGGCAACTCTGCACTCTCCTTGCTTCCCTACCTCCCATCATTCAAGGTTTTCATGTTATAGCACGAACTGTCATTACTTTCTGATCACCCTTCGTATTTACCCCTAAGATACCTTTTTTGTACCACATATTAATATATAATAGTCTAAAAATGAGCATGTTTTATGATGTGATCAAGATTCTTATAAATACCCCTCACAGTTGATTCATTGATATTATGTTTCTTCCCCACACTTCGCTTGGTCTCACCATTCTCTATAAGTTTCACATTTCCAGTTTATCTGCATAACATACGTTCTTCCTCTTCTTTATTTCCCTGCCAGGTGCCACAGCATTATGTTGGGTGATGGTAGGGGGACGGGGAGGGGGTACGTTGGCCATGGTCATATCATAAAAAAGGTTATTGTTCTCGCTATCACTGTTCACGGTCTGAGGGTGCGCACTTGAATGGTTTGGCGGGCAGGAGACTCGGTCAGGCGGTCAATCAGTGCTCGGCTGGCGCTGATGTCACTCGACCAATCATGGAGTGAAGCTTTTGTTGGCTGGGTGGAATACTGGAGCCTGGCCTTTTTGAAATTTTCGAACATTTGCGGTGCGTGATAGCAGGCATTTAGTGCGTGATAAAGGTATTTGGGTAGTTTTTTATATAGGCGTGATAGCGAGATATGCTATAGTGGAATCCGTGATAGCCGAGGGTTGAGTGTACAGTGAGGCTGGATGATAAGGAAATGGAAATTGTGAGTGCTTATAAGTACTAGGGTAGAGTGATGAGTAAGGATGGAGGTTTGGAGGGTGAAGTGCTTGAAAGGGTACAACAAAGGTGGAAGGTTGCTGGTTCTTTGAAAGCATTGTTAGGAAACAGGGAAGTGAGCATGGAAGTAAAAAAGTTGCTGCATGGCAGTATTGTGATACTAACTCTAACTAATGGAAGTCAAACTTGTACCTTGTTGGAGGGACACAAGTTAAGAGTGAGAGCAGTGGAAATGAGTTTTTGAGAGGAGCATGTGGAGTCACGTTGAGAAACAGACTGACAAATGAGGAAGAGAAGGAACGTTGTGGTGTGGATGCGGATGTGATAGAAAGCGTTAGGAGAAATACATTGAGGTTGTTCGGTGATATGGAGAGGATGGAGAGCAGAGATGAACAAGCAGAGTGTATGTGAATGAGGTGGAGGGGGGAGAGGGTAGGGGAGACCGAGGATGAGGTGGAGGGATGGAGTGGAGAGGTATATGAGAGAGGTGGGTGTCAGCTGGGAACAGGGCATTGAAATGACAGAGGACAGGGTGACATGGAGGTGATTTGTTTGTGGCCACCCCTTATTGGATTAAGGCATCTGGCAATAGATAGATAGGTAGATAGAGAGATAATCATTAATCATGAGCTCCAACACCTTATTCCAGTGGGTTCCAACCTGTGGGTGGCATGAAGAGCTGCCTGGGGGGGCGCGAAGGCTTGATAAAGAAGGTAATTATATTTGAAAACTATGAATTATGATGGAATTCAGTAATTTCTAAATATGGAGAAAATATTTCAGATATGTATAAGAAAACTAGTTATTTGAATATATAAACAATTTCAAAGATTAAGAATCTATGATATTTATTGACATGTGCCAACTGTGCCAGTAAAATACAGTATTTGAGGAAGGGGGGCGCAGGGAACGTGTCATTCAGTGAGGAGGGGCGAGAATTAGAAAAGGTTGGAAATCACTGCCTTACTCCCTCCTGGGAATCCCCGGACAGGATAGCTGTCACAGAAGCGCCTCCAGACTCCCTTCTCCAAACACAACTTTAAGTGTCCCCTACTGGTCAAAAGTCAGGGATTATAGGTTTGCTTTGTACCGTCAGTTTGTCTGTCAGTCCATCTGCAAATTTGTCTGTCAGTCCTTCTGCAATTTCCTGTCCACTCTATAACTTCCACATGCATAGCCAGATTTTATTATAACTTCACACAGTTCTTCCCCATACTATGATGGTGTGTTGCACAAAACAACCAGCCATATGCTCCCAAGGTCAAGGTCACATTTGGGGTTCAAACAAGGTTGGGTGCTGTCATAAATAACAGCCATACGTACATTCATGTTCGTTCCGTAACTTCAACATCCATGGACAGACTTTGATATAACTTCACACATTTGTTCCCCATACCATGACAGTGTGTCGCAGTCAACAATGAGCCATCTACTCCCATGGTCAAGGTCTTTACATACCCATATTGTGTACACAGTATATATGTATTGCTATCATACCCACATTGTATACACAGTATATATGTATGCTTATGATCTGGTAGGGGACTTTGTATTGCATGACAATACTTCATTCACTTGTTACTTCCTCAGATGCTCCTCTTCCTGTTCCCACACTTTCTTTAGTGTACTGTTTCACTTTCATCTGCCACACCACATATGGTCTTCCTCAGCTAACACTGTCCTCATTATCACTTTTGCACACTTTCTTTCTCCTCTCTATATGTTTTTTTTTTTTTTTTTTTTTTTTCCCTGACTATCTTAGTGTATTATTCTTTAGCTGCTTAATAATGCCACACCTCACTCTTATACTTTTTGTACAATTCCATAATGCACATAAATTTTACTACAGTATTTCCTATCCCCTCCACCCTTCCCATGCCTTTATCCGTTCATTATTATTAGTTTTAACGTTGCCTGGGATCTGCTCATTAATACTTTATTGTACAGTACGTGTTTTCCTGTTTCTTGAGAATCTTTATGCAAAATGAAAAAACCTAAGGTTGAGTCCACAAAATTGTCATTTCCAAAGAAAACTGAACAAAGGGTAATCCAGATTCAAGTTGCACAGTCAGTGGTGTCCTGGTTACTGAGATAAATTATGGTGTCCACAAGGTGTGATGGTTGTGAAGGGAGCCTAGCACCTGGGAAATCAGTAGACTTGGCCACAACCATAGACTTGTCTATGTGCTTGTTAAGCTGAACTGTCTTGTATATGGTCTGATTATAGAGGCATGGCATCTACAGACTGTGATGTGCCTTGGGGAGGAAGGAGGGATATAGAACTGAAAATCCATGAATTGAGCTTTCATTATATACTTCTTATTTGGGTTAAGTTTTACAACCAATTGCGGCCAGGTTACTTTGTGTGTGTGTGTGATTATTATTTATTTGTTTTGGGGGGTTGAACAATCAAAGGTGGCCCAGCTAGTGAGATAGTTTCCATAAGCTATGATTGGGGTGAGTCAAGGGTTTTTATATGTGGATCTGATAGATACAGGCTTGGACAATGGTTATTAATGCCTAGAGGTTGGCTTTGATGTATTTACTCTGATGTACCATTTTAATTTTTTTTTTATTGCTAAGAAGAAGGAACCAAAGGCCACGAGCCTGCAAAAACTGTTCCTTCCAAAAGAAAAACAAAATACTGTACAAGAGAGAGCCAAATTCAAGATCTGATCATTTCGAGATGCCTGGACACACTGTGTTTGAAAGACAGAAGATCATAGGAAGCAGGAAATACAGACAGAGGGAGACAGTTCCAGAGTTGACCTGTTCCATAAGTGAAGGACTGGGAGTAATGGTTAACTCTTGCATTAGAGAGCTGGACAGAAAAGGGATAAGAGTTTGCTGCTTGATGGGTGTTATGCGCTCGTCGTAGAGGTGGAGGAATGCATGCAGACAGTTCAGAGGAGTAGCGACCATTGAAGTAGCGATAGAAAAGAGATAAAGATGCAACAGTGTGGTGAAGAGACAGAGGATGAAGGGAGCCAGTAAGAGGAGGAGAGTTAATGAGACGAAAAGCCTTTGACTTCACCCTGTTGAGAAGAGCTGAATGTGGAGAACCTCCCCACACATGCGAGTTGTACAGTACTTCATGCAGGGGCGGATAAAACCCGTGTATAGAGTCAACAATTTTGCAGGGGTAAAAAGGAACGGAGTCAGCTTACCACACCTAATCTCTTGGAAGCAGATTTTACAAGAGATGTAATATGATCTTTCCAAGATAAGTCCCAAGTGAATGAAACCCCGAGCATGTTCAAGGATGATGCAGGCTTAAGTTGAGTATTATTAAACATTAGTGGGTACATCTGTGGAAGATTTTGTCGGGTTGATAGGTGTAAGAACTGAGTCTTTGATGCATTAAAAACAAGATTATTTTTACCCCAGTCAGAGATACGAGCCAAGTCAGACATTAGGTGTGCCATAACCTCATCCCTTGTTTGTTGACGTAACTGTGAGATGGACGTTGCGGGAACCGAATGGAAGGTGAAGGGTGGAGTCATCAGCGTACGAGTGGATAGGGTTAGATGTACAGCATAGAAGGTCATTGATGAATAAAAGGAAAAGAGTTGGTGATAGGACAGAGCCCTGAGGAACACCACTGTTGATAGATCTAGGAGAAGAACGATGACTGTCTACAACAGCGGCTATAGAACGACCAGAAAAGAAGCTATAGATGAAGGCACAGATAGAAGGATAGAAACTGTAAGAGGGCAGTTTGGAAATTGAAGATTTATGCCAGACTTGATCGAAAGCCTTTGAGATGTCAAGTGCAATGGCAAAGCTTTCGCCAAAGTCCCGAAAGGAAGATGACCAGGAGTCTGAAAGGTAGGTGAGAAGATCGCCAGTGGAGCATCCCTGACGGAAACAATACTGACGTTCAGAAACAAGGTTGTGACAGGAAAGATGCTTTAAAATTTTTCTATTTAGAATTGACTTGAAAACTTTTGAGATACAGGATGTTAAAGCAATTGGACGATAGTTGGAGGGTTGGGAATGGTCACCCTTCTTTGGGACTGGCTGAATGAGAACAAACTTCCAGCAAGAAGGAAAGGTATAAGTTGATAGACAAAGACGAAAGAGTTTACCTAGGCAGGGCGTAAGCACAGAAGCACAGTTCTTGAGAACAACCAGAGGGACTCCATCAGGCCCATATGCCTTGTTGGTATTGAGGCCTGTGGTGGCAGAAAATTCATCAGCTGAAGAAATTTTAATGTCAGCCATGAGGAAGTCAGAGGGGGGAAGTGAAGGAGGAACAGCACCAGAATCATCTAAGGTGGAATTGGAGGAGAAAGTCTGAGTGAAGAGATCTGCTTTATCAGTAGAAGAAATAGCTACAGAACCATCAGAGTAGAAAAGAGGAGGGAAGGATGATTAGGTAAAGTTGTTAGAAAGGTTTTTGGCAAGGTGCCAGAAGGAGCGGGAAGAATTCAAGTTGGAGAGTTGAGAGCATTTCGTACGGATGAAATTATTTTTAGCAGAGCGAAGAACAGACTTAGCACGATTCCGGGCAGAAACATAAGCAAGATGTGATTCAGGGGTGGGTTTGCTCTTGTACCTTTTATAGGCCCTCTCCTTGTTGCGGACAGCATTAGAACAAGTGTGATTAAACCAAGTCTTTCTTGGATTAGTCAGAGGATATGAGAAAGGAATGTATTGTTCCATGCCCTAGAGAATAACCTCCGTAATGCGCGAGGTACATTCAGATGGCTCCCGGCCATGGAAGCAATAATCATTCCAGGGAAAATCAAAGAAGTACTGCCTGAAGGCCTTCCAATCAGCAGCTCCAAAATGCCACAGACGACGTTTCTTTGGAGGGTCCACAGGTCGTACTGGAGCGACAGGACAGGTTAAGGTGATAAGGTTGTGATCGGAGGAGCCCAACGGAGGGAAAAGATTAACAATGTAAGCAGAAGGATTATTTGTAAGGAAGAGGTCAAGTATGTTGGAGCTCTCTCCAAGGCAGTCAGGGATTTGGGTAGGGTGCTGTACAAACTGGTCTAGGTCATTAAGGATAGAAAAGATGTAGGCTTGTTCACATGGTGGATCAGTGAAAGGAGAGGAGAGCCAAAGGTGTTGGTGAACATTGAAATCTCCTAAAATGGAGATTTCAGAGAAAGGAGAAATGGATAGAATGTGTTCCATCGTAGAAGTAAGATATTCGAACAATTTTTCATAGTCAGTAGAATTAGGGGATAAGTAAACAGCGCAGATATATATAGTCAGAGAATGACACGATAGCCGATGCCAGAGTGTAGAGAATTCAGACAAATCAAGTTCAGGAACATGAAAGCAAGACAAGTCATTGCGTGTATATACACAACAGCCATCTTTGGCTTTGAAATGAGTATGGAGAAAGTAGGAGGATACAGAAAAGGGTTTTCTGTCAGTTGCCTCAGACAGCTGAGTCTCAGTTAGAAAGAGAAGGTGAGGTTTAGAGGAAGAGAGGTGGTGCTGAACAGAGTGAAAGTTAGAGGAAACTCCACGAATGTTGCAGAAATGAGGAAGAAGTGAGTCAGACAGTGGTTCCAGGCAGCTCAAGTCGTCACCGGGAGAGGGGCGGAAGGTGGGGGCATTTATGGTCCCCCCCCCCGGGGATTCCGAGGCCGTGTGTTGGGTAGCCAATTTTCTTTTGAATTTTGGAAAAGGAAGTGTAGTGTGTACTGTGCATGTAGTTTGGTGTAGATAGTTAGAGAAACTTGTGTTGGAGAGCATGCTGGCCTACTGTCTGTGTTACTGAGGCAATGAAAAAGTTCAGCAAAGGGGGAGGGGTCAGGAACTAGTCCTGATGGCTGATGAAATGGGAGCTCCAGCTCTCCCTGTCATCAGCTTTCCATCCACCTCGTGAGTACTGCCCTGCTCGAGTGGTGCTACAGTCTACTTCTACTGTGAATTCCTATCCATTAATTTGAGAAGGTATATGAAAAGGACTAGGTAGACTTCAGATGTCTCAACTCATGAATATGGTGCAGTGGTGAGAATACTGGTAATATCCAGTCCCATTCATTTATAGTTGAAGTCTTTGTTTCGCTTTATATACAGGATCACAGACCCAGGTATAAGGTCCATGCATTTAAGGCAAGGATGATCAGTTGCCTTTCCCTTTGCTTCATTATATTATGAACAGTGACCCAACCATCCCACAGACTTAGACCCATAAGGGCCAAATACAGTACAGGTAATTGAAGAGTGGGGTTTCATCATGTTCGATTTATGTATAGAAAGTTGCACACCTAAAGATGGGGGGAGGAACTTAATATCTTGAAAATCAGTGGGTTTGACTTTTATTGTAGGTCTGTTATGAGTATGAAGCAGCATATCCAGACATAGTCTGGGTACTTATACAGTAATCCCTCGATTATCCAACACAGTAGAACCAAAGTTGTGTCTGGGTAATGGCTCCATCCGGATTATGGACTTCTCCCCTGACCCTCATTCGTACATAACCTAACTTTGAAAGCCAGTGTAAAAGGCCATTACAGTACATCATACAACACTTGTTCCTGTTGTTTAACACTAGTCTATCTAGTGAAGCAGACCTAAAAATGCAGTGGGCACACAAAACATAATTGTAAAATTGAATAAAATCATGGTAAAATAGAAAATAATCATGGTATTGTACAGTAAGCTAGAAGATGATCAGTGTCAACACATGATTTGACCATTCCGCATCAATCCTACCTAGTAACTTCTGCTTCTAAAGAGTCAGTACTACCCTCTTCCTTGTCCCTGGTGTAGGGGCCATCATCACACACCCTAGGATGAGGTATGCAAGAAGTAGCAAGGCCTGAAGCAGGTAGGGAACAGCCACAAAAGCCACTGCATGCATCACCATAACAACTGTCCTGGAAGAGTTGTTTACTATACCATCGCCACACGGGAACTGAGACCAAGAGAAGGGGGGTCTGTAGCGGACGCTAGGTAAACTACCCAGCCAGACACGGCGTCAATGCCAGCCTATTCCCACCTGGCTGGGCTCGAAAATGTTCACGTGGCCATAATTTCCACTCAGACGCAAGCATTTTGTCCAGATATTATGGAAAAATGTATGAATTATGGTTTTGAACAGCCAGATCACAGTATTCAGATAATGGGCATGTGGATAGTCGAGAGATTACTGTACATGATTCCTACAAACTGTTATACACTGCAGGTGCTGGGAAGGAGGTGGCCAGTAACCTTGTAAGGTGGTAGGCTTAGAATTTGCCATAGATCTGTTAAATGTGTAAGGTAGCACACCAAATGTAAAGGTCACTGCAGTATTGTATCTGCAAACTGTGAAGCATGGTGACAAACCCAGCAGAATGCTGCTAAAATCATAGTAACTGTCCATTCACCAGGGAATACAGTTGCCTTTAGGTCTGAGCCATATACAGTATACATCATTTTTTTTTTTTTTTCCGGGATTGTGGATCCACTGGAGCCATTTCATATATACTTGTACTCAGTATATCTCATATGAGCCTTGATTGCCTGGAATTAATGATGAACTTTTGTCTTTTAGGTATGATCTTCAGACTTTTAAAAGAAATAAAGCCAGTATAAAGAGCTTCTTGTTAAAAAGTACTGATACTGTTCCAAGCAATGAAGTGTTCATAATTTGGACAAGAGAGTGGAAACCCAGAGACTGAGTGAGAGAAAAGATTTGCAGAGAATTAGTTTGGGTGAGACCTGGGTAGTAAAGGAAGAGGATATTTGTAGACTCAGACATACAGAAATGACAGTGACTAGATTGATGTGCAGTTCATCCTTGAATGCAAGGCCTATGAGGACTAGGTTTACGATGGAAAAGTTAAGAAGAAGGATGAGACAGAAGTGTATTGGTGTTATGATGGGAAGGGGTAGACTGAGATGGTTTGGGAATGTGGAGACGATGGGAGATGATAATTGGTTGCAGAGAATGAGAAGTGTTAACACTGATGTCGTGGTTGTGAGAGATAGACTGAAAAAGACCTGGGATGAGTTCATAGGGTGTGACCTCAGGAATGAGGGACTAAATAGGGAGGCTGCCAGAGATCGATCAGATGGAGAGCTGCCATTAGGTGACCAAGGCTAATGCATGAAAGCCTGTTGGAGCCTTTATAACTGAAACGAATGTAGGATGAATTCTGTACAATGCCAGTCTTAGGGTGGGATAGAACAGTCTGATAACTAGTAGGTCTGAGCAGAGAAAGCTAAAAAGTGCAGTTTCCTAGACAATATTGATGAGCTGTGACTGATATAGATACTGTATAAATATTTCTAGAACCTAACATTCCGTAACATCTTTTTTTTCAGTATGTGCAGTGTAAGAAGAATGAAGCGGAAGAAGACAGATAAAATGCAAGAAATAGTGGATGAAGGTGCATATCATGTGTTTAGTTTTCTAATAAAGGAATTGTAAGTGTATACCTTTATACAGGAATTCATCATCATCAGCATCTCTGGTGTCTGTCCCTGTCCTGTAAACATTCGAACATGGAATGGTGGTAATGAAACTGCCTCCATACTCCTTTGTCCTTATATACTGCACTCACTGCTCTTCTCTCACTCCAGTGTTCTATTCCACCCTTTTCCTTTTTTGTGTACACAGGGTATGGTCTTCCTTTTCCAGCAGTATCATTGTTCTTAATTTTCAAGATTTGTTTTTGACATCTGATCTACAGTGTGCTCATTCTTTGAAAGTATCCATACATTCTCAGTTGCTTAGAAGTCATTCACCAGTGCCACAGATCAGTGTGTAAACTCTTTCTTCCAGTGTTGCCATTAAAGTAAATTCACTGGATGATTACTGTAGTTATGGCGCACGACTCTGAGGTTGTCATTATCGTACCCTGGCAACTTACCCATCAACTGTGCTTCAGATTTTGTGTATACAGTAATGTGATACGCCCGTGATTCGTGTATAATATGATACAAAATCAGAAGCACAATTGATGGGTAGGTTGCCAGGGTACAGTAATGACAACCTCAGAGTTGTGTGCCTAGACTATAGTATGTTAAATTGTACTGCAACAAGAAAAATTTATACCGTACAGTATCTAGTTATTCTCCCTATTACAGTAGCCATAACCATCTCTTTCATTAATGAGAGTGCAGTCATGATGATGAAATGTGATACAGTTCATCCATATTGCTTCATACAGTTAAACTCTTCATTTTACCAGAAAATGGTCTTGATGGTGCATTGGGATCCCAGCTAGAGAAGGAGCTCAACTGCAGTATAGAAAAAATGAGGGAGGAAGAATATGAAACTGGCAATACACCTTGCCATATTAACCATGAAAGTAAGTGTTCACATTACAGTTCTCACTTGGAGCTTTATTATTCTGCTCTGCTATGTTAGGTATGGGGATCTTTATGCACCCTTTTCCAGTTATTATTCTGATATAATAGTGAGGTTGTACTATGTAGAACTCGCAGATGCTTAAAGCTGTACAAGATTCGGTTTGCTTATCTGAGCATATCATTGTTTGGACAGTATAGCAGATTTAACACTTATACTCATGATAGAGGCTGTTTTCTTTAAATTTTCATTAGCTCTTTCATTGATCATTCTGGATACTCCAAATTAAAACTTGAAAATTTTTGTTGTCATGAGGTTCTTAGCTGGGTACAAATTACAGTAATAACCAGGTGCTGAAAACTGGAAATAATTTATCATGTAGTTTCATTAGTTTCACTTGAATGTTTTGGTTATGTCAGGACAGATATGCAATTGGTATCTAATTAAGAAACCATAATACTTATGAGGCATTACAGCTGGAGGTAAGAAACAGTGTAGCCACCCCTCAGCTTTCCGAGTTTGGGATGATTCCTCCCATCACCATTTCTAATGCTTCATGTATGTTTTAACTGACTTGATGCTTATTTCTTAGGGTGTATCCAAAAGAGGGAGCTTAGAGTGACAAACCTGTTATTCTAATCTAAGGCACATAGTACTGTGTATTTCATTGAAAAACATACTTGTATTTCAGGTGGATGTAAGGTACATGTGTCCCCTCAGGCAACAGTCACCCCACCTCTTGTATGGAGCTCTCCTGAGGAGCTGTTGGAGGACATAGACATGCCTTCCTGTAGCAGCATCAGCATTTTTGAAACTACTGATTTAATTTCTGTCTCTCTTGACTCCTCTCCCAGCCCATTAAAGGTTTGTTCCTATTAACAGTTATGTGCTGTACAATATTTCAGTATTGTTTTCCCAGATAACTGCAGTTGCACCTGTGCATTCATGTTATTAGAACTGGCCACCTCAACATCTCTTGTCTGGTCGTAAGATACCAGAGGTTTCCAGAATCATCAGTGGACTCAGAACATGTAAGAAGAAATCTGAGACGATTTATAGCCCCCTCTTGAAAACAATAATTACAGCACTATACTTCTAATAGTGCTCAGTCGGTAGAGAGGTGGCTTGCAACCCTACCTACCCAGGTTCAAATCCCCGCTGGGGCAGGGAACAGTTTAAGGATTTGACTTTACTGATCTACCAGAAGACCCGCTGACATGTCGTAAAAATACCCCTGCTAATGCCAATACACCAGTCCTGTATGAGACAGCCCTAGCATGTATTCACTATGGATGGTGGGTGTTAGCGCCGAAGTGGTGACATGTAGAGGTGTATGGTATGTAGGAGGATTACTGGGCTTTGGGAGCAGGCTGTGAAGCCTATGGCCAGTGTCACACACACACACACACACACACACACACACACACACACACACACACACACACACACACACACACACACACACAAAAACACACACACACACACACACACACACACACACACACACACACACACACACACACACACACACACACACACACACACACACACACACACACACACACACACACACACACACACACACACACACACACACACACACACACACACACACACACACACACACACACACACACACACACACACACACACACACACACACACACACACACACACACACACACACACACACACACACACACACACACACACACACACACACACACACACACACACACACACACACACACACACACACACACACACACACACACACACACACACACACACACACACACACACACACACACACACACACACACACACACACACACACACACACACACACACACACACACACACACACACACACCTTGAGTAGTTTCAGGAATTTTGTCTGTCCTGTCTCCTAGGGTCTTTCTTTAAATTTAAAATAATGAAAGTTGGTAGACTACCAAAAATGTAAAGATTTGTTGGCAATAGTATACATGAATGTTTGTGGCTTATTGGTAACAGCTGTTCAGGTACTTGATCGGTACGTTAAAGATGGCCGAAAATGTAAACAATGAGGGAATGGAATTTCAAGGATTTGATGCTAATACTAATGTCATGGACCTAGTGAAAACATTAATTATGAGGATTAGTGAACTCGAAAAAAAAGTAGAGAATCTAGTGATAAAGGATGTGTCAGGAAATACGGAAACCACCATACAGAGTCTAATCCAGTCCAACGAAACAGCCAATGAAGAGATAAAGAATTTGAAGCGGGAAATGTTGAACTGAGGAGGAAACTTGAAGAGAGTACCAATAAAACGGAGAAGGTGAGTAATGTACTAGAAGAACACAAGGCAAAGTGGGCACACGTAGAGGAAGAACAGAAAGAAGTGGTCAGCTTAAGAGAGATCATCCAGGAAGAAAGGGAAATGAACAAGAAAGAAATGGAAGAAAATGTAGTGAAAATACTGAAGAAAAAAGAGAAAATAGTGAGAGAAACTGTAGAAAGGAACAGATGTGTGATAGTATTTGGAAACAGGGAAGAGGAAGAAAGGTTAGGTTCGCAAGACTCGAGAGAGACACGAACATGGTGAGAGGAATATTAGGCAAGATTGACTCGAAGGAAACAAGTGGGTAAAAGAAATTGAGGAAGTAAGGAGGATAGGGCCTTATAAGAAAGGGGAAACAAGACCAATGAGAGTCAAGTTTACATCAGAAAGTGTAATAAATGAGATGCTTAAAGTGACCTGGAAATTAAGCAAAGAGGCGGGGATGGAAAATATTATAATAAGAAAAGATCTGAATGAAGAAGAAAGAGAAGCTTTAAAATCATTAAAGGAAGAAGTAAAGGAAAAAAATGATAAGAGGACAGAGGAAGAACGTAATACTTTTTTTGGAGAGTATTGGATATGAAAGTAAGGAAATGGTATTTAAGGAAATAGAAGTGAAGGAAATTAGGGGGATGGTTGTGAAAGATCAGAAGTTGAGGAAGTGGTACGGACAGAGAGTAGGAGAGAAGAGGGTATTAATAATGTCAAAAATAATTTGAAGGTGATATATACTAATGTTGATGGTTTCATATCGACAAGGATCGAAATTAATGATTTCTTGAGAGAACATGAACCTGATGTCATGTGCTTTGTAGAGACCAAATTAAGAGAAGATATTGATGTTCATTTGGGAGATGGTAAATACAAAACTGTGGAGAAAAGACAGAAAAGAAAAAAGGGAGGAGGAGGATGATAGCAGTGAAGAACAACATAAATGTAGATACTGTGGAAATGGGAGAAGGCAGGGCTGAAGTGATATATATGAAATTAGAAACTGGAGAGAATGTTAAGAGAGATATGGCGGTAGTGTATGTTCCCCCAAAGACGAGAGCATGGAAGGATGACGAATACCATGAGATGTTGTCAGATATGGCTAGCTACTTGCAAAAAATAATTGAGAAAAGCAATAATATAATTTTGGTGGGTGACTTTAATTGTAAAAGAGGTGAACTGGGAGGAATGGTACTCGGGAGGCGGTGAGGATTCGTGGGGTACTATGTTATTAAATATAATAATGAATAATGTGATGACGCAGTGGGTCAAAGAAGAGACACGGTTTCGAGGTGAGGACACACCAGCAAGGTTAGATTTACTATTCACCAAAGAACCTGATGTAATAGAATCATTGGAATATCTCTGTCCTTTGGGAAAAAGTGATCACGTGGTCATTGAGTTCCAGATGTTAATAGGAAACGTCGAGCCAAGAGACGAGCTTCATAGACAGGGAAGATACAACTTTGGCAAAGCAAATTTTACAGGATTGAGAAACTTTTTTGAAAATGCGGATTGGAGAAAATTCAGAGAAACAAGAGAGATACAGAGGAAGTGGGATATCTTTCTAGACCTCTATAATTTGGGAGTGGAAAATTTGTACCAAGAGTAAGAGGGAAAGAAAACAGGAAAAAGGAGTGGTTTAATAGAAGGTGTATGATAGCCAAAAAAGAGAGAGATAAGGCGTGGAACAATTGGAGAAAGAGAGGTAACGACAGAACAAAGGAAGAATATAAAAGAACAAGAAACGAATACACAAGAATACGTAGGGAAGAAGAAAGGAATTTTGAAAAAGGTATAATTGACAAATGCAAGGATGAACCCAAACTGTTTTATAGATTTGTTAATGGCAAACTGAAACAAAAGGAAGGAATCACCAAGCTGAAAGTAGATGGAGAGGTCTTTAATGATGCGGCAATGCAAGCAGAAATAATGAACAAACGTTTCCAGTCAGTTTTCACCAAAGAAAAGGAGCTTGTGGAAGGGGAGGGAGTGATTAGAAATGTTCCGGTGATGAAAGATATAAAAGTGGAGGTGCAGGAAGTGTATAAATTACTGGAAACTCAAGATGTAAGGAAAGCCCCAGGACCTGATGGAATTTCTAATTGGGTACTGAAGGAATGCAGAGAACAACTGGCGGATAAAATTCACAGTTTAATTGTATGCTCACTGGAAGAGGGGAAAGTGCCAAAAGAATGGAAGAGGGCAAATGTGGTACCAATTTACAAGGGAGGAAACAGGGAAGAACCCCTGAATTATAGACCAGTGTCTCTAACCAGCATGGTCGCAAAATTGTGTGAGAGAATCCTGAAAGACAGATGGATAAAATATCTGGAAGAGATGAATATTTTGGCTGAATGTCAGTTTGGATTCAGAAGTGGAAGGTCATGTGTTTCAAACTTGTTGAGCTTTTACTCAAGAGCGATTGATGTGGTACAGGAGAGAGATGGTTGGGTGGATTGTGTGTACTTAGACTTAGAGAAGGCCTTTGACAAGGTACCTCATAAAAGACTAATGTGGAAACTAGAATATATAGGAGGACTAAAGGGGAAACTTCTGGAATGGATGAGAGACTTTTTGAGAGACAGACAAATGAGGACAGTAATAAAGGAAAAGATGTCTGGATGGAGGGAAGTAACAAGTGGAGTCCCTCAAGGCTCAGTGTTGGCGCCAGTAATGTTCCTGATTTATGTAAATGATATGGTAGATGGAGTGAACAGTTATGCGAGTCTGTTTGCTGATGATGTAAAGATCTTGAGGAAGATAGAGGTTGAGGAGGATTGTAAAATACTGCAGGAGGATTTGGATAGGATACACAATTGGAGCCGGACGTGGGAAATGAAATTTAATGTAAAGAAATGTAAAATATTGGAAATGGGTAAAAGTACCAGGAGACCATCACTGAATTATTTTTTGGGTAATGAATTAATCACAAAAAGGAGAGAAGAGAAAGATTTGGGAGTGCTGGTCCAAGATAGTTTGTCACCAGAAAAGCACATTAACAAGATAGTTGGAGAGACTTATAAGCTCTTGACTAACATAAGAGTAGCATTTCATTATATGGATGAGGAAATGATGAAAAAATTGATAGTGGCCATGATCCGCCCCAGGTTAGAATATGCAGCGGTAGTGTGGTCCCCACACAATAGAAAGATATAAACAAGATTGAGAGAATACAAAGAACAGCAACCAAGATGGTCCCCAGTCTGACAGACCTGTCATACAGAGAGAGGCTGGAAAAACTGGATTTGCCTTCGTTAGAGGAAAGGAGAAAGAGGGGAGACATGATTGCGGTGTTCAGGACCATGGTGGGAGTAGATAAAATTGACAAAGAAGATCTGTTTGTATGGGATAAGAGAGCAACAAGAGGACATGGAATGAAATTGAAAAAGTCAAGCTGCTTGAAGGATATCAAGAAATATAGCTTTCCTTACAGAAGTATAGACTTATGGAATAGCCTGGACAAAGAGATCGTCCAGTCTAAAAACATAAACGAGTTTAAAGTTAAATTCGACTTATTGAGAAACAGCGACGGAAACCCACGAGCATAGTACATTCCGTGTATATCACAATTAGGTATATTCTTAAATATTTGGAATGACTTAGACAAAGAGGTGGTGCATGAGAAAAACATTCATGTGTGTAAAGGTAGACTTGATAAATGTGGATATGGAGACAGGACAACACGAGCATTGCTCAATTCCTGTATACTACAAATAGGTAAATACAAATAGGTAAATACACACACACACACACACACACACACACACACACACACACACACACACACACACACACACACACACACACACACACACACACACACACACACAAGCTGGGCAAGAAGTGGGAACAAGAGCAGCAAGAATGTAAGGCATCAAACAGGAATAGGGGACACATAGTACAGGAACAGGGCTTGGAACAGTAATAGCAAGATTGAAGGGGGTCTGAGGAACAGTGTAGGAAAGTAGCTAGGGACAGTGAATGTGGTCACTACAGGGCATCTAGATCCCTACAGAGGATCCTACTGTGGCAGTGAAGATGTCTGGTTTGAGGACTGAAGGAGGTGGGCAATGCAAGGTCAGTGTAAGATCAGTAAGAGAAAGAGGAGTTTTGTATAATCCTGTACACAAAGTTAGAGAGGTATTGCCAGAGCTAGGCACAAGGCATAATGCTTCTTGCAGGGTGAGCTTGCATTCTCAGTTCTGCAGGCAGGGAAAGTCCCAGAATTCTTATTTGGGACTTCTGGCAAGTAGAATAGCACGATGCATATGCAGATCTGCTAATGAGACATGAAATCCTCCTTTCATTTTCACATTGGTATTCTGATTTAACGTTTTATTTGGCAGGAGAAGCTAGTCTAATCCAGTCTCATCAAACCAGAATTGGTTTGCTGCATAACAATATTGTAATTATACAGTACTGAAGGATAAAATGCTTTTTGTGGGATCATAGCACCTTGAATCAAATTGATAATGGTAGTTACTGTTGAAGGTAATAATAATAATAATCTATCTATCTATCTATTGCCAGACGCCATAATCCCGTAAGGAGTGGTCATTTGACTTTGAGTTATTGGTTTTATGGGGAGGGGCACTAACCCTCCTCCACCAACCCACTTGTTGACATGCAGGGAGCACGTATGGGTTGGTTATATGGTTACCACCCAGCGTTGTAAATGGTTTCTTGGCTTACAGGAAACCATTTGGCTTGTCACTCAATGTAAAGCCACCTGTAAAGGAAAGAAGAGCAATAAGAAGTGACAGGAAAGATGAGAGATATAGGAAGTGAGGAGGGCAGGCACAGAAAAAGAATGATAAAGGATAAGGAAGAAGCAGGCAGCACTACATCAAGTGAGTGGATGATGGTCTCCACCACCTACCACTAATAATTCATCATTCATTCATTCATTGCCAGACGCCATGTATCCCACACGGGGTGGCCAAGGACTTAGAGTTAATTGTTTTACAGGGAGGGGCACTAATCCTCCACCAACCCCACTTGACACGTAGGGAGAATAAAAAAGACGGGATGGGACATGATGTGAACTCGGGCATCCATGAGTCAGGGGCAACGATTCCACCAGTACTGATCACACCACTAATAATAATAATAATAATCTGGCCTTTTGTTTCTCAAAAGCGCCAGTTCTTCCTTTGGGAATTCACTAGCGCTCGACACACATACATTATTTTTACAGTTACAAGAATTGTGATATTTCTTGTATATAATCCAAGCTATATCATATATACATGAAAGTGGCAATAATTAAACCCTATAATCATCCGTCATAGTACCTCTTTCCAGGTCATAGCATTTTGAAAAAAGAAAGGCTTTCAGCTCTCTTAAAGGATTCAACAGAAGAGAGTTGTCTTATGGACAATGGTAATCTGTTATATAGTCTAGGGCAGTGGTTCTTAACCTTTTTTGAGTCACGGACCCCTTCGCGAATCTGGTGAAAGCTCTGAACCCCTTCCCTACAAAAATGAGGAAATGATAAAAAAATTGATAGTGGCCATGATCCGCCCCAGGTTAGAATATGCAGCGGTAGTGTGGTCCCCACACAAAAAGAAAGATATAAACAAGATTGAGAGAATACAAAGAACAGAAACCAAGATGGTCCCCAGTCTGACAGATCTGTCATACAGAGAGAGACTGGAAAAACTGGATTTGCCTTCGTTAAAGGAAAGGAGAAAGAGGGGAGACATGATTGCGGTTTTCAGGACCATGGTGGGAGTAGATAAAATTGACAAAGAAGATCTGTTTGTATGGGATAAGAGAGCAACAAGAGGACATGGAATGAAATTGAAAAAGTCAAGCTGCTTGAAGGATATCAAGAAATATAGCTTTCCTTACAGAAGTATAGACTTATGGAATAGCCTGGACAAAGAGATCGTCCAGTCTAAAAACTTAAACGAGTTTAAAGCTAAATTCGACTTATTGAGAAACAGCAACGGAAACCCACGAGCATAGTACATTCCGTGTATATCACAATTAGTTATATTAGGTAAATACTTAAATATTTGGAACGACTTAGACAAAGAGGTGGTGCATGAGAAAAACATTCATGTGTGTAAAGGTAGACTTGATAAATGTGGATATGGAGACAGGACAACACGAGCATTGCTCAATTCCTGTATACTACAAATAGGTAAATACAAATAGGTAAATACATCATTTTGCATGCAATGAATTTACTTTATTTTATTGAAATCTACCTCACGCAGAGTATGACATACACAAAGTATGAAACTGTCTTTACAAAGAATTGTTTCCCACTCTATGGAAAAGCTAATGGCCACTTAATGAAAATATAAAATACATCCAACTTGTGCAAATTAAACAAAACAAAACTTTAATTTTGCTCAAAAGTTCATTTCAGTGACAGGGTTGTTGTTTGGCTTGAATGAGTTTGTGGAGTGGTCGTTGACAAGGAAACACACGTCATCGATGACATCCAGTTGATTTTGACATTTCATTTTTATAGAAACAAGCGCTGAAAACCCTGACTTACAAAGGTATGTAGTAGCAAAGGAATCACAGCACCCATAGCTCGCTTTGCCAGAGGGGGGTAGAGTTGTGTCAGTGAACACCAGAATTCTTCAAGATTCTTCAATTTATTTATTTATTTATTTATTTATTTATTTATTTTTACAGTTAATGATGCCAAATGGCATCATGAAATTGTTTTCAATTATTCTGACCTTCACGGACCCCCTGAAGCTCATCCACGGACCCCAAGTTAAGAACCCCTGGTCTAGGGGCTCTATATGCAAGAGAACAATCAGAGAAAGATGACTGGTGAATGGCTCCATGCCCGTCAAGACGCAAGGAATCATCTTCACTGCGTAACATCACACCAGGGCATGCCGATGGGAGTTCTAACAATTCAGCAAGATACTTCGGTTCACCAAACTTGAGAACCTTAAATGTAATAAGACACAGTTTAAATTCAGTTCTAGCCTTTACTGGTAACCAATGCAACTCAGTCAGAAACGAGGTAGTTGAGGTTCTCGGGGGGAGACCAAAGATAAGCCGTACTGCCCTGTTCAACACAGACTGAACTTTTGTTAGTATATTATTTGGAAGACCACCCCACAGTGAATTACAATAATCAGCACGAGACAAGACCACTGCATGGACCAATGTTAAGAGGCACTGTCTATTCAGGAATTTTCTCACAGAGTACAGATTTCTGATATGCAAGTTACACCCTCTTATAACCTGATTAATATGTTCTTTGTAATTTAACTTAGAATTAAGATAAACACCCAGATTTCAAACAGAGCTGACTGGATGAAGCTGTGACACGCCAATGTTCAAAGCCAGGGCATTGTCAGTGTCATGATCCTTTCTGTTTCCTCTGATGATGATGATCTCAGTTTTACCATCATTCTGCTTAAGTTTCCTCTTAGCCATCCAGATCTTAAGATCAGACATTAGAGATTCAAACTTTGTCTTAGTATCATTGGTATCTGACATCATAACATAGAGCTGGGTGTCATCAGCATAAAAATGGTAGGACACATCATGAGCATCAAGTAGAGATGATAAACTACTTGTGTAGATAGTGATTAGAATTGGTCCTAAAACTGATCCTTGAGGGACTCCAAATAGAAGGGGAGCAGAATCAGAGCTAGCATAATCAACAACCACTCTTTGGGATCTGTCCGACAGATACGACTTAGGGAGCATAAGGGCACTATCACGAACGCCATAAAAATACAGATCATCCTACAATAGTTTATGATCTACTGTATCAAAAGCTGCAGATAGATCCAGCAGAACTAGGAGAGAGGACATCCCTCGACAGGTATTTGCCACCAAGCCACTCTGAATCCTTGTTAGTGCAGTTTCAGTTGAATGGTATTTTCTGTATGCTGATTGAACAACTGGAACAAATCTGTTGTGTTCCAGTAGTGGTACGAGTTGATCAAGTATGGCCCGCTCAATAATCTTGGATAAAAAGACAGGTTAGAGACGGGACGATAATTTGTCATGTTCTCGACATCAAGGCCAGGTTTCTTAGTTAGAGGCATAAGCAAAGCATGTTTCTCAGACTGCACAAAATTACTTTGTAAGAAGCATCTATTTATTATGTTGCAGATGAAGTCTGCACCATGCTCAATACACATCAGGCAGTTGTGACATGTTACTCGGATCGAGTGAGCAAAATGTTTTATTAAGTTCTGTGATGTAACATTTGACTTTGTTTACATCCAGCAGATGAAATGTTGAAAGCAAATGATCCCTGGTGCACCGTGGCTGGAAGTCAACTGAGTACACTTCACTAGGGGAACTGGTGTCTAAATCACTTCTTATGCGAGACATCTTGATTGTAAAAAATGAGGCAAAATCAGAAGCCAATTGGGCATCAGATACAGAAGTTGGTTTAACAATTACATTCCTCCGACCAGCCAAGTTGTTCACAACTGCAGACAGTTTTTTTTATCACCACCGCATGAATCAACTTTATTTTGACAATACCTAGCCTTTTGGGCTTTTACAGTGTGAATGACTGCTCTTCTCACAAAAACATAAAGCAAACGAGTTACTTCGGTCCGCTGCAAGCGCCACTCATGTTCTGCCCTTCTACGTTGTCTACGCAAAGAATTAATGGATGGACCATACCACGGAGAGTTATCACGTACAGTGATTGTTTTTACTACCTCAGGACAATAATGGTCAAAAATTGACCTAAGCTCGTTGTTGTAAATATCAACCAATTAATTGGAAGAAAGACTTGAAGAATCAGTGGAGTTTAAATGTTCACCAGTTTCAAGACACATCAACTGGAGGTCAACATTCCTGTAATTTCTGAACCTGATGACCTTTTTATATGAAGGGGATTTCGGGACATCAAAACTAAGAGTGATCAGAGCATGATCAGAGATGAGGGAATCAAATGAGTCAACCTCCACATCTGATATGCGCCTGCAACCAACAGGGGACAATATCAAGTCAAGGACATGTCGTGAGACATGAGTTGAATTACTTACATGATTGAAAATTAGTGATCAACTCAAGGAATTCTGAAGAAAATGGTTTTGACTGGACTGTCAACCCAATAATTGAAATCACCACAAACAAGAAGTCCTCCAGGTTTAAAAGAAAACCCTTCAAGAAACTGTCCAAACTCCTCCATAAAACCTCGATCTCTACCCAGATGACCTGGTCGATAGACAGTTACAATTTTAATGGTATTCTGATGGAAATTTATTAATACTTCCATAAATTCAAATGAAGATGAGGTCAGGTCTGAGTCAATAAGAGAAACGTTTGCAAGTGCTGCCGAGTAGATGAGTGCTATGCCTCCTCCCAGATAGTCAGCAGCAGGCCTGGAAATACTAATAATAGAATGTGTCTCAGGCAAAGCATTGCGAATAATATCAATATCAGACTCATACAACCAGGTTTCAGTCAAGCATAAAATGTCAAGCTCGTGCTGATTTAGAGTTTCATTAATATAGTCTATTTTATTACTGATATTGGGTACCTAAAAAAGGTTACACAAGAGTTCACCAAAAAAATATTTTGAGCTGTAAAGACAAAGGGTTTTGATGGGAAGCAAAACCTAATGAAGGAGCATACCATACTTTAAATTCTCCTCCCATTCTTTGAGGGAATAGAACATTTAGAGAGGTTCAGTGTTGTTTTAATTGAAATTCTGTGCATTTTCATGGAAATTAAATTGATTTAGATAGAAGTAATAAGTAGAAATATATTCTGCACAGCTGTTGTCAGTGGAAATGGTTATCACTGTTCATTTACTACTCAGGCAAGAAAGGAACTGATAAGGATTTTGCATGCAAACTGTTCATTTTAAGAAACAAGAGCAGCAAAGAGCCTGTAATTTTATGATCTTTGCAGACTGCACCAAGAAATGATTCTGCCTTTATGGGTGAAGAGGCCAGGACCAGCAAAACTAAGGGTACAGCCTCCCCATCCCAAAACCAAAATATGGCTGTTGAAGAGTTTGGTGAGTGAAAATTTTCAAATTGTTATACCTAAAGTTGAACATTGTAAGTGCATTGTGCAGTCCATAAATGAATTTCACAACATGTAGTTTAGCCATTCGTGAGTTTAGTTAGTATATACTAATTTACCATGACTCTAGTGTAGATACTTTTGTTAATACTTTGGTGAGTTAGTGAGTCAGGCAATTGATGTAAGAGATGGGAGAGTGAAAATCTGAAAAATATTATATGGAAAGTTAAAATCCTTCTTTCCTTCCATCTTCTTCTATCTTTCTTTCCTTCATTCTTTCCTTGTCCTTCTGCCTACAGGTAACTTTACACTTCCTCTTCTGTCTTTCATTCCTTCATTCTTTCCTCTTCCTTCTGCCTATGGGTGACTCTACACTGAGTGACAAGCCAAATGGTTTCCTGTACACCAGGAAACTACAACGCTGGGTGGTAATCATATAACCAAATTTTGGCGCCTGGTGGTTTAGTGGGTAGTTATTGTGCTCCAGTCGGATTGAGGTGGTGAAGGTTTATATCCAAGGGGTGGTTGGAGTTTATTGCTCACATAATGCCACTCAGGGATGAGTGAGGTTGGTCACTCTCATCTTAAATGTCAGGACCAGCTGCCTAGCCCCGGGCTTCTACGTTCCTCATGGGGCAACGTAGGATTGGATGATGATGATGATGATGATGATGATGATGAAAGTTAAAGATTGTAGATACACTGTACAGTGTACAAATGAATTTCATAGGACAGTAAAAGTCTTGTAATCTTACCACCAGTAGTCCAGAAATCCCAGTATTCCAAAAGTGAATTGAGTGAAAGTTAACACTACAGTATTCTGGGAGCAAATCAAGTGGATTTTTTTTTTCTTCTTTCTTTGGGCTTTATCTATGGATTTATCTGGCTTGGACTTGCTATTCCGCTACACTTTTATGCATTTCCAGTGAGTAAAACAGTAACCCATATCAATTCAAGTGTTTATTTACTGATCATGTACATATTTCTAATGCTTTTAGGTCCCTCCCAATAATCCAGAAAAAACAATAATTCAAAAGACCCTTGGTCCCCTGCCATTCGGATTACAGGACTTGTACTGTATATACGGTAGTGTAGCTGTTCGTGAGTTTAGTTAGGAAATACTAATTTCCTGTGACTTTAGCTAAGTTGCTTTTGTAAAGAATTTGTTGAACTTGTGAGCCAATCCATGAGTATGGGAGATAGACAGTATTTTGCTGGTCACTTGTTGACACCTGCATCTATTCTATTTGGTGAGCTAATTGCATATTCCTAAAGTAAGCTACAGTAATGGAAGAAAGTTCGAGTCATGGTACACCTTCATCCCAGTTCTTGAACAAACTTGAGGAACCTGTAAGGACATAAAAAAGTGCCTGAGGTAATACAGTATCTGCCATCAGACAGATATCACAAGATGCCTCTTCTGTCATTCTTATCCAGCTGATCACTGTCCAGTGGAAGATGATAGACCAGTGGATGAAGATGTTGATAACAGATCAACTGGAAGGGTTGCCTTAAGAGTGAGAGCTTTGATACTGAAGTATAGTATCAGGAAATGGCAGCACAGGTGGTGTAGTATAGGGAGGTATAGTACAGTGAGGAGCAGATGGGCATTAACTACCCATCCCTGGCATGGAACACATCATCTGGCGGCTCGAGGAGTGTATCAGGGCTATTAAATCAACGACCAGCAGTATAAATAGGGTATGGCTGATCAATAGGATGCAGTTTTTAGTGGGTGGATATCAGGTGTTATATGATGGCTATGATGTGCTGAGCTAACTGACATGGGAACAGGTTACCCAATCTTACGTGTAATATGAGGCGCTGAGTGGAATAACCTCGTGCGCCAGATAAAAAATGGGAAAAAAATGGTGTTAAAGTTTGTTTTCTTTCAAAATGCCATATCTTTTCAACCGATAAAGATATTCTGGTGAATTTTTTTTCAAATGTAGCTGAAAACATCTGCTTGCATGTTAGAGTATGTAAATCAATGGCATTTTGAAGGAACAATACATTAACAGCATCTTTCTCCTCTTGCCTGACAACAATGAACTGCATTTTCCCCAATATGTGTGTAATTGCTAGCCAACCATATGATGTATGCATGTACTTTCACAATATCCATTAATATAGCACAAAACCAGCACAAAAAAATAAAATGTGGCTAAGAAAATCTGTCCGTACCATACTGTTGACCTTGAACACTCATAGTTACGTTTTTCTCCCACAATATTGTTATTCTAAAACCATAATAAAAATTGATGAACAATGTTATAAGAATAATAATACTTACGTCCTCAAAAAATATTGGATTTAATGATTGGCCAGCAACTCAGCACGTGGTGGCCTGTGGTGCTTGAGTGGTTATTACTAGCATTCTGGGACTTCTCCCACATGGAGCTGACAATAGATGCGTATCTTAACATGAATACATAAGAAAAATCAACCTTAACACCAGTGGAATAACTGAGCCTGATGTTGGTTTCCAAGGTTCAGGACCTGGGGAGGACAATGCTAAGCCGCAACGAGTTTCTGACTGGATTATTCAGGCTAAAATGGACCTAATGTCCACCTAGCAGAGTTTAAACATCTTCGTGTGCAGTACGGTCAGTCAGTACCCTCTATAAAATGGGATTCTCACCCTTATTGGGGGCATTTCGTCACATGATTCATTATTGTACTAGTAGAAGAGGGTTTTGGGAATACGTTGGTGCACATAACTCCAAAATGGCCGCTGTGGCGGACAAGAGGTTATTCCACTCAGCGCCTCATATAGTATATGCACATGAGTTTTGCAGTTTAGTTTAGCAGTGGATATACACTTCCCAGTTAGTCAAGAAGTTTGTGTACATACTTTATAGTGGAATTACACTTGACAATGGTGCAGCCCACATTACAGCTTTAATTTTTTAAAAAGTGAAGTTTGATAAATTGACTTACTGTAGAATTTATTTACATAATAAGCCTTTTGGTTGTGGATGGGGTTGCCCATCATCCACTCACTTAATGTAGAGTGATGCCATATGAGCTCTACACTGAGTGACAAGCCAAATGGTTTCCTCTACCGAGGGAACCATTTACTACACTGAGTGGTAACAATATAACTGGGGTTTCTGGGAGGGTTAAGTATCCCCCAGATTCCCTTATCCAAAATCACTTAATCATGGCAGTCGTTTCAGAGAGCCTCGGAGGGCCCAGGGCCCCAACCAAATGGGCAGACTCGCGTGGCCATGTGGAATGTGAGAGGTGTGAATGAGGAGAGCAAGAGGGTGGAAGTGGTGAATGTGTTCAAGAGTGCGAGATATGCTGTGATAGCACTGTGTGAAACGAAGATGAAAGGGTATGAAGTGGAGGAATGAGAGGGTGTGAAATGTGTAAAATTAGGAATGAATGGGTGAGGATGATGTAAGGAAGGAGTTGCTTTGTTGATGAATGAGGTGTGGCAGACTGGAATGAGAGACTACAATGTGTATGTATGCCAAGTTCAAGTTTGAGGTGAAAGTGGCAGTGATTGTAGCATATGCACTGTGTGAGTACAGGAGTGAGGGAAAGAAAGAGATTTTGTGATGAGCTGGGTGAAGTTGTGGGACAAATGCCCAGGAGCTACAAGGTGATCATAATGGGGGATATGAATGGAAGAGTAGGCACTGGTCTTGAGGATGACATAATCGGTTGTTATGGAGTGCCAGGAGAAAATGATAATGGGAAGCAACTAAAGGATATGTGTCAGGAGAGGAGGTTGTGCATTTGTAACTCGTATTTCAAACACAAAGATGCACATAAGTATACATGGTATAGAGGAAATGGTGATCGTGTTGAAAGAAGCCTGATTGATTACGTGCTCGTAGAGAGGTCGATGATGGTAATAGTTGCTGATACAAATGCCGCGAGAGGATGACATGGAGGTCTGTCAGATCATATAATTGTGGTAAGCAAGATCAAGCTGAGAAGAGTGATGTGGATCAGGGAGAAAGACTGAAAGTTGAGAAGCTGAGGATCAAAGAAATGGCAGATGATTACAGAACCAAAGTAGAGGAGGAGTTAGAATCCGTGAACTGGAATTACATGGATCTGGACTGCCTGTGGAATGCATATAGGGATTGCTTAGTTAGGAATGCTTAAGTGGTGTGTGGTGTGGCAAGAGTAACAACAAAGAAGAAAGGTACAGCATGGTGGGATGAGGAGGTGAAGAGAGCAGTGGAGGAAAAGAGGCAGAAGTGGCTAAAGTGGTTATAGGATAGGGATTCAGTTGAAATAAGAACTGAGTGTATTGAGAGCAAGAAGCATGTGAAGAGACTAGTGAAGGGGAAAAGAAAGAGGTAAATGATGATTTGGGAAGAAAAATGAATGTGAATTACTCTTAAAATAGGAAGTTATTCTGGAAAGAGGTGTGGAAATGTAGAAATGAAAGGAAATGTGATGGTGTGAAGGATGCAGGTGGTAGATTATTAACCGATGGACATGAAGTAAGGACCAGATGGAAAGAATATTTTGAAAGCCTAATGAATGGGAATAGAGAGAGCAAAGCGGCTGTAAACATGATTGGTTTTGGAGGTGTACAGAGAAGGAATGCACTGCCAGGAGATGTGACACTCGCAAAGGTGAAGAGTGCTGTGAAGCAGCTGAAAAATGGGAAAGCATCTGGGGTTGATGAGGTGTATACAGAGATGCTTAACCCCTAAACCGCGGGGTTGTTTTTGCTTGACTTGTGTGTCTCACGGGCATATTGGCGCTCTGACAGACTCTCTAAAAATATTTGCCAAAAATTAGTTGTTAGTCCTAGAATATTCAAATTACATATGCATATGACACATACCTTCAGCTTTCTCTTGGGATGTTTGTTGAGCCTTCGTCGAGTACGTAGGACATGTGGAGACCTCTGAAGTTGGGTAACGAAGTCTCCACTTTACACTTCCCGACAATCCGTAATATGATTACCACAGCCTGATATTATCACTAGAAACACTGTTCTATGATTCACAAATAGTTTGGAATCCATACTCCAAAAAAAAAACACTGTGAAAGCAATGAAAATTACGAGTGCGTATGACCTTCCCACTTGCACTCGTTCGGCGCTGGTGTTCTGTCACTTATTATTCATAGAAACACTCACACTTTATATTTCTATTACCATATAATACTTATATATATATACAGTCTTTATCTATAAGCTTCCTTCAGTAATGGTAGTTTATTGTCACTGTAGGCATTCAATTTCTCTTTCAGTAAAATACGTAGCATTCACTCTCTCGTCCTGTATACTAGCGTTGAGAGTGAATCTGTCACCTTCACTTCCACTTTCATAACTCATAGTATTCATACATGCTAGAGTGAAACTTTCACTTTCATTACTCCTAGTATATATCTATACTAGGAGTAATGATATATCTATCTATAGCCCGACGCCCTAATCCTGCAAAGGGTGGCCGCAGACAAAACGCCTCCAAGTCACTCTGTCACCCACCATTTGACTACCCTTCCCCCAACTCACTCCACCCTCCCTCATATACCTCTCAACTCCATCCCTCCACCTCATCCTGGGTCTACCCCTCCCTCTCCCTCCCTCCACCTCACCTACATACACCCTCTTAGTCAGTCTTTCATTCTCCATTCTCTCCACATGTCCAGACCTCCTCAGTGTATTTCTCCTAATCTTCTCAACCACATCCACATCTACTCATATTACTACTCATTTACATTTCTATTTACATTCTCTATTTTATTTACATTTCTATTTTATTTACACTTTGTTAGGCAGTCACTTGCAGTAACTTATAAAACTATTTTCCACTGTTCACTTATATTTACATTCATTGCTTTTGCTGTTTGCACATTATTTACATTTCCACTTGCACTGTTTTACTCACCAGAAAGATCGTAGTCACTGACTATCATTTTCATCGAGAAATTAGCCAGTTGACGTTCCACAGCAGTTACTTAGCCCTTTACCTCTTTCCACACGAGGTTTAGTAGGAGGTAGAGGTCACAGGGCCCTTTGCATGGGGCTAAAAAGCGGCGGAATTGGACAGTCGCGAATCCGACGTGGTTTCACCTTGAAAGACGACAGTAAACTGAATAGTGTGGTGGCCTAGCTGCCTAGGGGGAGTGCAGTGCTGCCAATGTCAGCTTGGTGACAGCTGCTAATATATACGCTATGAAATGATTGGCAGGAAATCTAGAGAATACATAATGAATTTAGGTAGTACCAGGTGAATGTAAATATCACTTAGGCGTCTCCCTTCCATTCTTATAGTAATCCCTCCAATATCCAGCCGCCCATTTTCCAGACATCCCCAATAACTGGACATTTTCGTCCTGGGATCCAATATTCCCAAAATGGGCCAAAAACAGCAAAAAAATTCGAAAAAAATCCAACTTTTTCCCGCCCGTAATTTGAAGTTGGCGCGCGTGGCGGGGGCGAGCTGTGTTTTGGTGTGTTGTTCTGCCGACGTCCGCTAGAGCGCCCTTGCATCCTCCCCACTTACCGCCCGTCTCTTGTTGTGTGTACACGCTCATCGTCACGGCTGCCCATGTGCTCGCTTTTGTGGTGGTGCCTTACCTGCTGCAGGCTCTCCTGCTGCTCTCGTGCCTCTCCTTCGTGTGTGTGATGATGGCCCCGCCACCTGAGAAGAGGAAGAGAGTGGTTTTGACTCTGGAGAAGAAGAGGGAGATATTGGACAAGGTGGATGCGGGATGGTCTACCTCACGTATCCTCCGTGAATTCAACATGGCCTGGTCAACTTTGTTTGATATCAAGAGATCCCGCGACAAACTCATGCAGTACACGGCTGACTTCTCGTCGAAAAGCAAATGCAACGTGGAGAGGAAGGTGATGTATACTCCCAAGTATGCAAAAGTTGACCGCTCTACGTTGATATGGTATCGACAGCAACATGCTGCTGGTGTGATGGTGTGTGGCACAGAGCTGAAGGCTGCTGTTGAGAAGTTCGCAAGGCTTCACGACGCCCTAGACTTCAAAGCATCCGAAGGTTGGCTCTTTGCGTTCGTGTTACGACATGGCCTTACCAACCGTAAGTCTCATGGCCAAGCTTTGGATGCCAACGAGGATGGAGTTGACGAGTTTCGGCAAAAGGTGAAGGGCTTGATCGACAGGGAGGGCCTAACTCTCAGTCAAGTCTACAACGCTGACGAAACTGGCTTATTCTATCGCTCTTTGCCTACGTACACTCTAGCCGAGGAGACAGAGAAGCGTGTACCTGGCCGCAAGCTCTGCAAGCAACAGATATCTGCTTTGTGTTGTGCCAATGCTAACAGCATGCACCGGCTCAAGCCCGTTATTGTTGGCCGTGCAAAGCAGGCTAGGTTTCTTTGTGGGGTGATGGATGTCCTTCCTGTCATCTGGTACCATTCTTTGAAGGCATGGTTCACAGCCCAGATCTTCAAAGACTGGTTCCACCGCCATTTCATCAAGGAGGTAATCCATTACCAGACGGAGAAACTGGGAATCCCACGCGACCAGGTAAAGGCCCTCCTCCTCGACAATGCACCTGCCCACCCGTGCGACAAGGACTTGGTGGCTGAGAATGGGCACATTAGGTGCATGTTTCTGACACCTAATACTACTGCTCTCATCCAACCAATGGACCAAGGAGTGATCGTGGCAACAAAGAGGCTGTACCGACGGAAGTTCCTGGACAAGGTGATGGTTGTCTTCGAGGACGAGGACGAGTGCGAGGAGGGACAGGACACGCGAGGCCAGCGGACTTTAGAAAACATTCGCCGCTACAACATCAAGTCTGCCATCTACAACTGGGCCAGTGCATGGAAGGAAATCCCTGTCAAGACTTTAGAAAATGGTTGGTCTCGTCTGCTTCTTGGAACGGATGTGGAGCACGATTTCCTAGGTTTTGACGTGGATGACTTCCATGCACGTCTATGTGCGCCTGGCAACGATATTGATGTGGACGAAGTGCGTGAGTGGTTGGATGATGACGAGGGCTATCCTGGGTATCAGACATTATCTGATATTGAGATCGCATCTTCATTTGCAGGTGTCAGTACCCAGCTGGAAGATTCTGACGAGGACGGCGACGATGACGCGGACTCCTCTCAGCATGACACTAACCCAGCCATCCCCAAGCTGAGTGCACTCCGGGAACACCTAGAGTTCGTTCTTGACTACCTGGAGCACCCGGACTGTGACAGGGAGATGGGGCCCTTGGGACTTGTGGAGGAAGTGCGCACTTTTCAGGCAGCGCATCATTAATCGTCAAAATCGTCGTTCCTTGCATCAATCAACGATTGACAGCTTTTTCAGGCCCATGACCCCCGCTGTGCCCAGCCCTGGCTCCACTCCATTGCCTCCCCAAGACAGGCCCTCATCCACCGAGCCACAGCCCAGCACATCAGGCACGGTGGAGTCACCACTTGACGTGAGTTTGCGCCTCTCTTCAGAGTCGTCTGCAGTGGGTACGCCATCACCACGACCCAGCGACACACCCCTAGGTCACCTGCATGTGCTACACTCAGACTCTGACAGTGATTAGATGCCACAAACTTCTCCACTAGACCACACGGGAATTTACAGTGTTGTGCAGTGAAAAAAACAGTGCGTTGTGTTAAGGATTTAGAGTTGTGAGTGAAAAGACAAAAATTTAATGGACTGTAAATGTAACGTAAATTAACGAGTGTGTTTTGTTTAGAAAATGGTTTTAAAAGTGGAAAGACTTAAAGTGCAGAGTGCAACACTTATTTCATTTAGGTACCATGGAGCGCAAGTAAGACAAGAGTGCACAGTGTTAAGAGAATGGAATTCTGAGTGCAAATGACTATGTTCTGTGCAAGGTTTCATGAACAGTGTGCTGCAAGTGCTTCAGGAACTCCTTCTTCATTCCACTCTCTCCACTACACTTAACCCCTTAACCGCGGGGCGTCACTTTCGTGATGCTTGGGAGCAAGGGATCATACCACGGAGAATCACTTTTGTGATTCTGTGTTATTTTGAATTCGCCCGGGCTTTCAAGTGGTGGCTTGTATCATTTATCAGTACTGCCAATGTCCAACACTAGTCAGCACTCCTAATCTCATCTGTACTCCCATCCATTGTTGACAATTTAGCGATTTCTCCCCATTCTTGACTCCCCTCCCTACCTCTCCTATGCCCTATTCTTATACCAAATAATATATACAAAAAAGAAATAAGGTAAGTGAGAGTGCCATACACCTGGAACTGGCTAATTATCACCTGACAACCCCTCACGTGCACTCGTTCACTAATTTTTGCTGTTTATTTCCCCTTGAAATATGCCGTATAATCTATTCTCATAATAAAAATACATATAAGAAAGGAAGGGAGAAGCCTAAGTGATATTTACATTCATCTGGAACTACCTAATTATTGCAGGCCACCACACTGTATTCTACGCTAAGTAAATCTTCCCTGGAATTTTCCACTAATTTCATGCATTGAAATAAGTCCTATGCCCTATTCTTATACTAAATAATATACACAAAAAAGAAATAAGGTAAATGATAGTGCCATACACCTGGAATTAGCTAATTATCACCTGACAACACCTCACGTGCACTTGTTCGCTAATTTTCGCTGTTTATTTCCCCTAGAAATATGCCATATAATCTATTCTCGTAATAAGAATATATATAAGGAGCGAAGCGAGAAGCCTAAGTGATATTTACAGTCACCTGGAACTACTTAATTTATTATGTATTGTCTAGATTTCCTGCCAGTCATTTCATAGCTATATATTAGCAGCTGTCACAAGGCTGACATTGGCAGTATTGCACTCCCTCCATAGGCAGGCCACCAGTAGCTGACACAAGGCTGACATTGGCAGTATTGCACTCCCTCCATAGGCAGGCCACCAGTATCAGTTTACTGTTGTCTTTCAAGGTGAAAGTACGTCGGATTTGCGCCTGTCAAATTCCGCTGCTTTTTAGCCCCATGCAAAGGGCCCTGTGACCTCTACCCCCTACTAAACCTCGTGTGGAAAGAGGTAAAGGGCTGACAAATGATAGAGAGTGACTACGATCTTTCTGGTGAGTAAAACCGTGCAAGTGGAAATGTAAATAATGTGTAAACAGCAAGTGAAAGCAATGAATGCAAATATAAGTGAACAGTGGAAAATAGTTTTATAAGTTACTGCAAGTGACAGTGCCTAGCACAGTGTAAATAAAATAGAAATGTAAATAATATAAATAAAATAGAGAATGTAAACAGAAATGTAAATGAGTAGTATTATAAGAATACGAGTATATATACTAGGAGTAATGAAAGTGAAAGTTTCACTCTAGCATGTATGAATACTATGCGTTATGAGAGTGAAGATGAAAGTGACATTCGCTCTCAACGCTAGTATACAGGGCAAGAAAGTGAATGCTACATATTTTACTGAAAGAGAAATTGAATCCCTACAGTGACAATAAACTACTATTACTGAAGGAAACTTATGGATAAAGACTGTAGATATATATAAGTGTTATATAGTAATAGAAATATAAAGTGTGAGGAGTTTTCTATCTATCTATCTATTGCCAGACGCCTCAATCCCGTTTGGGGTGGCCACAAACAAATCGCCTCCAAGTCGCCCTGTCCCCCGCCATTTCACTCCCCTGCTCCCAACTCACACCCCCCTCTCTCATATACCTCTCCACCCCATCCCTCCATCTCATCTTCGGCCTCCCCCTCCCTCTTTCCCCCTCCACCTCACTCACATACACTCTCTTCGTCAGTCTTTCACCCTCCATCCTCTCCACATGGCCAAACCACCTCAGTGTGTTCCTCATAACGCTTCCTATCACATCCACATCAACACCACAACGCTCCTTTATATCCTCATTCGTCAGCCTGTCTCTCCATGTGACTCCACAGGCTCCTCTTAAATAACTCATTTCCACTGCTCTCACTCTTGACTTGTGTCCTTCCAACAACGTCCAAGCTTCACTTCCGTACGTTAGAGTTGGTATCACAATACTGTCATGTAGTAACTTTTTCACTTCCATGCTCACTTCCCTGTTTCTTATCACTGCTTTCAAAGAACCAGCAACCTTTCTTCCCTGCTGTACCCTTTCAAGCACTTCACCCTCCAAACCTCCATCCTTACTCATCACACTACCCAAGTACTTAAACGTACTCACATTTTCCAATTCCTCACCATCCAACCTCGCTGTACATTCACTGACTTCACCTCTCTCAAAGACCATCACTTTACTCTTCCCTACATTCACCTTTAGATTCCGTTTCTTACACACTCTCTCAAACTCATCCACCAAGCCTTGCAGCTCCCCTTCGTCTTCACTCAACAACACAGTATCATCTGCAAACAACAGTACAGGGAGTTTCCAAACACTATCCTCTCTCACCAGGGCCACTCCAACATCCACTACCCTACCTTGTACCTCTTTTATTACCCCATCCATGTACAGATTGAACAACCATGGAGACATGACACATCCCTGTTTCAACCCAACTTTCAAAGAGAAAAATTTACTTAGTTCACCATCCACACGCACTGCAGCTTTCGCACCATCGTACATACTCTTCACAGCATTCAACAACTTCCCATCTACTCCATATATTCTTAACACTTTCCACAATCCTAGTCTATCCACCCTGTCATATGCTTTCTCCAAATCCATGAAAGCCGCATACAACTTCTTTCCCTTCTCTAGAAACTTTTCCACTAAAGATCTGAGAATGAATATCTGAACTACACAACCTCTTCCCTTCCTAAAGCCTCCCTGTTCTTCTCCAACTAATTTCTCTGTTCTTTCTCTAACTCAGTCAATAAGTATCCTACCATACACTTTTCCTATTATACTAAGAAGACAAATGCCCCTATGATTACCACACACTTCTTTTTCCCCTTTTCCTTTGTACAAGGGAATAATTATACCTGACTTCCAATCCTCCGGGACTCTACCTTCCTCCCAGGCCAATCTGCACATCTTCCACATCCATTCTACTACTATCTCTCCCCCATGCTTCAGCATTTCACCACACACTCCATCAATTCCTGGGGCTTTCCCTGATTTAACTTTCTTCATTGCTTCCACAACTTCTATCCTACTGATTTCTTCCTGTCTTCTCACCTCCCTCCTTCTCCCAGCCATTCCCCAGCCACTTATACTCGCATTACTTCCATCCTCCACGTTCAACAATTCCTTAAAGTGTTCTCTCCATCTGCTCACTTTTTCTCCCTTCTCCACTAGTAATCTACCATTTTTATCTTTCACTCCCATGCTAACTTCACTTCCACCCTGTCTTACTCTTTTCACCTCTCTCCAGAACATTTTCTTACAGTCCCTCCACTTTACACTCAAATTCCTTCCAAATTCCTCATCCACTCTCTTCTTACTCTCTCTTACTAATCTTTTCACCTCTCTCTTTCTTTCTACATATAACTCTCTCTTCCGCCTCTCAACCTCTTCCACGCCCCTATTTCTCATCCATTCATTGTATGCTTTCTTCTTTCGTGCCACAGCCTGTTTCACCTCTTCAGTCCACCACGCTGTTCCTTGCACCCCCCTCCGTCTTCTCTTCCTTCCACACACCACATCACATGCTGCACATATTTCTTCTGTAAATATTCTACACACACCTTCCACGTCCCCCATCTGCTCCAATTCATATTTGCCCAATCGTTCCTCCACTTCTCTCTTATACTCTGCCTTTTTCTCATCCTCTTGTAACCTTTCCACTCTCCTTGCAACTACTCCTTCCTCTCGTCTTTCCCTTCTTCTATTCCTCCATCTTACTTGAACTTTAATTCTGGCCACCACCAAGTAGTGGTCAGAAAGTCCACTCCCCCAACCTCTATAAACTCTTGCATCCAATATACATCTTCGCATCCTTTCATCCGCACACACATAATCAATCATTGCCTTCCTTTCATTCAGTTCACCACCCACCCTTCTCATCACTCGCCATGTATACCTGTGGATCATTTTATGCCTGAAGAGGGTATTGGCTATCACCAACCCCCAGCGGCGAGTGATTGCAAGTGGGAAGGCCATATGCGCTCGTAATTTTCATTGCTTTCACAGTGTTTTTTTTTTTGGAGTATGGATTCCAAACTATTTGAGAATCATAGAATAGTGTTTCTTGGATAATATCAGGCTGTGGTAATCATATTACGGGTTGTCGGGAAGTGTAAAGTGGAGACTTTGTTACCCAACTTCAGAGGTCTCCACAAGTCCTACGGTACTCGACGAAGGCTCAACAAACATCCCAGGAGAAAGCTGAATGTATGTGCCATGTGCATATGTAATTTGAATATTCTAGGACTAATAACTGATTTTTGGCAAATATTTTTAGAGAGTCTGTCAGAGCGCGAATATGCCCGCGGGAGCCGCAAGAAAAAGCAAAACAAGCCCGCAGTTTAGGGGTTAATGGGCATCTTAGTGAATGGTTCACGATCGGTGTGGGAGTGCAACAAGGTTGTGTGATGTCCCTATGAGTGTTCAGTATACTGTATATATGGATGGGGTGATGAGGGAAGTAAAAACACGAGTAGTGGAGAGAAGGATGGTATTGGTAATGAATGTTGATGGATGGAATATCTCAAATCTGCTGTATGCTGATGATGCAGTACTGCTTTCAAGTACCGTACATGAACTTGGTAGGCTAGTGCAGAGTTTTGCTGATGTCTGTGAGCATCGTGCCTTGAGAGTAAATGTAGAAAAGAGTAAAGTGATGGTTTTTGAGAGAGAAGGTGACTCCCCGTGTGATGTTACAGTGAATGGAGAGAGACTGGAATTGGTGAGAGTTCAAGTACCTGGGTACAGTGATAGAAAAGAGAGGAAAATGTGGACAAGAAGTTGAAAGTAGAGTGACACAAGGAAGGAAAGTAGCTTGTGCAATGAAGGCCTTGATAAGAAACGGAGGCTTGAGTGTTGCATCTGCACGAGGCTTACATGAGAGAGTGTTAGTGCCAACTTTATAATATGGATGTGAGACTATGGTGTGGCATGAAAATGAAAAGTCATGAGTAAGAGCAGTGGAAATGGGACTGCTGAGGAATATATGTGGAGTACAGAGGGTGGATAGGATACGAAATAATGTGATTCGTAAAAGATATGGAGTGAGGAAGTCGGTGGACACCAGAGTCGAAGAGTGTGTACTGAAATGATATGGTCATGTGGAGAGAATGGATAACAATTGAGTGGTGAAAAATGTATATCTGAGTGAATTTGAAGGAGGGAGGAGGCGAGGTAGGCCAAGGAGAAGGTGGAGAGATATTGTGGATGAGTGTGTGAGGAAGAGAGGTTTGGAAGTCGGTGAGGGTAGGGAACTGACAAGAGATCGAGCTGGCTGGACGAATGTTGTGAGGATAAGTGCATGATCAGGGATTTTGGCACCCCTTGTGAGCATGGCAGTGTCCAGATTGACTCGATTGGATTCGTTTATGTGAAGCTGCAGAATGTGGTGAATGTTTTTGTCGTATCCGATCGAGCCAGGATTCCAGGGGCTTGAATGATGAGTGAATGGGAGCGTGGCCCATTAGATTGGGCAAATTTGGACTGTGGACATTGCAACTTCTCACCCTGCCCTTGGGTGGGCAAGGAGGTCCGGATGATGATGATGATTGTTAAACCTTACATTTTCCTTTTTCAGGTTTATGTAAGAAGGTGGAATTTCTTACCAATGAGAGTCCTGTGCAGTCAGCAAGTTTATTGAAAATTGAAGAGGTATGTCTTTGATAACTGCCTGTTATATTATTCATTGTACAGCACAGAACTTATGCTACTGAATATAACTCCAGCCTTTAGAGATTTTAGCCAAAGTAACTTCACTCTTCTCTGAACTTATGCAACTGATTATAACTCCAGCCTTTAGAGATTTTAGCCAAAGTAACTTCACTCTTATCAGAACTTGGCAGGGTGTTAATGAACGATAGAAAGACATAACTTTTATTTTAATTATGTGGTGGAAGATGTAATCCTTTAGCAACAAAATACAGTAAAACCTCCATTGGGATTACACTTAAGTTGGCATGGCATATGATATTCATTGATGAAAATAATTAAATTTTTCTAAAAAATCATTGTAAAAATCCTGGAAAAAACTCCCTTAAGTCATAAAATGCCGTCTAATGGAAACGCAATCTCGGTATGATGCACTAGGTTCATTGTATTAGCCAGTGATGGCCCATCATGTGCCTCCTGCAGTTGTGATTATGGTTAGAAAATGTTACACAGAAGTGAAAATGTTGCGGAGAGGCAATCATGTGCCCCCTAACACCTCTGTATCCTACCAAAAACCCTCCTTATGCTTGGATTACATCCTCTGCAAACATGGTAAGTGAGTTTTTTTCTGGTTAGGAGGCCCCACACTTTCCATCAGTTGGAATTTCAGTGAAACCGGATAGGCTTCAGCTCCTATTATTCCGCCTTGAAGAGGTTTTACTGTATGGTGAGAAATGGTTTGCAGTAACAGCATTACAGTGCATGAAAAGAGAGAGAGAGAGAGGAAGAGTGAGGCATTGGGTCACACTGCTTCCAGTTTCATGATTTGGTCATGGGAAGCTGCATTTGCATAGTATAGTTTTGCAAACTTTCAGGTACTGCTTTCAGGTGACTGTAGATTTGAGGTATTTACTTACAAGAACTTTCTTATCTGGAATTAGTGAGAGATTAATCTTACCAACTAATAAGAGATTCTGCGGTGATGAGAGATACTCTTATGCATATTCTTGTTCTCACCTTTTGCCTGCCAGCCTGTCACATATTTTCAATTTTTGCTTAAAGGACAAAGTCAGCATGCTTCATTTTTGTGGATGGGTCATGGTGCCATGATGGATATTCCCATGCTGTGGTATGGCTGTATTGTTTGTGCAGCAGAGTTAAATTTGATCATATTTTCATTGTTAAAAGTGTTTTACAGGTGGAGTCAGCAAATTTGATTGGAAGTCCTAAGAGTGAGACAGACAGCTCCTCGTCCCTGGCCGAAGATAACCCAGCTCACCCTCGGATGACTTTAGGTGCAGGTGTCTCCCTGCTGGGTGAGTAGCAATCCCCCCAGTTTCTCTTCTTTTACTTGTAGTAACATTAATATTTGTCTCTGACTAAGTGCTGTTGCTTTTTCTTGCTGGGCTATAGTAGTGATTTTGGGAATGGCAGCACAGAGTTGTTGAGAAGCTAGGCCAGTGTTTTAACAAAAATTGATGCCAAACACCATGAGAAATGTAGCTTTGTTGATGGTAGTAGGGTTGGGATACCAGAATTCCGTGGATTGTATTAGAACTTGCTGACATCTTTATAGTTATGCATGGATGCAGTTGCCAGTGTTATATTATGTGCAGGTACTCCATAGATGAGGATATTGCATGATTCAGTAATAACACACTCAGTTGTGTTCCTCTTTATGTCCATTGTACTTTTGCATCATACTACCTGAGCTGTTGAACCAGTTTCATATGTAAACCCTTATTCTTTCAGATAATAATATCTATACTTCATTCTTTCTTTCATTTGTTTTTCTATCCATTTATAGCCAGATGCCTCAATCCTGTAAGTTGTGGCCACAGACAAATCACTTGCATGCCACACTGTCCTCAGCATTAAGCTGCACTCACACCAAATGAAACTAAGGGGGATGGTTGTGAAAGATCAGAAGTTGAGGAAGTGGTACGGACAGAGAGTAGGAGAGAAGAGGGTATTAATAATGTAAAAAATAATTTGAAGGTGATATATACTAATGTTGATGGTTTCATATCGACAAGGATCGAAATTAATGATTTCTTAAGAGAACATGAACCTGATGTCATGTGCTTTGTAGAGACCAAATTAAGAGAAGATATTGATGTTCATTTGGGAGATGGTAAATACAAACTCTGGAGAAAAGACAGAAAAGAAAAAAAGGGAGGAGGAGTGATGATAGCAGTGAAGAACAACATAAATGTAGATACTGTGGAAATGGGAGAAGGCAGGGCTGAACATATATATATGAAATTAGACTCTGGAGAGAATGTTAAGGGAGATATGGCGGTAGTGTATGTTCCCCCAAAGACGAGAGCATGGAAGGATGACGAATACCATGAGATGTTGTCAGATATGGCTAGCTACTTGCAAAAAATAATTGAGAAAAGCAATAACATAATTTTGGTGGGTGACTTTAATTGTAAAAAGGTGAACTGGGAGGAATGGTACTCGGGAGGCGGCGAGGATTCATGGGGCACTATGTTATTAAATATAATAATGAATAATGCGATGACGCAGTGGGTCAAAGAAGAGACACGGTTTCGAGGTGAGGACACACCAGCAAGGTTAGATTTACTGTTCACCAAAGAACCCGATGTAATAGAATCATTGGAATATCTCTGTCCTTTGGGAAAAAGTGATCATGTGGTCATTGAGTTCCAGATGTTAATAGGAAACGTCGAGCCAAGAGACGAGCTTCATAGACAGGGAAGATACAACTTTGGTAAAGCAAATTTTATAGGATTGAGAAACTTTTTTGAAAATGCGGATTGGAGACAATTCAGAGAAACAAGAGAGATACAGAGGAAGTGGGATATCTTTCTAGACCTCTATAATTTGGGAGTGGAAAAATTTGTACCAAGAGTAAGAGGGAAAGAAAACAGGAAAAAGGAGTGGTTTAATAGAAGGTGTATGATAGCCAAAAAAGAGAGAGATAAGGCGTGGAACAATTGGAGAAAGAGAGGTAACGACAGAACAAAGGAAGAATATAAAAGAACAAGAAATAAATACACAAGAATACGTAGAGAAGAAGAAAGGAATTTTGAAAAAGGTATAATTGACAAATGCAAGGATGAACCCAAACTGTTTTATAGATTTGTTAATGGCAAACTGAAACAAAAGGAAGGAATCACCAAGTTGAAAGTAGAAGGAAAGGTCTTTAAGGATGCGGCAATGCAAGAAGAAATAATGAACAAACGTTTCCAGTCAGTTTTCACTAAAGAAAAGGAGCTTGTGGAAGGGGAGGGAGTGATTAGAAATGTTCCGGTGATGAAAGATATAAAAGTGGAGGTACAGGAAGTGTATAAATTACTGGAAACTCAAGATGTAAGGAAAGCCCCAGGACCTGATGGAATTTCTAATTGGGTACTGAAGGAATGCAGAGAACAACTGGCGGATAAAATTCACAGTTTAATTGTATGCTCACTGGAAGAGGGGAAAGTGCCAAAAGAATGGAAGAGGGCAAATGTGGTACCAATTTACAAGGGAGGAAACAGGGAAGAACCCCTGAATTATAGACCAGTGTCTCTAACCAGCATGGTCGCAAAATTGTGTAAGAGAATCCTGAAAGACAGATGGATAAAATATGTGGAAGAGATGAATATTTTGGCTGAATGTCAGTTTGGATTCAGAAGTGGAAGGTCATGTGTTTCTAACTTTTTGAGCTTTTACTCAAGAGCGATTGATGTGGTACAGGAGAGAGATGGTTGGGTGGATTGTGTGTACTTAGACTTAGAGAAGGCCTTTGACAAGGTACCTCATAAGAGACTAATGTGGAAACTAGAATACTGTATATAGGAGGACTAAAGGGGAAACTTCTGGAATGGATGAGAGACTTTTTGAGAGACAGACAAATGAGGACAGTAATAAAGGAAAAGATGTCTGGATGGAGGGAAGTAACAAGTGGAGTCCCTCAAGGCTCAGTGTTGGCGCCAGTAATGTTCCTGATTTACGTAAATGATATGGTAGATGGAGTGAACAGTTATGCAAGTCTGTTTGCTGATGATGTAAAGATCTTGAGGAAGATAGAGGTTGAGGAGGATTGTAAAATACTGCAGGAGGCTTTGGATAGGATACACAATTGGAGCCAGACGTGGGAAATGAAATTTAATGTAAAGAAATGTAAAATATTGGAAATGGGTAAAAGTACCAGGAGACCATTACTGAATTATTTTTTGGGTAATGAATTAATCACAAAAAGGAGAGAAGAGAAAGATTTGGGAGTGCTGGTCCAAGATAGTTTGTCACCAGAAAAGCACATTAACAAGATAGTTGGAGAGACTTATAAACTCTTGACTAACATAAGAGTAGCATTTCATTATATGGATGAGGAAATGATGAAAAAATTGATAGTGGCCATGATCCGCCCCAGGTTAGAATATGCAGCGGTAGTGTGGTCCCCACACAAAAAGAAAGATATAAACAAGATTGAGAGAATACAAAGAACAGCAGCCAAGATGGTCCCCAGTCTAACAGACCTGTCATACAGAGAGAGGCTGGAAAAACTGGATTTGCCTTCGTTAGAGGAAAGGAGAAAGAGGGGAGACATGATTGCGGTGTTCAGGACCATGGTGGGAGTAGATAAAATTGACAAAGAAGATCTGTTTGTATGGAATAAGAGAGCAACAAGAGGACATGGAATGAAATTGAAAAAGTCAAGCTGCTTGAAGGATATCAAGAAATATAGCTTTCCTTACAGAAGTATAGACTTATGGAATAGCCTGGACAAAGAGATCGTCCAGTCTAAAAACTTAAATGAGTTTAAAGCTAAATTTGACTTATTGAGAAACAGCGACGGAAACCCACGAGCATAGTACATTCCGTGTATATCACAATTAGGTATATTAGGTAAATACTTAAGTATTTGGAACGATTTAGACAAAGAGGTGGTGCATGAGAAAAACATTCGTGTGTGTAAAGGTAGACTTGATAAATGTGGATATGGAGACAGGACAACACGAGCATTGCTCAATTCCTGGACACTACAAATAGGTAAATACATCCCCCTCTCATATATCCCTCAGTTTAAACCTCAGTCTCCTCTGCCTACTCCTTCTCTTCACTCGCATACACTCTTCAGATCAGACTCATCCTTCATTAATTCTTTCCACATGGCCAAACCATCTCGGATTTTCTACTAATGCATTCAGTCACATGTTATAGACAAACCACTTCAATCTGATGAGGTACAGTAAACCTTCCTTTACCATGCCCCACTAGACCAGATGTCAGATTTAACGGACACATCAAGGATCTCAGACAAACCATCAGACATGCAAGATACCATTTGGTAAATGGGAAAAAACCACATAAGCCTACCGAACACTTTTTTGCATTGAATGTTTACTATCCGTCACATGGGGCTTATGATGCAGGTTTGTTGGAACCTACCCATGTGCCGAGTGACTTAGAGCACAAGTTACCAATGCTGGCAGTGATTTTTCACACCTACTTAGGCTAGGCTGGGGAAAACAAGAGTGTGAAATTATGGGCAAAGTTAGTTAAAATGGATATAATTTTCATTTTTAGTACACTTTTACTAATTTATTTTCTGTTATGTGTTTGAAATCCCACTTTAGGGAGGGGCCTTTGGATTTACCGGATTATCATCTCTGTCGGATCAAGCTTCCTCCCCAGTTCAACCAGTATAGGGAGCTTCTGTTGTATTTTTGGCCAGCTCTCTCCTATGCTTTTAAAATTTTGTTCTTGATGCACTAAGCCCTCATTTTGTGTGGTTGGTGTATCCCCCACATCTGTCAGGCAAATAGAATCACACACACACACACACACACACACACACACACACACACACACACACAATGAGAGTCAAGTTTACATCAGAAAGTGTAATAAATGAGATACTTAAAGTGACCTGGAAATTAAGCAAAGAGGCGGGGATGGAAAATATTATAATAAGAAAAGATCTGAATGAAGAAGAAAGAGAAGTTTTAAAATCATTAAAGGAAGAAGTAAAGGAAAAAAATGATAAGAGGACAGAGGAAGAACGTAATACTTTTTTTTGGAGAGTATTGGATATGAAAGTAAGGAAATGGTATTTAAGGAAATAGAAGTGAAGGAAACTAGGGGGGATGGTTGTGAAAGATCAGAAGTTGAGGAAGTGGTACGGACAGAGAGTAGGAGAGAAGAGGGTATTAATAATGTCAAAAATAATTTGAAGGTGATATATACTAATGTTGATGGTTTCATATCGACAAGGATCGAAATTAATGATTTCTTGAGAGAACATGAACCTGATGTCATGTGCTTTGTAGAGACCAAATTAAGAGAAGATATTGATGTTCATTTGGGAGATGGTAAATACAAACTCTGGAGAAAAGACAGAAAAGAAAAAAAGGGAGGAGGAGTGATGATAGCAGTGAAGAACAACATAAATGTAGATACTGTGGAAATGGGAGAAGGCAGGGCTGAACATATATATATGAAATTAGAAACTGGAGAGAATGTTAAGAGAGATATGGCGGTAGTGTATGTTCCCCCAAAGACGAGAGCATGGAAGGATGACGAATACCATGAGATGTTGTCAGATATGGCTAGCTACTTGCAAAAAATAATTGAGAAAAGCAATAATATAATTTTGGTGGGTGACTTTAATTGTAAAGAGGTGAACTGGGAGGAATGGTACTCGGGAGGCGGCGAGGATTCGTGGGGCACCATGTTATTAAATATGATAATGAATAATGTGATGATGCAGTGGGTCAAAGAAGAGACACGGTTTCGAGGTGAGGACACACCAGCAAGGTTAGATTTACTGTTCACCAAAGAACCCGATGTAATAGAATCATTGGAATATCTCTTCCCTTTGGGAAAAAGTGATCACGTGGTCATTGAGTTCCAGATGTTAATAGGAAACGTCGAGCCAAGAGACGAGCTTCATAGACAGGGAAGATACAACTTTGGTAAAGCAAATTTTATAGGATTGAGAAAATTTTTTGAAAATGCGGATTGGAGACAATTCAGAGAAACAAGAGAGATACAGAGGAAGTGGGATATCTTTCTAGACCTCTATAATTTGGGAGTGGAAAAATTTGTACCAAGAGTAAGAGGGAAAGAAAACAGGAAAAAGGAGTGGTTTAATAGAAGGTGTATGATAGCCAAAAAAGAGAGAGATAAGGCGTGGAACAATTGGAGAAAGAGAGGTAACGACAGAACAAAGGAAGAATATAAAAGAACAAGAAACGAATACACAAGAATGTGGAAACTAGAGCTTATTGGAGGACTGAAGGGGATCCTCCTGGAATGGATGAGAGACTTTTTGAGAGACAGACAAATGGGGGCAGTAATAAAGGATAGGATGTCTGGATGGAGGGAAGTAACAAGTGGAGTCCCTCAAGACTCGGTGTTGGCACCAGTGATGTTCCTGATTTACGTAAATGATATGGTAGATGGAGTGAACAGTTATGCAAGTCTGTTTGCTGATGATGTAAAGATCTTGAAGGTAGAGGTTGAGGAGGATTGTAAAATGCTGCACGAGGATTTGGATAGGATGCATGATTGGAGCTGGACGTGGGAAATGAAATTTAATGTAAAGAAATGTATAATATTGGAAATGGGTAAATGTACCAGGAGGCCATCACTGAATTATTTGTTGGGTAATGAATTAATCACAAAAATGAGAGAAGAGAAAGATTTGGGAGTGCTGGTCCAAGATAGTTTGTCACCAGAAAAGCACATTAACAAGATAGTTGGAGAGACTTATAAACTCTTGACTAACATAAGCGTAGCATTTCATTATATGGATGAGAAGATGATGAAAAATTGATAGTGGCCATGATCCGCCCCAGGTTAGAATATGGAGCAGTATTGTGGTCCCCACACAAAAAGAAAGATATAAACAAGATTGAGAGAATACAAAGAACAGCAACCAAGATGGTCCCAAATCTGGCAGACCTGTCATACAGAGAGAGGCTGGAAAAGCTGGATTTGCCTTCCTTAGAGGAAAGGAGAAAGAGGGGAGACATGATTGCAGTGTTCAGGACCATGGTGGGAGTAGATAAAATTGACAAAGAAGATCTGTTTGTATGGGATAAGAGAACAACAAGAGGACACGGAATGAAATTGAAAAAGTCAAGCTGCTTGAAGGATATCAAGAAATATAGCTTTCCTTACAGAAGTATAGACTTATGGAATAGCCTGGACAAAGAGATCGTCCAGTCTAAAAACTTAAACGAGTTTATAGCTAAATTTGACTTACTGAGAAACAGTGACGGAAACCCACGAGCATAGCACATTCCGTGTATATCACAATTAGGTATATTAGGTAAATACATAAATATTTTGAATGACTTAGACGAAGAGGTGGTGCATGAGAAAAACATTCATGTGTGTAAAGGTAGACTTGGTAAATGTGGATTTGGAGACAGGACAACACGAGCATTGCTCAATTCCTGTATACTACAAATAGGTAAATACACACACACACACACACACACACACACACACACACACACACACACACACACACAGGATGTCATCATAGACGGAACTTCATGCAGATTGTGGGAAAATAATGCAAAATCACCAGCAAAAAGGAAGAATGCATATGTGAAATTTGGAAATTGAATGCATGAGTGGTGGTCCTGTTTCATTTGAGTGAAAATAGGCCAGAGGTGTCAGTCAGATAAGAGTAAAACACAGTGACAGTTTAAAATTTTGTATGATAGCACCATGGCGGAGAGTAGCAGTTCATTGTTTGCTTTCAGTGGTAGTGAGTTCATGGGGTCCTCCAATGATGACCAATGCAGTGCAAGTATCAGACTGAATCAGACAAGAGTAACAGGCATGGAGAAAATGGCTGAGAAGAATGCCCAGGAATTAAAACAGGTATGGGCTATTATTAGCGAAATACAAGAATGAACATCAGAACAGGAGAGGGAGGTAAAGAAAATGGCTGAGAAGAATGCCCAGGAATTAAAACAGGTATGGGCAATAATTAGCGAAATACAAGAATGAACATCAAAACAGGAGAAGGAGGTAAAGAAAATGGCTGAGAAGAATGCCCAGGAATTAAAACAGGTATTGGCAATAATTAGCGAAATACAAGAATGAACATCAGAATAGGAGAAGGAGGTAAAGAAAATGGCTGAGAAGAATGCCCAGGAATTAAAACAGGTATGGGCAATAATTAGCAAAATACAAGAATGAACATCAGAACAGGAGAGGGAGGAAAAAGAAATGAGAAATAGATTAGAGAGCGTATTCTCACGCAGTGTTGACCGGGAGAGAAAGGTGTCTGAATTAAAAGCTAGTAATGAATTAGCCGCAAGTGAAATAAAACAGCTAAAATGGGAAAATAAGAGCTGGAGGAGGAAAGAGGCAAGCTGAAATGTAAACTTGACGAGCATGAATCTAAAACTAAGATGCACAAGGAACATAGCAAGCACATAAGGGGTGGAAAAAACTCAACAGGAAGATAAAATAAGTCTTAAGGAGATTTTAGAATAACAGAAAAAGGAAAACCAATAAAAGGTGGAGAAGGAAGTGGTGAAGGTACCAAAAAGTAAAGAATCACTTGTCAGAGATGCAGCAGACAAGAAAAAATGCATGATTATCACAGGTTTGAAAGAAAAAACAATGTCAGTGAGGTCAGAAAGAGAAAAGGAAAAACTAAAAAGAGCAAAGGAAATAGTGTCAATAGTTATGGAAGGAAAAGTCGAAGCCTAGGAGGAGATCGAAGAAGTATTTAAGCTGGGAAGGCATGTGGAGGGAGGGGCAAGGTCACTCAAAGTAAAATTTCAATCTCAGGTCACAGTAAATGAAATAATAAGATTGTCCAGTAAAGCTAACCAAATATGAACTTAAGCTCATCAAGGAAATAACAGACATCTTGACACCATTTGAAGTAGCAACTCTAGAGTGTCAGGGAGAGAATGTTGTAACGTCAAGCAAAGTAATTCCATGTATTCGTGGACTGAAAGCTGAGTCCGAACAACTATCACAGACATACAAGTCAAAGATGATTACTACTCTCAAAAGCTCAATCGAGAGAAGGTTGACGATCTATGAAGACATGGAGATGTTTCAGCTGGCTTCACTCCTAGATCCAGACTTTAAGGTGGACTGGTGCTCACCAGAAGAAGTCAAGGTCATGAAATCTCTACTGAGGTCTAAAGTAGATGAAATTATGCCTAATGAAGAGAAGGGTTCCCTTCAGGAAAATAAGGACACCCCACCAAAGAAGTGCAAGCTGTTCAGATTTATGATACCATCAGCATCAATGAGCTCTTTCCTGTCTACATCAACTTCAACTCCATCACAAGTAGGATCCTACCTGAGTCAGCCAACAATAGATGATGATAGTGATCCCCTTCTCTTCTGTCAACAGAACCAGTCAACATTACCTGAACTAACGATACTGGCTCTCCAATATCTATGTATCCCAGCATCATCAGCTCCAGTTGAGTGACTTTTCTCTATTGCTGGGAAAGCCTTTCGTCCTGAACGATGCAGAATGACAGACGATGTTTATCAAGTGCAACCAACATGTAATTGAGAAGTAATGTAGCTTACATCAGATCTAGCCTACAAGAAATCAAGTGTATAATCATACTTTTCAGATCTATATTTATCTTGCATTGAGCAATTCTTTGTTTTCAGTTTTGCTGTGCCCAACAAATTCATACACTTACAGAGGACTTGAGGGACCATGATTTGAAATGAATTTATAGAAGTAATGTATTATAGCAAAAACCAGTAAAACCCCTTACACAAAATCTAAGTTTTTAATACCATTAGTTAGTGAATGGCTGGGAGAAGGAGGGAGGTGAGAAGACAGGAAGAAATCAGTAGGATAGAAGTTGTGGAAGCAATGAAGAAAATTAAATCGGGGAAAGCCCCAGAAATTGATGGAGTGTGTGGTGAAATGCTGAAGCATGGGGGAGAGATAGTAGTAGAATGGATGTGGAAGATGTGCAGATTGGCCTGGGAGGAAGGTAGAGTCCCAGAGGATTGGAAGTCAGGTATAATTGTTCCCTTGTACAAAGGAAAAGGGGAAAAAGAAGTGTGTGGTAATCATAGGAGCATTTGTCTTCTTAGTATAATAGGAAAAGTGTATGGTAGGATACTTATTGACAGAGTTAGAGAAAGAACAGAGAAATTAGTTGGAGAAGAACAGGGAGGCTTTAGGAAGGGAAGAGGTTGTGTAGATCAGATATTCAATCTTAGATCTTTAGTGGAAAAGTTTCTAGAGAAGGGAAAGAAGTTGTATGCGGCTTTCATGGATTTGGAGAAAGCATATGACAGGGTGGATGGACAAGGATTGTGGAAAGTGTTAAGAATGTATGGAGTAGATGGGAAGTTGTTGAATGCTGTGAAGAGTATGTACGATGGTGCGAAAGCTGCAGTGCGTGTGGATGGTGAACTAAGTGAATTTTTCTCTTTGAAAGTTGGGTTGAAACAGGGATGTGTCGTGTCTCCATGGTTGTTCAATCTGTACATGGATGGGGTAATAAAAGAGGTACAAGGTAGGGTAGTGGATGTTGGAGTGGCCCTGGTGAGAGAGGATAGTGTTTGGAAACTCCCTGTACTGTTGTTTGCAGATGATACTATGTTGTTGAGGAGGGGAGCTGCAAGGCTTGGTGGATGAGTTTGGGAGAGTGTGTAAGAAACGGAATCTAAAGGTGAATGTAGGGAAGAGTAAAGTGATGGTCTTTGAGAGAGGTGAAGTCAATGAATGTACAGCGAGGTTGGATGGTGAGGAATTGGAAAATGTTAGTACGTTTAAGTACTTGGGTAGTGTGATGAGTAAGGATGGAGGTTTGGAGGGGGAAGTGCTTGAAAGGGAACAGCAGGAAAGAAAGGTTTCTGGTTCTTTGAAAGCAGTGATAAGAAACAGGGAAGTGAGCATGGAAGTGAAAAAGTTAGTACATGACAGTATTGTGATACCAACTCTAAGCGATGGAAGTGAAGCTTGGACGTTGTTGGAAGGACACAAGTCAAGAGTGAGAGCAGTGGAAATGAGTTATTTAAGAGGAGCTTGTGGAGTCACATGGAGAGACAGGCTGATGAATGAGGATATAAAGGAGCGTTGTGGTGTGGTTAGTGGATGTGATAGGAAGCGTTATGAGGAACACACTGAGGTGGTTTGGCCATGTGGAGAGGATGGAGGGTGAAAGACTGACGAAGAGAGTGTATGTGAGTGAGGTGGAGGGGGGAAGAGGGAGGGGGAGGCCAAGGATGAGATGGAGGGATGGGGTGGAGAGGTATATGAGAGAGGGGGATGTGAGTTGGGAGCAGGGGAGTGAAATGGCGGGGGACAGGGCGACTTGGAGGCGATTTGTTTGTGGCCACCCCAAACGGGATTGAGGCGTCTGGCAATAGATAGATAGATAGTTAGTGATTTAAACGGTTATTACTTTACTCAGATATGGAACAGTGCACCTAATAGATGTAATTTGCTAACAAGGCATTGTCCTTAATCATTGCTAATCATTATTTTTCTATAAATAATCACAATGAAATGTGATTATAAGCATAATCTAATCATAATCATGCACAAATAGAAAAAATCTAATCATAATCAAAAATACAAAAACTAAAGTAATCATAATCAAATCATTATCAGAAAAACGAAAAACAAGTAATCATAATTTAATCACAATCAAAAAATATTCCAGACGATAATCAAAATCAAATCATAATAATTTTTTATAATCATGCCCATGTCTGCCCCTGGCCATGATGATTGCCTCATAAGAGGCCATGGGCCTCTGTGCCATTATTTCAAGCGTGAGGAAGCGTCAGTGGTTTCCATGTGAACGTTGACTCTCTCTGTACTCAATCAGAGATGTTGCCAAGCCCTGCTATACCACATTTGCCAAATACCGCATATTTACTTGTTCAGATGCGTATTCCACCCATGAATGCGCTAATCACCTCATATGCGGCGATGGGTCTCGGCACCATAATTTCAAGCATGAGGAAGCATCAGTGGTTTCCATGGGAATGTTGACTCTCCCTCTGTACTGGCAGAGTTATTGCCAATCTGGGTCACACCACAGTTGCCAGATACCACATATTTAGTAATTCATTTCTTTGTGTACCCCAGTGTTGGCGGATTCATGCCCATAATCTCTCCCACGGTACTGGCGACTTATCACCGCCCTCACACCCACCCAAGAGGCGTAAATTACAAAAAAACGAGAGTGATGAAGAGTTTGAGCGCAGAAACACTTGATCTGATGACAAAAAAATCAACTTAATATAAAAAAAAAGAAAATCCTATAACAATGGCTCAGGAAAGGTAATCAGGTTGATTAGAATTAGCATGGCCGGGGGCGGTTAAAGCTGCTCCATCATCCACTGCCCTACCTTGTATCTCTCTTATAACCTCGTCCATATACAGATTGAACAACCATGGAGACATGACACATCCCTGTGTCAGTCCAACATTCAAACCGACAAATTCACTCAGTTCACTATCCACAGACACTGCAGACCTAGCCCCTCTATACATACTCTTCATGGCATTCAGCAGCTTCCCATTTATTCCATGTATTCTTAATATTTTCCACATTCCTTGTCTATCCACCCTGTCATATGCTTTCTCCAAATCCATGAAGGCCACATACAACTTCTTTCACTTCAGTAGGAACTTTTCCACCATAGACCTAAGAATGAATATCTAATCTATGCAACCTCATCCGATCCTAAAGCCTCCCTGTTCTTCACCAACTAATTCATCTGTTGGTGGTGGGTTAGTGCCCCACTCCGTAAAAAGAACTTAACTAAACAAGCGAATAAAGCGCTCGGACCAGAACGGACCATACGTTGACGACTAAGGAACGGACAAAGGACATTCGGAGGGTGGGGACATGGAATGTGAGAGGAGTGAATGATGAAGTGAAAGAGGGAGAGAGATTGTTCACGTGCTTGAGGATGCAAGAGTGGATATATGTGGATTGACTGAAACTAAATGGAAGGTGAAAGGGTGAGAGAATGGGAATATAGTTTAGGAATATGTGCGAGAGTTATTGAGAATCAGAGGGCAAGAGAGGGAGTATGTCTGATGATAAGCAAGAAGCGGGAGGAGAATATAAGAGAGTATGGAACAGTGGGTGCAAGGATTGTATGGGTGAGGATGAACGTAGGTATACAAGCGTGGGCGGTTGTATGTGCTTATGCGCCAACAGAGGACTGAGTGGCAAGAGTGAAAGATGAGTTTTGGGCAAGTGTAGAAGCATGTATGGACAAATTTGAGAGGAGCAAGAGAGTGCTTTTGATTGGAGACATGAATGGCAAAGTTGGGAATATACGAGTGGATGGAGCGGTTGGTCAGTTGGGTGTGCCAGCTGAAATAGATGGGAATGGTAGTGCTTTGGTGGACGTCTGTGCTGGTAAGAGGTTGGCAATAGCTAACACCTGCTTTTGGCATAAGATGATCCACAGGTATACATGGAGAGTAATGAGGAGGATAGATGGTGAACTTGTTGAATGAAAGGCAATGATAGACTACGTGTGTGTGGATGAGCGAATGAGAAGACAAGTGTTGGATGCAAGAGTGTGGAGAAGGTGGGGGAATGGAATCTTGGACCATCACTTAGTGATGGCCAAGGTAAAGCTGCAAAGAAAATGTTTGAAGAGACGAAGGGGAAGACAGGAGGAAACAGCTGCTGTGAGAAGAATGGAGAAGTTGCAAGATAGTGAGAAAATGGCAGAGTATAAGAGCATAGTAGAAGGAAGATTGGGAAGGTATGAGTTAGAGCAGATGGAAGGGGTGGAAGACGTATGTAAGATATTCACGGAAGAGATAGGCACAGTGTGTGAGGTGGTTTGTGGAGTGAGGAGGAGATTCAGGGGTGTGCAAGGGACAGCATGGCGGAATGATGAGGTGACACGAGCTGTGGAACAAAAGAAGAAGGCATATAGTGAATGGCTAGCGAGCAGAGGTAGGGGAGAAGGTGAGAGAGAGAAGAGAGAGGTATAGTATATGTGAGCAGAAGGGAGGTGGAGAGACTGGTGAAGGAGAGTAAGAAGAAAGTAGATGAAGAGTTTGGGAGGAATATGAGTGTGAAATGGAGGGAGAGTAAGAAATTGTTTTGGAAGGAGGTAAAGAAAGCAAGGCAGTGTGAAAGGGGAAATAGTAGGGGAGTGAAAGATAGGAATAATAGATTGTTGGTGGAGAAGAGAGAGAAATTGAGGAGATGGAAGAAGCACTTTGAGGATTTGTTGAATGTAGAGAGTGAGAGCAGTGCGGGTATAAGTGGTTGGGAATGGCTGGGAGAAGAAGAGATGAGAGGAGGGAGGAAGAGATCAGTAGGACGGAAGTAGTGGAAGCAGTGAAGAAGATCAAGGTGGGAAAGGCCCCAGGAATTGATGGAGTGTGTGGTGAAATGCTGAGGTATGGGGGTGAGATTGTGTCTAGAGAAGGAAAAGAAAGTGTATGCTGCCTTCATGGGCTTGGAGAAAGCTTATGACGGAATAGATAGGCGAGGTATGTGGATGGTATTAAGAATATATGGAGTGGAGGGGAAATTGTTGAGTGCTGTGAAGTGTATGTATGAAGGAGCTAGGGCCACGGTGCGAATGGATGGTGAGCTGAGTGAGTTCTTTTATCTCAGTGTGGGACTGAAACGTTGTGTGATGTCTCCATGGCTGTTTAATGTATACATGGATGGGGTTGTAAAGGAGATGCAAGGTTGGGCAGTGGATGTGGGGGTGGCTCTAATGAATGAGTGTGAGATTTGGAAGATTCCGGTGTTGCTGTTTGCTGATGATACAGTATTGTTGAGTGAAGATGAATGGGAGTTGCAAGGTTTGGTGAATGAATTTGGAACAGTGTGTAGGAAGAGGAATTTGAAAGTTAATGTAAACAAGAGTAAAGTTATGGTGTTTGATAGGAATGAAGTTACAGAATGTACAGTGAGGTTGGATGGTGAGGATATGGAGAATGTGAGTGCATTCAAGTACTTGGGTAGTGTGATGAGTAAGGATGGAACTTTGGGGGATGAAGTGCTTGAAAGGGTACGGCAGGGAAGGATGGTTTTTGGTTCACTGAAAGCAGTGATGAGAAACAGGGAGGTGAGTATGGAAGTTAAGAAGTCACTGCATGATAGTATTGTGATCCCTACCCTGATGTATGGAAGCGAGGTGCTGACCTTGCAAGAGGGGAACAAATCAAGAGTGAGAGGAGTGGAAATTAGTTACTTGTGAGGAGCATGTGGAGTGACATGGAGGGACAGGTTGATGAACGAAGAAGTGAAGGAACGTTTTGGGGTGGATGTGGATGTGGTTGAGAAGATTAGGAGAAGTACACTGAGGTGGTTTATGTGGAGAGAATGGAGAATGAAAGACTGACTAAGAGGGTGTATGTATGTGTGGTGGAGAGGGGGAGAGGGAGGGGAAGACTGAGGATGAGGTGGAGGGATGGAGTTGAGAGGTATATAAGGGAGGGGGGAGTGAGTTGGGGGGAGGGTAGTCAAATGGTGGGTGACAGAGCAACTTGGAGGCGTTTTGTCTGCGGCCACCCTTTGTGGGATTAGGGCGTCGGGCTATAGATAGAATAGATTTCCCTAACTGTCCTACCATACACTTCTGTTATACTAAGAAGACAAATGCCCTTATGATTACCACACACTTCTTTTTCCCCTTTTCCTTTATACAGGGGAATGATTATACCTGACATCCAATCCTCAGGGACTCGACCATCCTCCCAGACCAATTGGCACATTTTCCATATCCATTCTTCTATCATTTCACCCTCATGCTTCAGCATTTCACCACACACTCCATCAGTTCCTGGAGCTTTCCCCATTTTTACTTTCATTCCTTCCGCGACTTCCATCCTACTGATTTCCTCTCTTCTCACATCCCTCCTTCTCCCGGCCATTTCCCAGCCACTTATCCTCGCATCACTTTCATTCTCAATGTTTAACAGTTCCTGAAAGTGTTCTCTCCATCCTCCAATGCCACTATGAATACGGATCAAAGGCTCAGCAGATCAGGGATGCCAACCTGGCACGTTAACTCAGGAGTATGTTTTTAGACCGCTCGTCCGGTGTGTCGTATTTTATCACGCAATCAGAGTGCTGATACTTCTTTTAGTGGTTGTACATTTTTTACATGCAGATTTTTTTTTTTTTTTAGTGAATTATGTGAATTATTCATCATCATAGCCATTAAAGGCAGAAAGGGTTTTTCACTTACCCAGTTAGCCTTTTATTTGGTAAAAGGTTCTTCATTCCAGTGATGTATATCATACTTTAGATTAATGAGGCTGTATCCTAAAGGTTTTATTCACCATAGTGTAAACTTTCAACTGGGTTTAAATGTTGATGTATAGTAGGTCTGTGCTAAGTCTAAATAAAATTGTGTACTATAGTAGGACTCGCGTAAATTTGCGGCTTTGGTGTGGCCCGCACCTGTGTACAATGGTGCCACGTTTCCCCAACTTGCGATGTGAAACGGAAGCTATTTATGTACAAGGCAACACAAATACGATAAATTCAGATGAATAAAACTTACACTTGTGTATTTTGATGGATGAATCAACAGTAATCCTATTATGCATAAAATATTTATACAGTAACACATAAACATGGCATACATATTGTACAGTGTTGCTAAAAGAAATTGTAGTCACTTTTAATGTTTTTTAGCTTAGTTTTAGGGTGGGTAATAATATCACAGTTATGGATATAAGATAATGAGCCTGAAAAAAGAAGAAATATGCCAATATCCAAAGTAAAAGAAATAATTCATATAATTCTTGTGAGTGGCAACACTGACACACCCAGTCTTGCCTAAGGTAAAGTACGTACCCCTCCATAGACCCAAGCATAGCTTGTACAGGTGTTGCTAGGGAAAAATGCTCACATTTACTGGCTTTTACCGTAATTTTAAGGGCGAGGAATAATCACATTTATAATCATAAGCTAATATGTAGGACAAAATAGTAGGCATATGCCAATACCGAAGTAAAAAAAAAAAAAAAAAAAATAAAAAAAAAAAAAATTATTCACTCGCGAGCGGCAACACTTCCACACCCAGTCGGTGGCCTTGATCTCAGGAGTGGTGTGGAAATGATGTCAAATTTACAATATATACAATATTATGTAAAAGAAAATATCCAAAATGTCTCTTGCAATAAAAGAGAGAGAGAGAGAGAGAGAGAGGCAGGCAGGAGAGGGGCGAGGTTGAATGCATTGTCGGCATGACGGGGGGTGGTGGTGGTGGAGTTATTGTCAGGCTGAGAGAGAGATGGAGGAAGGGGAAAGAGAATGAATGAATGAAAATCAATCATGGTACTGCAATAACGGGTCATCTGTTGCCGTATACAAAAAATGATAAATATCACTAAGTATAACAAAACCAAGTTAACAAATGAAAGCACAATTATAAACAACTTAGAAAAGAATCAAAAGTACCCAGGGTGGCTCACATCTCCCGCCAGGAGAGAGAGAGAGAGAGAGAGAGAGAGAGAGAGAAAGAGATAACGGTATAGAATACATGGCAACACTGTACACAGGTGCGGGCCACACCACAGGCGCAAATTTACGCGAGTCCTACTATAGCACCAAAAACAAACAAAATTATCATATTGAAGAAGGTAATGCATTGGTATATAGTTTGTGATGACTATATAATTTTCTTTTCCTTCATGTTATGAAATATATAACCATCAGCATCATCTCCTGTGCCTTGTTTCCTCCTGCAGTAGAAGAAATGTTTCCTTGCTGCTTTGCTACTTTGTTCTCACATGTTTCTCTCACATTGTAGTTATCTTTGTTCCTTTGCCTTTTATCACACTTGTTTTGGTTCCACATCAAATGCATTTCTCATCATTCTTTCATCATCAAATCCTACATTACCCCACGAAGAGCGTAGGAGCCAGGGGCTAGGCAAGTTGGTCCTGACATTTAAGATGAGAGTGACCAACCTCACTCATCCCTGAGTGGCATTACATGAGCAATAAACCCTAACCACCCCTTGGATATAAACCTTCACTGGCTTAATCCGATTGGAGCACCATAATTACCCACTAAACCACGAGGTGCCAAAATTTGGTTATATGGTTACCATCCAGCCTAGTAAATGGTTTCCTGGTGTACAGGAAACCATTTGGCTTGTCACTCAGTGTAGAGTCACCAACAGGCAGAAGGAACAGGAAGGAATGAAGGAAAGACAGAAGAGGGAGTCTAAAGTCACCCATAGGCAGAAGGACGAGGAAAGAATGAAGAAAAGAAAGACAGAAGAGGATGGAAGGAAAGAAGGATGGAGGAGAGGAAAGGGCAGACACCCGAGAGCAACATTACATCGAGTGAGTGAATGGTGAGCGCCTCCACCTACCATGCATTTCTCTTCTATTAATATTAACTCTTCTACTAATTTTAGCTACCCTATCTACTGTATGTGGACTGTGAATGTGTTCATGCAATTTATATGTATCCTTTTCACAGCATCATTACTTAATCCTGAAGCTCAATATCCTTCCAGATATTGAGACCCTAAATGATAGTCTGATGCCATCTTCTTCTCATGCCTGCCAGTCAGCTGAAGCACTATCTGTTTTGAAAGACAAGGTAGGTTTAAGACAGTGGTGTTAGACTCAATCTTTCCCAAGGGCCACGGTTCAGTTCAGTTGGTCGTTTGAGGGCCAAGTCTACCTAACTTTATCGAAATCAGCATAGGCTAAGCATGATATGCTTTGCTTTGGTAAGATCTGGTTTGGTTAGGTAAGGTTAAGTTAGGGTAGATTAGGTTGTTACATTGTACAGAGCATGCTAGGTTAAGTTAGAACCATTAGGCTCTAAAGGTTTGGTTAAGTTAGGTTAGGTTCGATAGATAAATTTAGGTTAATTAAGTAATGTGCAATAGAAATTAATGCTAACACTGAAAGATTCGCATTAAAAAATGGGAAAATAATAAATTTCATGAAAAAATGGATGTATCTATCTATCTATCTATCTATAGCCCGACGCCCTAATCCCGCAAAGGGTGGCCGCAGACAAAACGCCTCCAAGTCGCTCTGTCACCCACCATTTGACTACCCTCCCCCCAACTCACCCCCCCCCCCCTCCCTCATATACCTCTCAACTCCATCCCTCCACCTCATCCTCGGTCTACCTCTCCCTCTCCCTCCCTCCACCTCACCTACATACACCCTCTTAGTCAGTCTTTCATTCTCCATTCTCTAAAAATAATAAGTTAGATAAATATAATTTAGGTTAGGCAAGGCTGGGTTAGGTTAGATTAGAATAGCTAAGATTTTGTAATGAAAAGTACAGTTAATTTATTACATTCAATTTTGTGACAGACTATCAACACACCTTATCATTAATTTCAGTTAGTTACTACTCTCTAACAACTTTTGTTCCCATTCTCTATAAGCTACAATGACCACTGACCCCAAATAAATGTAGAAACAGTAGGATAATACCGGTTAAGTAAGCATCAACTTAACCAAAATTGTGGTATGTGTGTCCCTGGGAGCCTAGACTAGTGTGTTTACGTTTTGCACTTCATCCAAATTTATCAATGTAGGAAATACTGTTTCCAGATTTCCATCAGATTAGTGAACTATATTTGCACACTTTGCTCTACATTATTGCTTTAAAGTGCATGCAGATTTTAAATTTGCAATATAAAATGGAAACTTGCTGAATGAAAATAATAGCGGTGTAATATATGATACGGCAAAGCTGTGGCCCATTCAGATGTTCGGAGAAGTTTGGTACGCTCTCTAACCCTTGCAGTAGCATTGGCGTCTGCTTCAAGGTACTGATAATATTTAAATAAAATTTTTGTGACATATTTGTTCACCAGTAGATTATTCAAATGGTATTTTTACCAATCAAATTATCAATAAATATTTCCTGATGGTGCTGTGATATTTGTTCACTTGATCATATGACAGATTTTATGGTATTTTCCATTTGTTATTTTTATTTTTTTCTGAAGTCATTGTGGGCAACTCTTTTTCCTTGTCGAGGGCCACCTGAGGCCCGCACCACCAGTTTGACACCTCTGGTTTAAGACCAGATACAGATTCTAATGTAAAACATTGTGTGCTTTTCATGGAGAAGTTGTAGTGCTCACATTTATCCCCTAGACGCCGGGCTGTTTATACCACAGTCGTCCTCTCAGTACAGGCAATTATCCCAAAATTACTTGTTTCATGCCTTATTATCTCGGAATGTATAACAGTTAGGGAAACAAATTAAAAGCCATATCATGCACCAACTCTTCTTGCGAAGAAAAGCATTCCCAGGTCTGTAGGTGGTTGCATCGATGAGTAAGGACGAGTAGATGATGATTAACATTTGGTGCAAGGGGTAATATGTACTGTATTTGTGTATGTGCACATGGCCCCAACGTTGGCCTCGCTCTGAGCATGATAACTTCTCCATTACTAGATAAACCAAACACAGTTGCATCCGAGGCACGCCCTATGGCACTATCACTGAGCCCTTTCCTAGTATCCTTGGAAATAGGCTTGGCAGGGGTGGATGAGGCAAGGTGTCCATGTGAAGTGGGAATGGAATTGGACGAGAGGTTTAACCCTTACACCGCTGGCTTGTTTTGCTTTTTCTTGCGGCTCCCGCTGGCATATTCGCGCTTCGATAGACTCTCTAAAGATATTTGCCAAAAATCAGTTATTAGTCCTAGAATATTAAAATCATATATGCTTATGGCACATACCTTCAGCTTTCTCCTGGGGTGTTTGTTGAGCCTTCGTCGAGTACCATAGGACTTGTGGAGACCTCTGAAGTTGGGTAACAAAGTCTCCACTTTACACTTCCTGACAACCCGTAATATGATTTCCACAGTCTGATATTATCACTAGAAACACTATTCTATGATTCTCAAATAGTTTGGAATCCATACTCCAAAAAAAAACACTGTGTAAGCAATGAAAATTACGAGGGCGTGTGACCTTCCCACTTGCGCTAGTTCGCCGCTGGTGTTCTGTCATTTATTATTCATAAAAACACTCACAGCTTATATTTCTATTACTATATAACACTTATATACATCTACAGTCTTTATCCATAAGTTTCCTTCAGTAATAGTAGTTTATTGTCACTGTAGGGATTCAATTTCTTTCAGTAAAATACGTAGCATTCACTTTCTCGTCCTGTATACTAGCATTGAGAGTGAATGTCACTTTCACCTTTTCACTCTCATAACTCATAGTATTCATACATGCTAGAGTGAAACTTTCACTTTCATTACTCCTAGGGTATATACTCGTATTCTTATAATACTACTCATTTACATTTCTATTTACGTTCTCTATTTTATTTACGTTATTTACATTTCTATTTTATTTACACTGTGTTATGCACTGTCACTTGAATTAACTTATAAAACTATTTTCCACTGTTCACGTATATGTACATTCATTGCTTTCACTTGCTGAATGTGCACATTATTTACAATTCCACTTGCACTGTTTTACTCAATAGAAAGATCGTAGTCACTCTTTTATCAATTGTCAGCCCTTTACCTCTTTCCACACGAGGTTTAGTAGGGGGTAAAGGTCACAGGGCCCTTTGCATGGGGCTGAAAAACGGCGGTAGTTAGCAGGAGCAAACAGACGTACCTTCACTTTGAAATACGACAGTGAACTGATAGTGGTGGCCTCCTGCCGCCTGGCTTGGGTGAGTGCAATACTACCAACTTTAGCCTTGTGAGACCTGCTAATATGTAGCAATGAAATGATTGGCAGGAAACCAAGACGATACATAATAAATTAGGTAGTACCAGGTGAATGTAAATATCACTTAGGGTTCTCCCTTCCCTCCTTATATGTATATTTATTACGAAAATAGATTATATGGCATATTTCAAGGGGAAATAAACTGCGAAAATTAGTGAACGAGTGCATGTGAGGTGTTGTCAGGTGATAATTAGCCAGTTCCAGGTGTATGGTACTATCACTTACCTTATTTCTTTTTTGTATATATTATTTGGTATAAGAATAGGGATAGGGCATATTTCAATGGATGAAATCAGTGGAAAATTCCAGGGGAGATTTACTTAGCGTAGAATACAGTGTGGTGGCCTGCAATAATTAGGTATTTCCAGATGAATGTAAATATCACTTAGGCTTCTCCCTTCCTTTCTTATATACTGTATATTTTTATTACAAAAATAGATTATACAGCATATTTCAAGGGGAAATAAACAGCGAAAATTAGCGAACGAGTGCACATGAGGTGTTGTTAGGTGATAATTAGCCAATTCTAGGTGTATGGCACTCTCACTTACCTTATTTCTTTCTTGTATATATTATTTGGTATAAGAATAGAGCATAGGGCTTATTTCAATGGATGAAATCAGTGAAAAATTCCAGGGAAGATTTACTTAGCGTAGCACGGCCGGGCAGGCGAGAGGATAGGGTAATGGAGGGGAGGTAGGGAGGGGAGTCAAGAACGGGGAGAAATGGCTAAATTGTCAACAATGGATGGGAGTACAGATGAGATTAGGAGTGCTGACTAGTGTTGGACATAGGCAGTACTGATAGATGATACAAGCCACCACTTGAAAGCCCAGGTAAACTCAAAATAACACAGAATCTCAAAAGTGACGCCCCGCGGTATGATCCCTTGCTCCCCAGCGTCACGAAAGTGACGCCCTGTGGTTAAGGGGTTAAGAAAACATTACCCTATACCTGGCAGATTCACAAAGATGACTGAGGTATGCTTGCCTCTGGTTGGAGGAGTCTATCCCGAACATTTGGTGACGAAATCAAGTGACGGCCACTTCAAAGTATGGCGCGAAAACACTTGCGGTTATATCCGACACCTGCCGTCACCGATCCGCAAATTTTGCTTCAGATATGATCTTTCCCCAGTGGGTAAGGGTTAAACATATTGATGTGAGACTGATGTGGCATGATCACAAAAAAGAAAGATTTAGAGCAGTGGAGATGTGGTATTAAAATTTGTGTGCGAAGTGTAGAGAGTGTATTGACAGAAAAGAAAAAAACAAATGTAATTCATGAAAGATGTGAAGTGAGGAAGTCTGTAGACAGTAAAGTTGAAGAGAGTGTGCTTACAGGGTATGGTGGTATGGAAAGAGAGTGGATATAATTAGGGTGGTGAAAAAGGTATATGTGAGTGAGTTTGAATATGTGGTTGGCCAAGAAGGTGGATATGATACAATAGACAAAGTAAATGAGTTTGGGAGGAAGTGAGATGTGGAGGTTGAGGAGGCTAAAGAACTGACAGGGGATCGATGGCTGAATTAGTTTTGTACGGAGGAGCCTTTCCCCCCCTTCCCCCCACATTAATTCCATCTGATAGATAATACAAAGTGCATGTGTGTGGATAGTTAAACTTTTGAGATGGAGTTAGGATTTAGAGGGCATGAATGATGAGTGAAAGAGTGTGCGACCTATGACTGAGGCAGTGGCCGAATCGGTCGAGAGATTGCCTGCAGTCCTAATGAACCCAGGTTGGAATCCTGCATGAGGCAGGGAATGGTTTAAGGATTTGAATTTTATTAAAGCAGACTTTACTGATCTACCAGAAAACCCTCCAACAGGTCATAAAAACGCCCTTTATAAATACCACTACACCAGTCGTATGTGAGACAGCCCTAGCATGTATTCAATGTGGACGGTGGATGTTAGCGCCAAATTGGTGACATGTTGAGATGTGCAGTATGTAGGAGAACAACTGGGCCTTGGGAATGGGCTGTGAAGCCTGCACCCAGTGTCTGACACACAGAAAAAACAAAAATATTGGGCACGCTGTTGTTTACTTCTGCTGTGTTTTTCTTTTGCCTTGCTTTCCGAACGCTCACATTTGAATGATGATGATGATGATGTCTCCTTTGTATATGCAGGGTGCTTCAGGGACATTAAGCGAGGAATCCAGAAAAAAGGTGGAAGAGGACTGTTTGTTTACCAGTGGATTCATGTCTGAGGCCATGATGATTGTGGCTGATCTTGAGTTGGCTGCCGCTACTGCCTCCACAACCAGCGCCACTGATGCAGACTCTGAGCGTGCCACCATACCTTCTCTTGGTACTCAGCTGTGCCCTTTACATTGTTTTTTCCAAGTAAAGCTTTGTCTAACTTCACCTCTTCTGATTTTTATAGACTCCATTTAAAATTGGCTTTAGGGGATATTCTCCACTCACTTCATATATGTAATTCTGTCTGCAGGTGACTGCATGGAATGACAAGTCAAATAATTCTTTGCAACCTGGAAACCATATGCAATTTTATGTGGTACCATAGCTGATTAACAAATGAAGGGATACCTGTTGGCCTGGTGAATTGAGGTGCTCCAGTTGGATGTGGTCCTTGAGGGATTGTCTGTGGTCTGATTGAGGGTTATTGTTCATATGGAGCTGCTTTGGGGTGAGTGATTGGAGTCACTTGCCTTAAGGGTCTCTGCTGAGTAGCCAAGCCCCAGACCCCTATTCTCCTTATGGGGCAATGAAGGAAAGGATGATGGATGGATAGGTGGTCAGATAATTTGGAATGGTTGCCAGCTGGTAATTAATTGATGGGGTGAGATGTGGAGCCACAGTGAATCACTTTATACAGTACGGCTTGTTTATGATAGCACTCACCAGGTTGATTCTAGATAAACTAGGAAAATATTTTAAGTAATTTCATATAGTTTTCCTTTCATCACTCTGTTTCATTTTCAGATATGGAGGCATTGAATGATAGTCTTCTTAGTTCCTTATCAGTGACCAGCTCTCCAGACAAAAAATTACAGAAGGTAAATACTGTCAATCTGTCTATTTCTAGATGCCTTAATCCCATGAGGAGTGACCACAAACAAATTGCCTCCATGCCACCCTGTCCCCCGCCATTTCACTGCCCTACCAGTCTCTTGTTGTATAAGGTTATTTTTTAACGTTATTCTGTCCTCAGTAGTCATTGGATTGACTCTTATCTGATAGGCAATGTAAAATGTGTATGTATGGATGGGTATACCTGTGAGGTAGTTTGGATACTGGGGCCTTGAATGTTAAGTGAATGAGTGGATGCCTTTCCCTCCCTTCATGGACACTTACAACACATCAGCAAAGATGCCCATTAGTTAAAAATAAATGCCGCACAACGTACACTTGCCTTTATTTACAAGTAACTTTCCCTGAAGGTCACTCTAATGGATACTTGGCCTGTCAGTTCAGACTGGCACCCTTGACCTGTAATCATAACAGAACCACTTGTTGACCTTTGTGTACATATGTGTTGACTTTTGTGTTATGGTATTTATTTTTTCTTGTATTACACTATATACATGGCATCTGTGAGTTGGCTTTTGCGGCAGTGAAGAAAAACAGCAGTTTTAAGTGTGACGTTCAAGATGACAGAAAAATAAGGTCTAGATGACTACAGATTATGGTTATAAAAGGTTTTTGGCTGTAATGGACTTATTTCCTTGATAAGTCCATTAGAAAGGGAATTCTCTGTACAGTAATCAGAATCATTGTCACCCTCTTAAACTTAAGCACAACATACATTCATATGTGTTAATCCATTTGTAATCCATCGTGTTTCACTGCCATTCATCATTTATCAACAAGCCAACTCCTACCTTACTCCTTTCACAGGTGCTCATACCTGTCCATACACATATCTTCTTAACCCTGATTAGGTAACATTCAAATTCTTGACGTCATAGGTGAGGTGGCTCTAAATATGGTACGGTACCACGACTTTTAAAATAAATTACTCATTAACTATTTGACGGATTTTAAGTTTATACCCTTCTAAAATTTGTTCAAAGATTCCTTAATACTAGGTAAAATGTTAATGAAAATTGAATGATAATTAGTCTTGTATTGTTTTACTTACAAACAAATAAAAAGGGTGCTCAGGAGCAAGAAAAAGTGGTTTTGTGCATTAACGCGTGGCCACTTATGAACCCACGTTTCCTCTCCAGAATTATCCTCTTCACTCCCTTTCAATTTTGTCTCCCACAGTGCCATGATGTGATACCTTCCTTCCATAAATACTTTTACTTTTTTTAATTTACAGTATGTATTATGTTTTCTTCACCAGGGAGCTGATGGTGATAATGCTGAGATGAAAATTGATGTATTGGACAACAAAAAATTACAGAAGAATATGACTTTTGAAGACAGTAACGTTTTCACAGATGCCATCATGAAGCAACCAGAGGATACATTAACTCGCTTATTAACATACTCCAAAGAATATGATATTCAGGTGCCTCAGGTTAATAGAACATTTGAGCAAACAAAGAAACAGATTAATGCAACATTTGAAAAATGTTCTGAGAACTTTATGGATAAGTTTCCTCAAAATGACACATTTGATATGGAATCTGATAATCGTCATACAGATGCACTTCTCATAAATGACACATTTATAATGAATGCAAGTAACTTGTGTGCTAATAAAACTTTTGACAGAAAGAATGATGAGAATCCCTGCGGTGGAATAAACACCACATTTGACAAAAAAGTAAATGGAGATGCCTGTAAGGAAATTGGTAGTATGAATTCATCTTTTGCCACAAATTCTCGAGCTGTAGAGCATAATGCTTTGAATGTAACATTTGAGAAAGGAGGAGAGATTAAGATTAGGACACTGAATGAGACTGTAAATCTGATGGATGCCGAGGGTGAAGTTCTACAGATCATTTTGGATGCCACACCCAAGAAATCTTTCAAGAAATCATCTCAGAATGATACATTCACCCCAAAGGGCATGCCCAAATCATCTCGACCAGTGATGAATTGCAGTGTAAGTCATACATTATATTTTCTTGTTCTTGTTCTGATAAAGCTAAGTCATTATTTTCGTATATTGGCATTTTGGTACATAATATTATGTAAGCTTATCATAAGGTGTAAATTTAATAAGTGATCCAGTATGTTCATTTCATGGACATTGAATTGATATAAGTGCTTATATAATTGAGCATATAACTAGAGGTAGTTTGAGGAATTTGGAAATTGATGTACCATATTAATCATGTACAAAACTATTTGTTACCATACATTACAAATGGGATTTGTCAAATAAGATGGGGAAACTTGAACATTTTTACAGGAAATGTTTACTTGGTGTGTAAACAGGTAAATAAGGACCCATCTGAATCATTCCTGAGGCGACTGTCACTGGGAGGAAAGTGGGAATGTTCCAGCCAGGAGACCAGCATCTCTGCATCTCAGCCCATCCACCTGTTGTCGGCTATATCAGGTTGATTTCCCCCCCCCCCACATCCCTGGGGAGAATGAACACTTCCTATATATTCATTGCATGGGCCAAAAGGCAAATGAAAGGGGTAGGAGTATGAGGCAAGAAACATCATGTACTTCCTTGGCAATCCAGCCATCCAGCTTTTGTATTGCAATCAACCTCATGCATCCTATGTTCCTGTGTAGGTATTCAGACATTGTACATGAGACTTTCTCCACAAATCTATATCCGTATTGAGATCGAGGATTAATTCCCTGAATTGGCATATGGGGGTGGTAATACTTTCACCCCCAGTGCCCTACCTGCTACCACTGTCCCACTTTCTCCACAGCATCTTGTCTGCAAGAAATGACCCAGTACAATGTACTACTGTATGCATACGCACTTTTTCATTCTCTAATTCTTGGAAAGAAGCCAATATCCACCCAATTCTGAAGAGAGGAATTTCCTCTGACCCCTCTGGTTATGGACCAGTAGTTATCACACTATCCTTTGGTAGAGTATTTGAGATTTTAATTAACCCATTGAGGTCTTCTGGCCACGATCATGGCTTCATTGATGTGGGTCTCCTAGCCAATTGAGAAGAAATAAACACAGAATTATGATTTTAGGTTAGCAGGAGTGTTTCTATGTCATTTTGTATACAGAAATGCATTTATTTGTGACACCACACACCACTTGCTATACAACTTCCCATCATAATTACACCTCTTGTATGGTAAGTAGAGCCCTAATATTTTGTAGACAGATGGATATTAGTTTTTTATGCATGATTATATTTTTTCTAAATTTACAAACCTTGATCTTGTAGACGGGGGCACCCTTCATCCACTTACACGATCTAGTGTTGCCTTATGGTCTCTACACTGAGTGACAAGCCGAATGGTTTCCTGTGCCCAGGAAATCATTTACTAAAGTGGGTGGTAACCACATAAGTGGGATGTCTGGTCGGGTATAGTGTCCCCCAGATACCCCTATCTAAAATCACTAAAATATTGCAAAAGGTTTGGAGAGCCTCAGAGGGCTAATACATGCCAAGGGCCCCAACCAAATGGGAAGATTGCATGGCCTTGTGGAATGTGAGGTGTGAATGAGGGGAGTAAGAGGGTGGAAGTGGTGAATGTGTTCAAGAGTGCAGGATATGCCGTGATTGTATTGTGTGAAACAGTGATGAAAGGATGAGAAGTATGTAAGGTCAGGCATGAATGGGCAAGGGAGGAGTTGCGTTGCTGATGAATGAATTTGGCAGAGTGGAGTGAGAGATACACATGTGTCAGCTCGAGATGTATGTATGTCAAGTTCAAGTTTGAGGTGAAAATGGCAGTGATTGTAGTCCATGCACGGTGTGAGGACTGGAATGAGACAGAGAAAGACAGGTTTTGGGATAAGCTGGATGACGTAGGAGGAGAAATGGCAGGAGTTGTAAAGTGATTGTAATGGGTGATATGAATGGTATAGTGGTTACTGGTCATGTGAATGATATACAGTAATGGGTATTAATGGAGTACCAGGAAAGAATGATAATGGGAAGTGACTGAAGGACATGTGTCAGGAAAGGAGGGTATGCATTTGTAATTATTATTTTAAACACAAAGATTCACATAAATATACGCGGTGTAGGGGAGGGTGGTGATGGTTCAGAGACTTTTTAAAAAAATATTTATAAAAATTCAGGTTTAAGCAGGAGAGTAATCTGGTTTATGTTAAAATATTACCACATCATTTGGCTTTTTAGGCTGATAATATGAAATTCTTAGCTCTTTTCACCTTTAAGCTGTAGTTAACAAAACAAGTGACAGAAGGGTGGGATGGTTCGGCTGTATGTATTACTCAGCATATTCTTAAAATCATGTGAGTTTGATTGGATAAAAACAAACGTTTGGTAATTACAAGACATTTCATTTTCCTAAAGTACAATATTAAACTTCAGAATCTAAATGAACCACTTAATATTTTTAAATATATATATATATATATTTTTTATAGCTAAAGTATCCCACCAGATTTGTTAATAACTGACTTAACCTCTTACTTTCAGCTTCAGAATTATGCATAATTAGCCATTCTCTCTCTCTCTCTCATTTGAATATTGACTTCACTTTTCACTTTCTACGCCTTATCTCAGACTGGCTAACTTAAAACTTATAATGCATATTGCAGCCTACAAAACTGAAATAGAAGTTGTAATACCCCTTCCATCTTTTTACACTTTAAGGAATAGGTTAAGTAAACAAAATTTTAAATATATATTCCCGGATAACTATGAAGAATGGTGTTTCACTATGTGTTCAGATATAAATGATCATAAGTAGCATTATCATTTGATAAGGTCATTACTTGGTAGTAGTGGAAGGATAGCTCGGACTGTCCGAACCATTCCCCTCCTCAACTGTCTGAATCATCTCGAGTCTGTGTAATTAATTGACGGGTACCCTCAAGTTTCGCCAGAGTTTAACATTCATTTTTCATAGCAATATACCCTGCATGCAACACAGATTCACCCTGATAATGCACAGTTCGATGCCTGGCATATTCATAAAGGTAGAGCTTACAATCTATCTATCTGTCTATTGCCAGACACCATAATCCCATAAAGGGTGGCCATTTGACTTTGAGTTATTTGTTTTACAGGGAGGGGCACTAACCCTCCACCAACCCACTTGTTGACATGTAGGGAGCACGTATGGCTTGGTTATATGGTTACCACCCAGCGTTGTAAGTGGTTTCTTGGCTTACAGGAAACCATTTGGCTTGTCACTCAATGTAAAGCCACCTGTAAATGAAAGAAAAGCAATAAGAAGTGACAGGAAAGATGGGAGAAATAGGAAGAGAGGAGGGCAGGCACAGAAAACGAATGATAAAGGCTAAGGAAGCAGTAGGCAGCACTACATCAAGTGAGTGGATGATGGTCGCCACCACCTATCCCTAGCTTACAACATACACACAAATCATTATATAGGAGATGCAAAATATGCACATAAATCATTACATAGGAGATGCAAAAAAAACACATAAAATCTGACCTGGATCAAAAAGTGAGGGGCTTCTAGCTTGGAGGTTCCATGTGGTCGAAGTAAACAAACTCTCCCACTTTCACGCAAGATCACATGGCCCTAGGTCCCATACGTTTCTTGGAATGCACAGTCTGAACCATCACTGCCTTCCCCTACAGGGAATGGAGATCATGTTGAAAGGAGCTTGATTGATTACCTGCTCGTAGAGAAATTGATGCTGGGTAGTGTTGCAGATACGAGGGCAGTGACAGGATACGATTGTAGTAGACAAGATCAGGCAGAGAGGTGTGAGGTGGACCAAGAGAGAGAGAGGAGCTGTCAGGGAGAGAGACTGAAAGTCAAGAAGCTGAGGATTAACGAAATGGCTGATGAATACAGGGCTAAAGTAGGGGAGGAGTTAGAATCAGTGAATTGGAATGAAATCAATCTGGACGGCTTGTGGAATGTATATAGGGATTGCTTAGTTAGGAAGGCTAAAGCAGTGTGTGGTGTGGCAAGAGTAACAACAAAGAAGAAAGGTGTGGCATGGTGGGATGAAGAGGTTAAGAGGGCAGTGGAGGAAAAGAGGAAGAAGTGGGTAGAGTGAATACAGGACATGGGTTCAGCTGAAATAAGAAATGAATATGTTGAGATCAAGAAGCATGTAAAGAGTGAAGGGGAAAAAGAAAGAGGTAAATGATTATCTAGCAAGAAAAATAAATGCAAATTACTCTGAAAATAGGAAGTTATCTTGGAAAGAGGTGCAGAAATGTAGAAATGACTGTGGAAAGAAATGCGAAAGTGTGAAGGATGTTAGTGGTTGATTATGAACCCTTGGGGATGGAGTAAGGACCAAATGGAAAGAATATTTTTAAAACCTGATGCATGAGAATGGAGAGAGCAAAACATTTGTCAACATGATTGGTTTTGGTACAGAGAAGAAATGCAGTGCTAGGGAACGTGACACTCGCAGAGGTGAGGAACGCTGTGAAGCAGCTGAAAAATGGGAAAGCAGCTGGGGTTGATGAGGTGTATGCAGAGGCGATTAAGTGCAGTGGAGAAAGTGGGATAAAGTGCTTGTTGGAGATATGTAAGAAGACATGGATGAGTGAAACTGTGCCAGTAGAGTGGAAGAAGGCAGTGATTGTAGCCCTGTACAAAAATAAAGGTGAGTGAAGTGAGTGCAAGAATTATCGTGGCATAAGTCAGTTGAGTGTGGTAGGGAAGGCATATGGAAGAATTATTATAGAGAAAGTAAGAAAGATATCAGAAGTCCTAGTGAGTGATGAACAGGGTGGCTTTAGGAGTGGCAGAGGATGTGTGGATGAAATATTTGCAGTAAGACAGATAGTGGAGAAGACGTGTGAGAAGGACCATAAGGTGTTTATGGCATTTATGTATCTAGAAAAAGCATACGACAAAGTAGACAGAGGTGGATTGTGTAAGAGTCTCACCCAACAGGCTAAGTTCGCAAACGATTCTGTAATTTACTTTTTTTTTTTTTTTTTTTTTTTTTCCCATGTTTGTACCAAGAATTACTGTTTTTCATTCAGAATGTGCTAGAATCTGTTTAAACCAAAAATTATCAAGTATAGTAATCATCAGCACCAAAATTTTTTGGCACGAAATTACAAACAAAATTGTGCTGTGGTGGCAGTAGGTGGCTAGTGGTGCACTGTGTTGGTGGTCAAGTATCACTCATACCTTGCTCTGGGTAGGGCAGGTCTGCTGAGAGTTTACTAACCCCTCTGTAGTTTTTTAAATAACAGTACTGTACCCACATAGCATTCCGTACGATCACTGCTGTACGTACCACATATAACAAATCTCTTCTAGGGAGGGTCATGTCTGATGGCAGAGTTTTTCTTTTACTTTCACCACATTCACTGTAATATTGCTTTAAAGCAAACCACCTAATTTTCCCTCTGTTTTTCTTGATGCTTGATACAGTTTGTGTGGCAATACCACACTTTTTCAAGTTTTCCTGCAGGAACACCAGCTTCTGATTTATCCAGAAATTTCACCATCAACATCACATAATGTTACATGCATCCTCTTGACACCTTTAGTCTTTCCACAGGCTCCATTTGCATTAACCCTTTAACCGCGGGTGTCATTCCAGAATGACGTTGCAAAAACTGGACCAAACCGCGGGTGTCATTCTCGAATGTTTGTGAATATTTTGAATACCCCGCGTTTTTTCCGTGCGCCAATTGTTTCAAGGGAGAGTAGCTATTAAGTTCTTTCACTCCAGCCGACCCCCACCTCCCTCTTCCCCCCCTGGGGCCCCACCTCCCACCCCCTGGGCCCCCCACCCCACCCCTGACCAAGCGCGCATCAGTATCTGTCCAGCTGTGTGAGTGACAACACATGTTGATGTGGCAGTGAAGTGCAGGCAATTACAGTGCCTTTTACCTGTCTCAGTGAACACAGAGTGGGTGTTTATCGTATGTGCAGTGTTCATATATGTTTATAGTATTATTATCAGAATGTGATTGGCATTTGGTAATGGTGTGTGAGCGAAAAATAGTGATTACAACACCGCTGATGTGGCAGTGAAGTGCAGGCAATTACAGTGCCTTTTACCTGCCTCAGTGAACACAGAGTGGGTGTTTATCGTATGTGCAGTGTTCATATATGTTTATGGTATTATTATCAGAATGAGGTTGGCATTTGGTAATGGTGTGTGAGCGAAAAATAGTGATTGCAACACCGCTGATGTGGCAGTGAAGTGCAGGTAATTACAGTGCCTTTTACCTGCCTCAGTGAACACAGAGTGGGTGTTTATCGTATGTGCAGTGTTCATATATGTTTATAGTATTATTATCAGAATGAGGTTGGCATTTGGTAATGGTGTATGAGCGAAGGTAATGATGTGTGAGCGAAAAATAGTGATTTTACACCCCTCACTTCTAACGGCACTGCCCGTCCTGTGAAAGTCAACAAAGTCATGAAACCTACATCAATGGAAAGCTGAAGGTTAGTACTTTCTAATGGTACCTTATTTTTTTCTCTAGCTTTATTCTGTGCAGAGTTATTAAGGTTTAAAGGTTTGTTTACATTTGGCTGAAACCCCGGCGGGAGAGGACAGTCAGACCAAAACAATACCCGCGGTTAAAGGGTTAAGAGTCATGGTAAGGTGAATTGACTTTTGAAATGCTGAAACGGGGAGGGAGGGGGCAGGAGTCGTTGAGCTAGTTGATGGTGTTTAAACTAAGGGGCCCTTGTTGTGACCTAGTGTGATCTGAGACCAAACAAATCACAAATCCGATCACAACCTTATCACCTTAACCTGTCTTATTGCTCCAGTACAGCCTGTGGACCCTCCAAAGAAACGTAGTCTGTGGCACTTTGGAGCTGCGGAGTGGGAGGCCCTCAGGCAGTACTTCTTTGAGTTTCCCTGGAATGATTATTGCTTCCATGGCCAGGAGCCATCTGAATGTGCCTTGCGCACAACGGAGGTTATCCTCTCAGATATGGAAGCATACATTCCTTTCTCATATCCTTTGACTAATGCAAGAAAGCCTTAGTTTAATCACGCTTGTTCTAATGCTGTCTGCAACAAGGAGAGGACCTATAAAAGGTACCGGAGCCAACCCACCCCTGAATCACATTTTTTTTATACGTTTCTGCCCGGAATCATGCAAAGTCTGTTCTTCGCTCTGCTAAAAATAAATTCATCCATACTAAATGCTCTCAACTCTCCAACTTGAATTCTTCCCACTCCTTCTGGCACCTTGCCAAAAACCTTTCTAACAACTTTACGTCATCATCCTTCCCTCCTCTTTTCTGCTCTGATGGCTCTGTAGCTATTTCTCCTACTGATAAAGCAGATCTCTTTGCTCAGACTCTCTCCTCCAATTCCACCTTAGACGATTCCGGTGCTGTTCCTCCATCACGTCCCCCCTCTGACTTCCTCATGACTGACATTAAAATTTCTTCAGCTGATGGATTTTCTACCATCACAGATCTCAATACTAACAAGGCATATGGGCCTGCTGGAGTCCCTCCTGTTGTTCTCAAGAACTGTGCTTACACCTTGCCTAGGCAAACTCTTTCGCCTTCGTCTATCAACTTGTACCTTTCCTTCTTGCTGGAAGTTTGCTCTCATTCAGCCAGTCCCAAAGAAGGGTGACCATTCCAACCCTCTAACTATAATCCAATTGCTTTAACATCCTGTATTAAAAGTTTTCGAGTCAATTCTTAATAGAAAAATTTTAAAGCATATGTGGGAATAACTGAAACAAAATGGTGAGGAGAAAGTGTGAGAGAATGGGAGTATGGATGGGGTATATGTGCAGGAGTAGGTGAGAATGAGAGGGCAAAGGAAGGAGTATGTATAGTTGTGAGTAAAAGATGGAAGAGGAGCATAAGACAGTATGGATCAGTTGGATCAAGGATTGTGTGGGTAAAGTTGAAAGTTGGAATACAAATGTGGGCAATTGTGTGTGTGTATGCGCCAACGCAAGATCGTGCTAGAAGAGTGAGAGAAGAGTTCTGGACAAATGTAGAAGTGTGCATGGAAAAGTTTGGAAGGAATGATAGAGTGTTTTTGATTGGTGATATGAATGGTAAAGTTGGGAATGTGAAGGTGGATGGAATAGTTGGTGAGTGGGGTGTGCCTGCTGAGATAGATGAGAATGGGAGTGCGTTAGTGGACATTTGTGCTGGGAGGGGGTTGGTGATAGCCAATACCCTCTTCAGGCATAAAATGATCCACAGGTATACATGGCGAGTGATGAGAAGGGTGGGTGGTGAATTGAGTGAAAGGAAAGCAATGATTGATTATGTGTGTGTGGATGAAAGGGTGCAAAGATGTATATTGGATGCAAGAGTTTATAGAGGTTGGGGGAGTGGACTTTCTGACCACTACTTGGTGGTGGCCAGAGTTAAAGTTCAAGTAAGATGGAGGAATAGAAGAAGGGAAAGACGAGAGGAGGGAGTAGTTGCAAGGAGAGTGGAAAGGTTGCAAGAGGATGAGAAAAAGGCAGAGTATAAGAGAGAAGTGGAGGAACGATTGGGCAAATATGAGTTGGAGCAGATGGGCGACGTGGAAGGTGTGTGTAGAATATTTACAGAAGAAATATGTGCAGCATGTGACGTGGTGTGTGGAAGGAAGAGAAGACGGAGGGGGGTGCAACGAACAGCGTGGTGGACTGAAGAGGTGAAACGGGCTGTGGCACAAAAGAAGAAAGCATACAATGAATGGATGAGAAATAGGGGCGTGGAAGAAGTTGAGAGGCGGAAGAGAGAGTTATATGTAGAAAGAAAGAGAGAGGTGAAAAGATTAGTAAGAGAGAGTAAGAAGAGAGTGGATGAGGAATTTGGAAGGAATTTGAGTGTAAAGTGGAGGGACTGTAAGAAAATGTTCTGGAAAGAGGTGAAAAGAGTAAGACAGGGTGGAAGTGAAGTTAGCAGGGGAGTGAAAGATAAAAATGGTAGATTACTAGTGGAGAAGGGAGAAAAAGTGAGCAGATGGAGAGAACACTTTAAGGAATTGTTGAACGTGGAGGATGGAAGTAATAGGAGTATAAGTGGCTGGGGAGTGGCTGGAAGAAGGAGTGAGGTGAGAAGACAGGAAGAAATCAGTAGGATAGAAGTTGTGGAAGCAATGAAGAAAGTTAAATCAGGGAAAGCCCCAGGAATTGATGGAGTGTGTGGTGAAATGCTGAAGCATGGGGGAGAGATAGTAGTAGAATGGATGTGGAAGATGTGCAGATTGGCCTGGGAGGAAGGTAGAGTCCCGGAGGATTGGAAGTCAGGTATAATTATTCCCTTGTACAAAGGAAAAGGGGAAAAAGAAGTGTGTGGTAATCATAGGGGCATTTGTCTTCTTAGTATAATAGGAAAAGTGTATGGTAGGATACTTATTGACAGAGTTAGAGAAAGAACAGAGAAATTAGTTGGAGAAGAACAGGGAGGCTTTAGGAAGGGAAGAGGTTGTGTAGATCAGATATTCATTCTCAGATCTTTAGTGGAAAAGTTTCTAGAGAAGGGAAAGAAGTTGTATGCGGCTTTCATGGATTTGGAGAAAGCATATGACAGAGTGGATAGACTAGGATTGTGGAAAGTGTTAAGAATATATGGAATAGATGGGAAGTTGTTGAATGCTGTGAAGAGTATGTACGATGGTGCGAAGGCTGCAGTGCTTGTGGATGGTGAACTAAGTGAATTTTTCTCTTTGAAAGTTGGGTTGAAACAGGGATGTGTCATGTCTCCATGGTTGTTCAATCTGTACATGGATGGGGTAATAAAAGAGGTACAAGGTAGGGTAGTGGATGTTGGAGTGGCCCTGGTGAGAGAGGATAGTGTTTGGAAACTCCCTGTACTGTTGTTTGCAGATGATACCGTGTTGTTGAGTGAAGACGAAGGGGAGCTGCAAGGCTTGGTGGATGAGTTTGAGAGAGTGTGTAAGAAACGGAATCTAAAGGTGAATGTAGGGAAGAGTAAAGTGATGGTCTTTGAGAGAGGTGAAGTCAGTGAATGTACAGCGAGGTTGGATGGTGAGGAATTGGAAAATGTGAGTACGTTTAAGTACTTGGGTAGTGTGATGAGTAAGGATGGAGGTTTGGAGGGTGAAGTGCTTGAAAGGGTACAGCAGGGAAGAAAGGTTGCTGGTTCTTTGAAAGCAGTGATAAGAAACAGGGAAGTGAGCATGGAAGTGAAAAAGTTACTACATGACAGTATTGTGATACCAACTCTAACGTATGGAAGTGAAGCTTGGACGTTGTTGGAAGGACACAAGTCAAGAGTGAGAGCCGTGGAAATGAGTTATTTAAGAGGAGCCTGTGGAGTCACATGGAGAGACAGGCTGACGAATGAGGATATAAAGGAGCGTTGTGGTGTGGATGTGGATGTAATAGGAAGCGTTATGAGGAACACACTGAGGTGGTTTGGCCATGTGGAGAGGATGGAGGGTGAAAGACTGACGAAGAGAGTGTATGTGAGTGAGGTGGAGGGGGAAAGAGGGAGGGGGAGGCCGAGGATGAGATGGAGAGATGGGGTGGAGAGGTATATGAGAGAGGGGGGTGTGAGTTGGGAGCAGGGGAGTGAAATGGCGGGGGACAGGGCGACTTGGAGGCGATTTGTTTGTGGCCACCCCAAACGGGATTGAGGCATCTGGCAATAGATAGATAGATTGATATTTCCTATCACAACCTTCTTTCTGATTGTCAGTATGGGTTCCATCAGGGACGCTCCACTGGTGATCTTCTCGCCTACCTCAAAGGCTTTCGATCGAGTCTAGCATAAATCTTTAGTTTCCAAACTGCCCTCATACGGTTTCTATCCTTATATCTGTGCCTTCATCTATAGCCTCCTTTCTGGTCGTTCTGTAGTTGCTGTTGTAGACGGCCATCATTCTTCTCCTAGATCTATCAACAGTGGTGTTCCTCAGAGCTCAGTCCTATCACCAGCTCTCTTCCTTTTCTTCATCAATGAATTTCTAAGTTGTACATCCAACCCTATCCACTCATACGCTGATGACTCCTCCCTTCACCTTTCCATTCGGTTCCCACAACGTCCACCCCAGCAGTTACTTCAACAAACAAGGGATGAGGCTATGGCACACCTAATGTCTGACTGGGGTAAAAATAAACTTGTTTTAATGCATCAAAGACTCAGTTCTTACACCTATCAACCCAACAAAATCTTCCACAGGTATACCCACTAATGTTTAATAATATTCAGCTTAATCCTGCATCATCCTTCAACTTGCTTGAGGTTTCATTTACTCGAAACTTGTCTTGGAAAGATCATATTACATCTCTTGTAAAATCTGCTTCTAAGAGATTAGGTGTGCTAAGCCGACTCGGTTCCTTCTTTACCCCTGCACAATTGTTAACTCTATACGCAGGTGTTATCCGCCCCCATGTGGAGTACAACTCTCATGTGTGGGGAGGTTCCCCACATTCAGCTCTTCTCAGTAGGGTGGAGTCAAAGGCTTTTCATCACATTAACTCTCCTGCTCTTACTGACTCCCTTCAACCTCTGTCTCTTTGCTACACTGTTGCATCTTTATCTCTTTTCTATTGCTCCTTCAATGGTCACTGCTCCTCTTAACTGTCTGCATGTATTCCTCCACTTCTACAACGGGTGCATAACACCCGTCTAGCAGCAAACTCTCATCCCTTTTCTGTCCAACTCTCTAATGCAAGAGTTAACCGTTACTCCCAGTCCTTCATTTATGCAACAGGTCAACTCTGGAACTGTCTCCTTCTGTCTGTATTTCCTGCTTCCTATGATCTCCAGTCTTTCAAAAGCAGTGTGTCCAGGCATCTCAAAATGATTGGATCTTGAATTTGGCTCTCTCTTGTATTTTGTTTTTCTTTTGGAGGGAACAGTTATTGCCGGCTTTTGGCCTTTGGTTCCTTCTTCCTCACAAAAAAAAAAAAATGACACTCACTTTGTATCCTGCTAGTGAAAATGGTATTAGAGTTATTTTAAACATATTTTTGGAATTCATACTTTATTTTTAAAATTCTGTCCAAATTAATCAAAATTCAGACTAACAGGATCTGGACCAAAGAAAATCTACAGTATATTCCAATTTCCACTTAATTAATGCCGCTATGCGACAAGGATCAGTCCTGGCTCCAACCCAGTTCCTGATCCTTATTAATGAACTCTTATCTGTCATCCATAATCCCATCCACTCAAATGGAGATGACAACACTTCACAGTTCCTTCATACTTAAACACCCATTCACAAAGTTTGATATATCTAACTCACAACTCGATACAACAGTCTGCATAAATCAAGACATATCTAAGATCACTGAATGGGGACGTAATAACATTGTATTATTTAATGCAAGGAAATCCAAATATATTCAGTTTACTAATAGACTCTATTGGATACGTTTATGTGAAGCTACAGAATGTGTTGAATGTTTTTGGCATATCAGATAGAGCCAGGATTCTGGGGACTTGAATTGTGAGCAAATGGAATTGTTGCCCAATTGTTTGGGCAAATTTGGGCTGTCTGGACATTAATGCTCCTCACCCTGCCCTAAGGTGGGAAAGGAGGTCCGGATGATGATGATGATGATACTAATTGACAGATATTGCCCAATTCCTATATTATCATCAGTGCTTTTATTCCTGTCTCTTAACCTGCCCCATCCCGACGTTTTTGGACCTTTTTTTTTTTTTTTTTTTTGGCTCAAACATCCGCTTTTGGTGAGAAACATCGAAAATTCATAGAGAAATCGCTCACCTGAGGTTTAAAATACCCGATTTAGGTACAAGTCCTTCCTTACCTGACTGGGTTTTCTAACAGGCTGGCACCAAAGAAAATGAGTTCTATGGGAGGGTAACAATTTTATCCACTCATAAACAGTATTTATTTATTTACTTGGTACGAATTTATATGTAGTACAAGAGTATATTGGTTTTCAAACAGTAATATAGGCATTATAAGCATTGTTTCACTCACTAACTCATCACCATTCATGACCTTTTTTTTCCCACATTACCTGATCATCATTTCTGACTGTTTCTTCCTCTAATGCTATGTAAACATTGTCCTCCACATTGTCATCGATTGGGGAATCACTTTGGTCCTGAATGTCTTTATTGGTCAGGTCACTGGTAACAGGTGAATTGCCGAGACAATGGCGTGCAGGGGGGGGGGGTTATGCGGTGTAAGGCATTGTTCCTGCTTGGCATCTTGTAGAGGAATAGAGGAAGGTGTCCCGTGTATACGTGCCAAAAATCACTCGCGAAAATTGAAAATTGTGTAAATTAGGGACCTTGCAATGTTGCTGTGTTAATTCACATCGCCGGGACGGCGCGGGTTAAAGGTGTTGAAATTCTTGGTGTTCACTTAACAGTGCCCTCACCTGGACCTCTCATATTAGATCACTTGCTAAAACCACTTCAAAGAAACTTGGATTATTGTACAGAATCTGTAACTTCTCCACTGGCAAGCAGTTAGCTATAATTTACAAGTTATGTGTGCTCACAGCTGGAATATTTCTCAGCCTTGTTTAGTGGTAGTGGATAGGTAGCACTATAACAATTGGACAGAATTCAGAACAAAGCTATAGGAATTATTAATAACTCAGCAGTTATAAATGAAGTACAATAATAACTCGATATATGATATTCCTAGATGTGATACCTCGGTTTAACTGTGGGGGTAGAAATACCACCATACCCCGCCTAACGATGGCCAAACCCTGGTTTAACCCCCTTGCACACCATAAGTTTTCAGTAAGTTTTGATTCCACACACAAAACCAAAACCTTGCTCAGGCTGGCTCTGCTCGCCTGTCAAGGGAAAGATTTCTATGGCCCAATTTACCCTCGGAAAGTGCTTATGTTGTTATAAATCACTTCCCGCAATGTTTGTTGATGTTTATACTATCAGGTAAGAAAAAAAAAACATAAAACAGATGAATAAATGTACAGAAATGAAGCCTGAATAAACCTTATTTACTTGAAAACTAGCTTCTCATAACTTCCCAACACCACAGTGAAAAATTTTTCCTGTGACGCGCAGCTGCAAAGGACATGTCTAAATGCAGAATTTCATGATCTTTCATCTGTGAAAGTTTCAGGTTGATACGTCCAATATAGTCTAGTACAATTTCTTGAAATTGTGGCTGAATGAGGCATTTTTGGGGAAAAGCAAGCAACTTATTTTTTCTTATGGATTTTGAGGTGCTGAATACAACCAGGAGTGTTGCTAAGCGATATTTTGCCATTTAAGGGGTCAAATTAAAGGTCAAAGGTTATTTGGTGAATTGTGGGGTTTCCCGTTATATTTGAGATAAGGCACTGCTAAAATCAACATAACTTCATCAATAATGCAGGTAAATAAGTCAGCTAGGTCTCATACTGTAGCTAAGGAAATTCTGTATTCGATGATGTTATCATTTTATGATTTTTTTCTCCATGATATTGGTACTTTAGGTAAAAACTTGAGTCAGCTCCTTGAACCTTAAATTTAGTCCCTGTTTTATTTTGATCTCCACTAACTAAAAAACTGTCAATATAATGTCTTTCTCCTAGATTCATTTGAAAGACTAATGTTCTGGGTAGTTTTTGCAAAAAAGGAATTGATGATCTCTCATATAGGGTCTGAGATCAGGGGGCCATAATTGGACCGTTTTCCATACTTTAAAAATATGACAACTTTTTTTTTTTTATGTGTATGTTATCCTCTGGTTATCATTCTTGGAGGGAGTTGAGCAAAGAAGTTGGTTTTCCAAATGGTTCTTGGGTCCATGAAACAAGTAAGGAGCTAAATTATCAAATTACATTTCGTTCTTGACCTCTGCCCATACTCCCCCCTTTTACCCCACCCTCACCCACACCCGGTTGACATCTCGAACCCCACTTTCGCTGTACAGCATCGTTCGTTCGTGGATGCGGGGTTTCTCCTTTCTAACGGCACCCCTTTACTGTATTCTTTCACTTCAACTGGCAGATACTGCCATACAATTTTTGTCACTTGTTTTGTAGAAGGTCGGCATCCACAATGGGGTCTTCCATGCCCACTCGCGCCTGTATACACTCGTGATGTCTGTCACCTTGAATTGCTTCATAAGTCCTCCTTCGCTTCATGTTCCTTTTCCTCTTTTGTTTTCTTGCCCACTCTCCACTTCTGTATCCTCACATTGACTTCTTTTAATGTTCACATGCTGTCTTGTCATTTCTTCCAACATTGTGCTGAGGTGAAGGTGGGATCGAGGTGAGGGGGCATTCAGCTCACATTTTCACCCTATGTTCTTACTCAGGATGTGATATGCCCACCTAATCTTGAAATACCGGATAGTGAGAGCTCATGTCTTGTCATAGATGGCCAGGCAACTGTTGTCTCCTTTGGTATACCTAGCTGAGCAAAGACATTTGCAGATTGTGCTGATAGGTTTGTTGGCCACATGTTGAATCTTGGCAAACAGTTTGACCGCATTGGTGTCGCATTTGACCAGTACAGGGACTCTGGCACATCAATAAAAGAGGGAACTAGAGAAAGATGAAAGAAAACTTTACATCCCATTCGAAGTTTGATAGAAAACTGAGAGGTTCCATTACCATCCAAGTGGACTGATTTCCTGGCATTTCCGACAGCAAGAAGGATCTGTCTGCCTTTTTGTCAGATGAGCTAATTTCATCAGCTCCACCAGAGCTCATGGTTGTTGCTGGTGGATTGGGGTTAGAGGTGAAAACAAATGACCCTCAGATGGGTGCAGCTAATTTGATATCTGACCACGAGTAGGCAGTTAACGCGTGTGATTTTGCATTGCATCAGTTCCCCTGCTAAGCATATCGTTGTGTCTGCGCGTGACACTGACATTGTTGTTCTGCTCTTGGTGAATTATCACAGAATGCTGTGCAAAACTCTATGGGTGAAGGCTGGAACATCAAAAAATGCCCAATTACATTCCCATTCATGAGATTCATAAATCACTAGCATTTGAGCAGCAAACACTTGAAGAACTCCTTGCATACCACGCAATAACTGGGTGTAGCACTGTGTTTTATTTCATGTGTCATTCTAAGAGGTCAGCCTGGACTGTGTTCCTAGAGAACCACAACCTGCAGCAAGATCTGGGGACCACTGGCACCATCTCAGATGAAGGGCTTCGTAAGGCATAGCAATTCATCTGCAAAGTCTACAAAGTCCCACATGACACATGTGATAAGGGACGTGTGTACCTGTTCTCAGAGTTGAAATAGCCAGAGTTGCTACCTCCAGCTAGTGATGCGGCAAAGTTTCATATACAAAGGGCCAATCTTCAATGCTTCATATGGCGACAAGCACATGTTCCCACCCCCTAACTGCCATTGCCAACTACCTTTGGCTGGGAGAATACTGATGGAAAACTGAGACCAATCCTGACTACACTATCTCCCATTCCTAAAGCATGTTGAGACATAGTTCCTTGTGGATGCACCAAGGGCTGCAGTACTCTCAAGTACTTGTGCAAAAGGGCAAGCCTTCCTTGCACAGCTGCTTGCAGATGTAATGAGGGCGAGATGCACTGCAGGCAGTACAGTGATGTGTAATATAAGCTACCAGTTGGAATACAGACTTTATCAAAAGCAATTCTATGTTAATCTACAGGAGTTTGGAAGTTGACCCTTTGTATCACAGTCCCTGTATGAGAGATCATGGATTCCTTTAGTGCAAAAACTACCCACATCATTAGTCCTTCAAATGAATCTAGGACAGATACATTATATTGTCAGGTTTTTAGTCAATGGAGATCAAAATTAAGATAGGGACTAAAAATAAGGTTCCAAGGGTTCACGCAAGTTTTTGACCTTAAGTACAGTACAGTACTCATATTGTGGAGAGAAATCATTAATTGATCATGTCACCTAATAAAGAATTTCCTTAGCTACAATATGAGACCTAGCTGACTTATCTACATGCATTATTGATGGAGTTATGTTAATTTTAGTAGTGCCTTATCTCAAATATAACCTTTGACCTTTAATTTGACCCCTTAAATGGCAAAATATCGCTTAGCAAACACCCCTGGTCGTATTCAGCACCTCAAAATCCAAAAGAAAAGTAAGTTGCTTGCTTTTCCCCCAAAATGCCTCATTCAGGTTAAATATCCATCTTTTCCGAAAATTGTACTAGTCTAATAGTTTTCAAGTAAATCGGAAAAAACTACGAAAATCACCTAAAAACTTCTGATTTGTTTATTATTTCGTATGTTGTTAGTGACACTGTAACAAACATAAATGTAAATTCTATCCAGTTTTGTAACACAAAGGTTAAGGAAGCCCATGATATAATTCACAGTGTTATAAGCCTTATTGTTATTGAGAAAATGAATTTTGAAAGGTTATGATGGGTTGCGTGCGGTGACAGCACGTATACTTAGGCCCGTAGGCTGAGTATTTTCATCTTTCGTAACTTTTCCCCACTTATTTTCTCACATAGGTTACTTTGCTTTACAAAAGTATGCATAAGAAATCGTCAGCTTGATGACGCTTTCTTCAGATTTTTGATGCAACCTATACTTTACGAGTATAATGACAGAATAGCAATGAAACCCACCACATTTTCTCTATGAGAAATATATAGTAAACACACATTTTATACCTTACAATACAGTAGTATAAAACTAGACAAATAAGCTGGTTACTCATGTCCTCTAGCAGTGTTGTGTTTCTTGAGATGGAGTTGCAGAGAGGAGGACAGGCACGATTACAGCCTGTGTGTGAGTGTGTGTTGTGTGTGTGGGAGTATTTGTGATGTGCTAGTGTGTGTGTGTGTGTGTGTTTGCTATGTGATTTACTGCTGTATGCTTTCATCAGTATGATACTGATAAAAGCACAGTCCTGTGCAGAGCAGCACATCACAAACAGGACATATATAGCTGGTGTCCTTTCTCCTCTTGCTGAAGTAGCTCAACACACACCGCAGCCTTTTCCTGTCGGGCATTCTCTCCAGGGTGTGGTGCAAAGTTGAGTTCAAGCGTGTCCTGTCATTGATATATTGACGGCGCTTGGACGGCGGTGCTCCTCCATCTCCTCGCCTCCATACTCCTGCTGGAGGTGCAGTGGCAGGAGCTGGCCAAGTAACTCCTGACAGGCCAGCTACTGCGGGAAGTGGAGTGGTCGTGGCAGTAACTGGCGGAGTTACTTCTGACGGGCCATGTACTGCAGGAGGTGGAGCAATTGTTGCAGGTAGAGCGGAGTCTGCAGTTGATGATGTGGTTGCTGCAGGTACAGGTGGTCGTTGTCGCGAGGGAAGGTCAGGGGCATGGTGAAGGGCATGACCCAATGCCGGCCACTCCTCCTCCCAGTATGTCAGGAATTTGTGGCATATTTGCTCCTGGAATTCCAGGAGAGTCATAGGTCTCCTGGTGTTGTTCTTGTAGAGGATGTAGGCATTGAATAGGGCCATGTAGATGAAATAAAAGGTCATTTTCTTGGTCCACTTGACCATCATCCTTTGGGCAGGGTAGTATTGGATCATCTGATCGACATGATCCACCCTGCCTGTGTGCCGAATGTAGTCCTCCACCATGATGGGCTTGTTCATTGTTTTCAGAATGTGATGGAATCTCCCGTCTGGACCCTTGACCTTCCCATGCACCTGTTTAGGGACGGTGGTGTTGCTGTGGAAGGTGGACACCATACTTACGATACGTTTGTCCTTCCACAACAACACCATTACATTGCCCTTGTGTCTAGCTTCTGCTCCATCTTCAGGAAGGCGTTTAGTTCTGCTGATGTCCTGCAGCTGCCTTGGTGCTCCCCTTGCCAGTCGTACTGTGCCACACACATACACTCCCTCTGTGAAGAGGCATTCACACAGTGATACAGAGTTGTAATAATTGTCCATATACAACTTGTATTCTTTGCCCTTCAAAGGTTCAACGAGGCCCCACGCTGTTCTCTAGGGGCTTCTTCTCCCCCATGTACAGTGCTCGTCAGAAGTATTGAGCGCTTATGGCCGGGCGCACAATACTTATGGCCAAAAAAAAAATCACCCATTATATGGACAATAAAAAAATCACCTGTTTTTGGTAGTAAAAATTGAGTCACAAGCTTGCGGCGCTAGCATGACGTCACGGTACCCTGAGGCCTTCCTACGCGCTGGTTGGTTCCCGCCTCAGTTGCCTATGGGCTGCCTGAGAGAGAGGAACTCCGCCGCGTCTCTCTCTCTTTTTGTGCCATTTTTTACCGAGTGTCTCGCAGTGTTTTGGCTTTCGCCACTTTGTTATGGCACCTACCCGTGAACTATCGAGTGAAATCATATCCCAGATCATTGCTCTAAAGGAGGCAGGCCACCAAACGAAGGATATTAGTGAATTGGTTGGCGTTGCTCGATCGACAGTGGTGCGTGCGGTTTCGAGTGGAAAACAGTGGTGACGTTCCCACAAAGAAACCGCGGTCTGGTAGGCCTTGGAAAACTTCCCCGAGGTCTGTTAATGTTTTAAAACGTGCAGTTGAGTCTAATCCTCGTGTGAGTGCAAGGAAAATAAAGGAGAGCAACCCGGAAGTGTTTGGTGAGGTTTCTGTGCGCACAGTGTCTCGAAGGGTCCATGAACTTGGTTACACAAGTCACAGGCCTGTGAGAAAGCCTCTTCTCTCTAGCAACCAGTGACTTTGTAGGCTTGCCTTTGCTAACAGATACCTTAATTGGGGTGAGGAGCAATGATTGTCAGTGTTGTGGTCTGATGAGGCAACGTTTAGTGTAACCTGTAACAGAGAAGCACGTGTGTACCAGCACAAAGGTAGTGACCCACTTGACCCACGGTATGTTGAAAGCACTGTAAAACATCCTGATTCACTCATTGTATGGGGTTGTTTTTCTGGTAAGGGTTTGGGGAAGCTTGTTGTGCTTCCCAAAAACTGCCAAGTGAATCAGTATGTTTACCTAGAGCTTCTGTGTGATCATTTACCTGAGTCATTCAAGCTAACAGGTGCATGAGTGTTTCAGCAAGGCGGTGCACCTGTTCATAAGGCCAAATCGGTCACCAGTTGGCTTCGTGACTGCGAGGTATCATTCATGAAAGACTGGCCAGGAAATAGCCCAGACCTCAACCCGATTGAAAACCTCTGGTACCTCGTAAAGAAGAATCTCCAAGGGAAGGACGTGAGCTCTCTGCCTAAGCTGGCAGCCACCATTCGTGACTCCTGGGACAATATACCCCTCCAGCACCTCAGGAACCTCGCCCTTTCACTTCCAAGACGTCTCAGGTCCGTGAAGAAGCGTAAATGATACCCTACGAAGCACTAAAGGTAAATAAAATGCATTATTTATATGTTTTTTCAATGTTGAAAGGTTTGTTTCGTAGGAGGGACGCAGGGCGCTCGATACTTCTGACGAGCACTGTATACTTCCAAATTCCAAGTGTGACCACTCCTTGCCTCAGTCAAGATGTATAGTTTTATGGCATACTTTTGGGGCTTCATAGGGTTATACAGGTAAGCCCTTAATTCACACGAGGGTTAGGTTCCCAGACCCTTCGCGTATGTGGTAAATTCGCGTATATGTTCTGCCCTTGTGTGCACATAATTACTCATGTCTATACGTATATTACATCTGAATAATACTGTTTATGCACTACATACACCTTATAAACTAGCATAAAGTATTAAAAACAACAAAAATGTAAGAAATTTAACTGAAACCTGACAAGCACAGGCGTAGGTGGAGACACTTCAGCAGCCTGGTGCACTAGCCCTCACTGCCTCCCGTATGCTACATTCTGCCTTCTTTATTGTATGAACAGTTGACTCATTCACCCCAAACATGCGGTTACAAGACAGTTCACAGGCGTAGGTGGAGACACTTCTGCACAGTCTGGTGCACTGGCCCTCACTGTCTCCCGTATGCTGTTCTTCTTTATTGTATGAACAGTTGACTCACCCCAAACATACGGTTCTGAGACAATTCACCATCAAGTCAATTCACCGTCAAAACATGGACAATTCCCCGTCATTCTATTAATATACTTATTATTGATTAATTAATACTTTAATAACTAATTTTCAGGGGGATTTTATAACTCATATAAGTAAAAAACTAGTGTACTGTACTTGCTAAATAAACTGTTATGTAAATAAATGACGGGGAATCGTCCTGACGGAGCATTGTCGCCGACATTCCTCCCTGAAGTTTGTCCAACACTTTAACTTTCTCTGTCAGCAACATCACTTTACAAGTCAGTTTTGGTGTGTTACCACATGCATCACTAGCACTACGCTTATGCCCCATGTTGACAGACAAGGCAAGCAAGCACTTACTGGAAGGCAGAAAAATAAGCCACAAATAACGATTTGCAAGTCATGCATGGTTCGACCGTCGGATTCAAACTGACAGTGTGGTGCGTGGTAGACCGACCTCCCAGGCTCCCACACACACACACACACACACACACATACATATATGTGTGCACATGGGCAGCAGGTAGGCATTTTTTATATTTTATTTATTTCTCTTGTATATTGAAATTATTTATTTGAATACTATAATTTTTTTTTAATTATTGTACGAAAAATTCGTGGATAACCGAAATCGTGTGAAAAAAGTTCGTGTGAATTAAGGGATAACCTGTATACACAGAAGGAGAGCCGTCCCTTCCAACCCAGAGATCCCTCATCCAGGCTAAGATGTTTGCCCAGGATGTAAACCTCCTGGAACCTCTGAAGGAGATACTGCATCACTGTGCAAATCCTTATCAGCTGGTCCTGATTGCCCTCGGGTATGGCGAGACTATTGAAAGCATGAAAGTGCTTCAGGATAGCCCTGAAGCGCTTTTCACTCATAGCTCGCCGAAATACGGGGTATTCGTGAACCTCTGATGAACGCCAGTAGTGTCTATTGGTTGGCAGTCCACAAATCCCTGTAAGAAAGTATAATCCAAGGAACTGAGCCATTTCCTCTTCATTGCAGAGGAACCAAACATCTAGTGCAGCCCCCAGAAACATGGCATGTTTGTTTGTTTCGACCGTCAGGTATGTGAACAACTCCCTGGTAAAAAGAAGTTGAAAGTATTTGAGTGATGTTGCTGGTGCTGCCACTCTCAAACCTGGGGTTTCAGTGGAGGGGCCAGCATTGGGTGTAAATGACCCAGAACTCCAAGCTTCCTCCTGACAGTCACCACCTGGGGAAATGCTTGGCTGTGTACATGGCACACACGACCCCGAGACAGACGACTACCTCTTGGCCGCCCACCACTACCTCGCCTAGGCCCACGTCTCCCTTGTCTTTGTGGTGGGGAAGGAGATGATGATGATGATTGTGTTGATGATAGCTGGGTGGATGAAGGTTCAGGTGATCGTGGTGATGGAGATGGTTGTGGTGAAGATGGTTGTGGTGGTGGTGCTGCTGCTGCCAATGATGCTGGCTTATATTCAGGGGGAGTGAAGTCTGAAGGGGACAGTGTCTTTCCTGATTTAGCTGAGGAAGATGATATGGAAATGTCTTGGATGGGTGGTGGGATGCGGTCGGGTTGAAGTGTGGTGAGAGCGTAGGGTGACTGTGGGGGGAAAGAGGTCAGTGTTTGCGATGGGGGGGGGGGGTGGACGATAGATGGCGATAATGCAGCTCAGTCTTCAGGGTCAGGGTGGTTTCAGTGGTGGCAGGCCTGACACCAGTGATGGCAGTGGTGTTGGGGATGATAGGAATGATGGCATGGATGGTGGTGGTCTCTAGAGAAGTGAAAAATGTCAACGGAGTGATGGCAGTAACAGGAGTTGTAGTAACACCAGTGGTGGAAGTGGTGAAAGGATTGGTGGTAGTGATGATGCTACTACTACTTTCTGCTCTGCTTATCGCCGCGGCCTTGACCGCGGGTTTGTGCTTATCACTCCTCGGGTCAGATTTCCCTCCTTCTCCTTCTCACTATCTCTTCCTCAACATATTCACTGTCTGTTTCACTATCACTTTCCTCACTGTCACTGCCACTGAACAAGTATTTCTTATATTCCTTCTCGGATAACCCCGTGTGAGACATTTCTCCCGTAATGTAATACTGCAAGGGACAGGTAAAAATCACTTATGAATGCTCAGATCTGGCTCTCTCTGAAAATATATAGGAAGTACTTATAAATGTTCATCGCAAGTACACTGCACTATATATAACACAGTATCTATACATGCGCAAGGTATGGACGGTGTGGTGGTAGCAAACACGGGTTTTAATTCCCGGATGCGCACTCACATGCCCTTCGAGCCTGACTGCCGGGAGAGTACTGAGCTAAATATAGGCCGCTTGCCGCACCGATAAGCTCCCAGGTGTTGCCATATATTTCCCCTAGACCTGGCTACCTTCAGCTTTGACTCAACCAAATTTGATGCAAATCCATCCACAGGGAAGTTTCTATGACTGTTTATAGGGAAGTTGCATCATCGGTTACTCTTCAGATTGCAAAGCTTATGACTCGCATTGCATCATTTTGCACAAGGGGGTTAATGATGGTTTTCGACTTTTTTTTTTTTTCAGACTTTGATGATATCTTAAACGAAAATTGTGTATTTAGACTGATTTATAAACTGTTTTTAGACTCAGATTTATGTGTTTCAGCCATAGCTGGGGTGAACATTATTATTTTGGGGTACAGTTTACTAAGCTTGATTTTTTCCAGACTTATATTTGATGATTTTCAGATTTAATTTGTTGGTTTTAGTGAGATATTTACAGGTGTTAGGCATAGGTTACCTTTCCTGACAGCTGTTTGGCCATTTAGATAGGCTTTAAACCCTTTTTTTTGGCCCATTTGGGTGGGTTTTGGGCTTGGTTTGGGGGGCAACCCAAGGCTGGTAGATGGTCCACATTGAAATGCATGTTAAAAGTACCCCGATATACGATACCCCACCTAACAATGGGGTTTTACTTAACCAATTACATCGTTAAACCAGGGTATGCCTGTACTTCCCGTACAAGTGAGATAGAATGTTGCCTTCCTTGCATTATTTTACAGATACTTTTATGGTAAATGCTCAGATGAAGTTGCATCCATTGTGTCACCTTTCCACGCCTTCCTCTATGCTACACTTTTTTTTTTTTTTGTAACCCCCTCATGCATAGTAAGTTTTCTGTAAGTTTGTAGGACATGATCAGAGAAAATGCCATGAGGGCAGCCTGGACTAGCACACAAAGGAAAACATTCCTATGGATTTAATTTGCCCCAGAAATTGGCTATATTGGTATAAATTGTATACTATCATCTTCACTGATGTTTATAATATATGATAAGCTAGTAAAAACACACAAAACTTTTGAGTAAAACTACCAAAATGTAGTGAGTAAATGTTCAGTAGTGGAAAAAACTTCCCAACACCTTAGTGCAAAAGTTTACTTGCACTGTGCAAGAGCTAAGTTTATGTCTAGATTTAGAATTTCACGAGTTTTCATTTAGACGGGGAGCTACCTTGAGTTTAATTACACAATTGTTTATGAAAGGTCTGATGATGGCAATTGATTGATATTAGTTGAGTAACAAAGAAAACCCATTTCTTGAGTTTCGCATTCCTGGCGTTATGGGGTGCGGCACCCCCCAAAACCCCAAAATTTCACCTTCAATTACACTTTTGTGTACAAATCTGAAATTTATGTCATGAAACTAGTGATTGTCAGTGAATCAAAATATATAACTCAAGAAAAGAAATTGTCTGGCGTTTTTACTTAAGAAGGGTCCTTTTAAGGGGATAAAGGGGGTTCAATTACACTTTTGCGTACAAAAAATTCACATTGTTACTCTTGTCCAATTATACGTATATAAAAGAGAAATATTGCTTAAGAAAGGCTCTTTCCTGGCATTTTCAGATATGTAGGTGTCTTTTGAACTGACACATGACTCTTTAGGATAAATAGAAAAAATCAAGATTAACTTTTATTTCACTAACAAAACGACTTCATCTTTGATAAGTTGCTCAGACAATTGATAAATGACCAAACTAAATTGAATTCACTTGCACATAAGAAATACATACTATTTTATTAGTTTTCTTTGTTTTTAGTAATAAATATTAGGCTAGTCGACAAATCAATATGGTTAATTCGGGGATATTGATGAAATGTACCTAAATACATGAACTTAATTGGTAGCTACTGCTAAAGGAAAAAAAAGTGCCATAATTATTGCCAATCAAGTAGGTACTGCCCTTTTATCTGCAACAGGAAATATCTGAAAATATTGATAACATATGATAATTGACTAGTAAAAATTGTTTGAAAGACAATTATGTTTCAACTAAAAAATGTATCTTTTACAGTGAATGAATCCTCAGTTACACACAGCTAAGCAAACTTTTATCATAATGAACATATAAGAGGTACTGGTTTGATAATGAATGTGTGATGGGTGGGTATCCAATGTCCACTGCATTCAGACTGATCCTTTCAGGCTAACCTTAATCACTGTCCTCACTATCCTCTTCAACATAGTAATCTTCCTCATCTTCACTGTCATCAGCATTTTGAACTTTTTCAGGAACAATAGAATCTGGCATCTGTGGCCCATCAAACCATATGATATTATAGGAATTGTTTACCAGTTCCCATCCGAAGGCTGGATGCTTTGGCAAACTGTTGGTACATGCAGCATTCCACATTCTTGCCACAGAGTTTGTTCTGGCAATTTTCTGCTTGACAACAGCTGCACAAGGTGGAATGCCACTAGCATCTATCCCCTTCAACCTTTGGAATGGCTTTGTTGCATCCCTTTGTCCATATGCCTTCTCAAATACTTTGAACCGATGATGGTTGATAGGAACAGTTTTCCGTGCACCATACAGAGCCCATGTATAGTCTTCAATTACTCTGCTTGTGATGTCATCCACAGGTCCCGTTGCAACTGCAGAGAATGCTTTGAGGAATCTTTCATCTTTCTCAAGTATAGCAAATGGTCGCTTCTTCCCTTTTCGTACGAATGCTGCAGTGTAGTCACAACCGGTGTACGCATGAAAACCAGGAAGTGCTGAGCAACACTCAGGACCTATCCTTGAGGCAATTGCTGAGACAATTAACATAACGTCTATTTCCGCGTCCTGATGTTCCCACATCCATTCAGACATTTGATGTGATTCTATGCAAGTGGTGTAATAGTATGACCAAAATATCAGTATCAGCCGCCCTAACAACTATGTCACCACTGGGCATGTCACCATCAGCATCGATCATATGAAGACACAGCCTGGTATCTGCTTCCGTGTGGTTACAGTTTAAATGTACAATCGGTTGTCTCTCTACTCTGCCATTCACCACACAGTACTTGAAGCATTCTCCATCAACACCTAGGTAAACCTGTCTGTCACACAATACTGATGCATGATGTTCTGAGGCCCAATCCTTCATAAGGAAGCGATGAAGCTGTTGCTTGAATGATGGTGATTTGAGAGCTTTTCCATATCCTTAGGTCGCACTTGGTCTGGACCAGCAATCATGTATATTGTCTCTTCAGCACCCTGACGGTCACGTTCACAGTCCTTTATTGAGGGCTCCTTATAGGCATCGAACATGATATCCACCCTTTTTGATGGATGGGCCAAAACAGTATGCAATACTACACGTGATAACCCGCCATATGATGGAGGTAAATTTGGTGGTAAGCAATAGAGGAGGATGTTACCATCAATCAGATGTGAGCAGATTTCCTTGGTGTTACCGTATTCTTGAACCTTTTCTTCCCCAGCTCTGATGCGATATGCAGTCCTACTGTTTCTGGGAGGGATTTGTCTGTCTGTATTGCTGATGTTGATTTACCTCAGCATGACAAGCCTGATAAAAAATTCCCATGTGTCATGAAGTGTCTCTGCTCCCGATAATGTGTGTGTTTGCTCATCATAGTTATCATATGCTAATCCACAAGGGATTCCAGGAGTTGCACCAGCACGACAACTCAGCTGTCTTTCAACTATAGCATAGGCAAGTTCTGTTTCAAGTTCTTCGACAGCTTGGTAATTGAGGCAAGAGCCCAACTTGTTCAACATTGTAATGATTTTCCTGCTTCCTGTGAGAGACTTCAGAGACATAGCTGTCAAAATATGCTTAGCTGGCTTTAGCACACCATGTTTCACAGTGAACAGAGCGTCCTGACTCATAGACTTTGCTCTTCGTTTTACTGATTCTGAATGCATTCGTGAATCTGGTCCCCCAAGTAGAACACCAAAGAAGGTCTTTACCAAATCTGGAGGTGTTCCTTCACCTTTTTTTAAAACATCAATTGTCAGTGGATAAGTCAGAGGTTCCTTTTCTACTTTCTTTAGGGCCTTCCGAAGTAACAGCGCTGTATGTGTCACTTGGCCTTCTGGAGATGACTTGAAATCATATACCACTAAGCAACGTTGGGTCTGGTTAGTACTTGGATGGGTGACCGCCTGGGAACACCAGATGCTGTTCGCATCCCTACGTGTCAAGTGGGGTTGGTGGAGGATTAGTGCCCCTCTCTGTAAAACAATTAACTCTAAGCCCTTGGCCACCCCGTTTGGGATACATGGCGTCTGGCAATGAATGAATGAATGAAACCTTGATGGAGGTGTAATCAGTATCACTGCCATGGACTATTACTCCTGACTTCTTACATGCTGGAGAATGTAGAATGATACGATCTGGGAAACATTTCATTAATACCTCACCAAAATACTGCACCTTGGTAATAGAAGGCATGATTTCTAGCTCTGTGCATATGTCATTATATCGATCATATATGGAGGTTAGATGCTCTGGTCTTTTACCTTCAGTCACCTCTCTCTCAACATAGTCACATACACATTCAAGAGGAAAAGCAACATTTACAGTCTCTTCTGGAATAGGGGCCAGGGATTTCTTCCTCCTCTCAGCTTTAAGAGTTAGCTGTGCACGACAGCTGTGGTGAAATTTGGCCTCCTTTGCAATCAAATCAACACCTGAAATCTTCACACGAACACTTGTTAACATTAAGGTGTTTACAACATCTATAATTTTTTGTTCTGCTTGTTTCGTCTGGATTGTACCAAGATATTCTTTTGTGCCATGTGCACGTGTTTTGATGTTTTCTCACAGAATAGGCACTTATCAGAAAAAATACCAGCTGTACTACCCTGGGTTACTGATGAAGGGCTGAGGCTATGCAATGTTTTCTTTTCCACATATACTGTTTTTTTTTTTTTTTTTTTTCCCCAGACGGAGAAACATTTTTCAAAGGAACAGCCGTGAAATTTTTGTAACATTTGCTGTGGTAGCCATCTGAATCAGCAGGATTTTCTGGTAATGCTTCGATTATGTCCCGATATTTTGAGCTCATAAAATTCTTAGCTGCACGCCTAGCTTCAGTTACTTTACAAACAACGTTCCATTTCTCCTGTTCCCATGCCAAAAGACTTGACTGGTCCGATGGTATCGTATGTATTATACACTTCATAGGAGTGGCCATGAGGGTAGAATCTTCTGAAAAAGATATGAAAAGAGTAATTTTTATAACGTTTTATAGTTCATATACGAGTATGAGATAGATGATAGATGATGGAGATGAATTTAATAATACAGGCCTATATTCAACATGAGTGTTACAAAATCCTTACCTCTGTTTGCATCAGTCATTCCACATGAGGAATGTGCAGGTTCATCCATGTTGGTAGCTGTTTATTCTCATCCCTGTTACTGGTTACACATGACTATATATTCTTAGCAGAAATTCTCACTTTATGGAATCCGGCAGACCTGTCAATCACCAATGCATCTGAAAACGATTGACCGAAATGAGTCAGATGTAGCTTGTAACGGGGTGGACAACATACCCTACACCTGGAAGCACAGCGTGAAGATAGTGTGATTATGCTGACATAATAGACCACAGCTATGGCCTTTGCGAGGGATATTCAGATATATATTTACCATTTCACTCATTCACACTGCACTAATATCCATTTGCATTTCATAGACTTATTGTGAGGAAATCAATTAACGCTTTGAACAATGCATTCCCTGCCACATTTTTTTTTTTTTTTCCATATAATAGAAGTAGACACAAGGGATAGACCCCTTCTTATCTGAAAATGCCAGGAAAGAGCCTTTCTTGAGCAATATTTTTGGTTTATATACGTATGATTGGACAAGAATAGCAAAGTGAATTTTTTGTACGCAAAAGTGTAATTGAACCCCTTTTTATCCCCTTAAAAGGACCCTTCTTAAGTAAAAACGCCAGACAGTTTCTTTTCTTGAGTTATATAATTTGATTCACTGACAATCACTAGTTTCATGACATAAATTTCAGACTTATACACAAAAGTGTAATTGAAGGTGAAATTTTGGGGTATTGAGGGGTGCCGCACCCCATAACGCCAGGAATGCGAAACTCAAGAAATGGGTTTTCTTTGTTACTCATCTAATATCAATCGATTGCCGTCATCAGACCTTTCATACGCAATTGTGTAATTAAACTCAAGCTAGCTCCCTAACTAATTAGGTGCTTTCGTAATTCTGATACGACCAATAGTTTTCGAGTAAATTACCTTCTCCCCTCCACTGAAAGCCAAGAGAAAGATGACTATTTGAGAGTGTTGGCCTTGAAATAGATACCCTCCCTTATGAAGCACCAAAGATTGACGCACTTCATGCTAAAACTTAAGTTTTGGTAAATATTTTTGTCCAAAATTGCCTAATTGGCATCCCTTCAGACCAGCACTGATAGTGTGTCAAAGTGCGTCATTGATTACTTTGTTTTGATGCGTTTTGTGTCATCGTGTACAAGAGGGTTAACTTGTTTTTCCTTCCTCTGTTCATCGTCTGTAAAAAAAATAATAAATAAAAATAAATACAATAAAAGTTCATTAATCCAAACACCGATAATCCGAAAGTCCTAATAGTCTGAATTTTTGAAGAAGGCTGACAAAAACTCCAAAAGTAAAAAAAACAAAATTAAAAAACTCAAACTGGGCGCCGAATGTGTTGAAGTGCCACGTGGTGTGGTCATGGAAGTATCATGGAAGAAAGCTTCTGTATACTTTGATAAACTGGTGCATCTTGTTGAACAAAATAATCATTACAATGGGGCTGAGGTGATCAGTTTCCATATCTTGCGATACGAGTTCTACAAGAAACATGCTCAGGCTGTCGGGCAGGCTGATATCCATGACTGGCTGAAGTGCATGAGCAACCAGACAGGTAAAGCCACTGATGACGACCCAAGACCACTACCCACACTTCAAAGAAGGCACATCAAGGAACCCTAGAAGAAGCAAGTAGTCCTGAGCTGATGCTTGAGGACGATGAGTGAAAGTGACAAAGTAAAATATACTGTACCATAGGTTTAAGGAATTTTCCACAGTAATACGTATTAAGTTTTTTTGCTTTTACAATACGTGCATATTATTATTAACCCAGGACTTATCTCTAATGCGATTTACCTGCTTACAACTGCTGTTCTCAACACTACGCTTTACTGGTGAGGTAAACTACCCATAACATCTCTTAATTTACCAGTTACACTTCGTGTCTTCGGTAGTACATTATTAAGTAAAAACTTTGTGTAATATGTAAAGTTATGTTAATATGTACCATATTGTATTATGAATGAATGGAGAGTGATCCATTCAGTAAAATTCAAGTTTAAACATGAAATTGTCTTAAGGGGCCCAATCTATCTACTTATCTATCTATAGCCCGACGCCTTAATCCCGCAAAGGGTGGCCGCAGACAAAACGCCTCCAAGTCACTCTGTCACCCACCATTTGACTCCCCTCCCCCCAACTAACCCCCCCCCTCCCTCATATACCTCTCAACTCCATCCCTCCACCTCATCCTGGGTCTACCCCTCCCTCTCCCTCCCTCCACCTCACATACATACACCCTCTTAGTCAGTCTTTCATTCTCCATTCTCTCCACATGTCCAAACCACCTCAGTGTATTTCTCCTAATCTTTTCAACCACATCCACATCTACCCCACAACGTTCCTTCACTTCTTCATTCGTCAACCTGTCCCTCCACGTCACTCCACATGCTCCTCTCAAGTAACTCATTTCCACTGCTCTCACTCTTGACTTGTTCCCCTCTTGCAAGGTCCACGCCTCGCTTCCATACGTCAGGGTAGGGATCACAATACTATCATGCAGTGACTTCTTAACTTCCATACTCACCTCCGTTTCTCATCACTGCTTTCAGTGTACCAACAACCTTTCTTCCCTGCTGTACCCTTTCACGTACTTCATCCTCCAAAGTTCCATCCTTACTCATCACACTACCCAAGTACTTGAATGCACTCACATTCTCCATATCCTCACCATCCAACCTCACTGCACACTCTGTGACTTCATTCCTCTCAAACACCATAACTTTACTTTTGTTTACATTAACTTTCAGCTTCCTCCTCCTACACACTGTCCCAAATTCATTCACCAAACCTTGCAACTCCCATTCATCTTCACTCAACAATACTGTATCATCAGCAAACAGCAACACTGGGCCCAATCAAAAACCGAAAAATCTGATAATCCGAATGATTCTCGGTCCACTGCCATTTGGATTAATGGGCTTTTACTGTAAGTAATACATAATAAAAAATTAAATGCTGTAGTCATGGCGAACGACTCTGAGGTTGTCATTTTCGTACCCTGGCAACCTACCATTGAAAAGTTCATCCGATTTTGTATCATGTTATACTGTACATGAATCATATTATTATGAATGAATATAATATACACGAATGTTATTATACACGAACATATAATACACAAATCACGTGCGTCTCATATTACACATGAAATCACACGCACTTTTGAATGGTAGGTTGCCAGGTCACGATAATAACAACCTCAGAGTCGTACACCGCGACTATAGTATGGTATATTGGTGCCAGTGTGTGAAAACACCAGGGTCTGTATTATGTGTTTTTGCATCACCCAAACCATGTAACCAACCCATACATGTTCCCTACGTTTCAGCAAGTGGATTTGCAAAGGGTTATTGCCCCTCCCCATAAAACAACTAATTCAAAGACAAATGACTGCCCCTTACAGGATTGTGGCGTCTGGTTATACGGTTAGAGAGATCAGCAGCATCACCCAAACAATCTTGTTTCTCATCCTTGTACCTGGTGTATGCCAGCAGATCATGAGAACAGTCATACTTGTCTAAATTTAATGTTCTTAGTCAGTCAGTTGTGGCCATTCTTCTGCAATGAATTTTTTAATAATAATAATAATAATAATAATCCAGGGTAAACGGCCCAATGCAGTATCCAACACTGTTGGCTCGACTCCATTAAAGTAGTATCTGGCAAAATTATGCAACATCTGGCGCTGAAACAGGAAGTAACCAGTGGTTCTGTGCAATATCCGGTGGTGAGGTGTATCACCCGGCTTGTACACAGTAGCCAGCTGGCGCTGTAAAGCATTATCATCAGGTGGTGGTGACCATCATCCACTCACCTGATGTAGTGCTGCCTACTTCTTCCTTAGCCTTTATCATTCCTTTTCTGGCCTGCCCTCCTCTCTTCAAGTTTCTCCCATCTCTCCTGTCACTTTTTATTGCTTTTCTTTCCTGTACAGGTGGCTTTACATTGAGTGACAAGCCAAATGGTTTCCTGTAAGCCAAGAAACCATTTACAACGCTGGGTGGTAACCATATAACCAAACCATACGTACTTCCTACGTGTCATCAAGTGGGTTGGTGGAGGGTTAGTGCCCCTCCCAGTAAAACAAATTACTCAAAGTCAAGTGGCCACCCTGTACGGGATTGTGGCGTCTTGCAATAGATAGATAGATAGTATCATTATTATATCTTATGTCTAGCTTTCATCTTTTACTGATGGGAAACTTTTTAGGATAGAGGGTCAAGATGGATAGTAGCACAATATCTGGCACGACGCTGAATGTTGAGGTGATGGAGGTACTATGCAATATACGATGTTTCACATTACTCAGCTTGGGGGTTGACTGAATTATGCCATTAATTGAGAGTTCAGTGTAGGTGATACCACCCATCTTTAGACTCAGCAGTCACAGTTTCTTTTGTCATTTTAGGTCCTGTATGGTCAATTTTGGTTCCTTGTGGTCAGTTTAAAGCCATCCAGATCCTGTTATGACTGATCAGGCCATGTAAAGTTCATTCAAGCTAAGCATATCGCATCCAACTAATTTAGATCAGGTAAATTTCATTCAGGACCAGTTGAGTCCATTCATTCATTCATTCATCATCCAGTCCTACATTGCACCATGAGGAGCATAGGAGCCCGGGGCCAGACAAGTTGGTCCTGACATTTAAGATGAGAGTGCCCAGCCTCACTCATCCCTGAGTGGTATTACGTGAGCAGTAAACCCCAACCACCCCATGGATATAAACCTTCACTGGCTCAATCCGACTGGAGCACCATAATTACCCACTAAACCACCAGGCACCAAAATATGGTTATATGGTTACAACCCAGCATAGTAAATCGTTTCCTGGTGTACAGAAAATCATTTGGCTTGTTACTCAGTGTAGAGTCACCCACAGGCAAAAGGAAAAGGAAAGAAAGACAGAAGAGGGAGTGTAAAGTCACCCATATGTAGAAGGATGAGGAAAGAATGAAGGAAAGAAAGACAGAAGAGGATGGACAGAAAGAAGGATGGGGGAGAGGAAAGGGCAGACACCCGAGAGCAGCACTACATCAAGTGAGTTGAGTTCATTCAGGTTCATATGTGATTCTTCAGAGCCATTCAGGCTCATCACATACATTTTGGCCTATTTAAGTAAGTTTAGGGGAATTTAGGTGATTTGACCAGCTGTTCAAGCATTTCTGTTTTTCAGAGGACAGTTCAAGGTGCAACAGAATAGTTAACGAAGGTTGTCATTCCTTCTCTATCAAGGGTTGAAAATTGGAGGTGTGGCACAGTCGTTTGGGAAGCAGCTGCGGCGAATGCAGAGTGGAGGACCTCTGGTGAAACCAGGACCTTTGAAGGCCCTACCCCTCCAGTCCATGGGTGTTTCTGTTGCAACCAGTAACAAACAGCCATCTTCAGACCCACCAGGTGAGTAGGTCTCACTTTATCTCTCTTTCTTTTGTTTTCATAATGCATTTTGTTGCTGTTCTTTAAGTATGTGTCATCATAATATCGTCTCCTATGTATACCTGTACAAAAGTAAAGTTGTTCCAGTTTGAGTACAAAACATATCATCAGCAGCGGCACACAAATCAGCTGAAGCCAGGGTTGACAGTATCAAAGTCAAGTTATTTAAAACAAGATTTAACCCTTAACCCATGGATTGTGCAATTACCTTTTTTATCCCACATTGTGGTGTGCAAAATATATATATATATATATATATATATATATATATATATATATATATATATATATAAACTTGAAGATAAACATCCAGGGCATCATCTGGTGAAAAAAAAAAAAAAAAAAAATCTCCATCTTTGCATAGCACCATGCGTAAGTTTGCATAGGGGTGGAGTAGTGAAATAATGATTTTTATTTTATTTTATTTATTTATTTTTTTATTATAAACTTGAAGATAAACATCCAGGGCATCATCTGGTGAAAAAAAAATCTCTCTCTTTCCGTCTTTGTGAAGCGCCATGCATAAGTTTGCATGGGGATGTAGTAGTGAGCAGTCATGCAAGGACACTGAAAGGTTAGCACAGCCTGACTGTGGCTCACAATGCAGTGCTTTCCAGCGAGAGCTGTGGTTCACAATCCATGGGTTAAAAGGCAGGCAACTTTCCAATTGAACATCTATGTGGGGCTGGCTGTTTTTGAAAAAAATAAAGTGTTAAGAAATCTGCATTGCACTACCAAGTTCTTGTTCGGTACTTGCAAGCAGTACTGCTTCATCAGCGTACAACAAATTTGAGATATTCCACCCATCACCATTCATTACCAGCGCCATCCCTTTCTCGTGTTTTTACTTCTCGCATCACCCCATCCATATATACTGTACATTGAACAACCCTGGGGACATCACACAACCTTGTCGCACATCCATACCGATCGTGAACCATTCACTTAGATGCCTGTTAATCCTTACCTGTGCTTCACTGCCATCATGAAAACTCTTGACGGCACGTAGCAGCTTACTATCTACACCGTATATGCTGATGTCTGTGAGCGCCGTGCCTTGAGACTAAATATATAAAAGAGTAAAGTGATGGTAATTGAGAGAGATGACTCCCAGTGTGATGTTATAGTGAATGGAGAGAGACTAGAATTGGTGAGAAAGTTCAAATACCTAGGTACAGTGATAGAAATGAGAGGAAAATGTGCAAAAGAAGTTGAAAGTAGAGTGATACAAGGAAGAAAAGTAGCTGGTGCAATGAAGGCCTTGATAAGAAACAGAGGCTTGAGTGTTGCAGCTGCATGAGGCTTACCGTACATGAAGGAGTGTTAGTGCCGACTTTATCATATGGGTGTGAGACTATGGTGTGGCATGAAAATGAAAAGTCAAGAGTAAGAGCATTGGAGATGGGACTGCTGAGGAATGTATGTGGAGTACAGAGGGCGGATAGGATACGAAATAATGTGATTTGTGAAAGATGTGGAGTGTGGAAGTCGGTGGACACCAGAATCAGAGAGAGTGTACTGAAATGTTATGGTCATGTGGAGAGAATGGGTAACAGTAGGGTGGTGAAAAAGGTATATCTGAGCGAATTTGAATGAGGGAGGAGGCGAGGTAGGCCAAGGAGAAGGTGGATGAGTGTGTGAGGAGGAGAGGTTTGGAAGTCGGTGAGGCTAGGGGACTGACAAGAGATTGAGCTGGCTGGATGAATGTTGTGAGGATAAGTGCATGATCAGGGATTTGGCATCCTGTTTTAACCCCTGAACTGCGGGGCGTCACTTTCGTGACACTCGGGAGTAAGGGATCATACCGTGGGGCGTCACATTTGTCTATCTATCTATCTATCTATAGCCCGACGCCCTAATCCTGCAAAGGGTGGCCGCAGACAAAACGCTTCCAAGTCACTCTGTCACCCACCATTTGACTCCCCTCCCCCCAACTCACCCCCCCTCCCTCATATACCTCTCAACTCCATCCCTCCACCTCATCCTCGGTCTACCCCTCCCTCTCCCTCCCTCCACCTCACCTACATACACCCTCTTAGTCAGTCTTTCATTCTCCATCCTCTCCACATGTCCAAACCACCTCAGTGTATTTCTCCTAATCTTTTCAACCACATCCACATCTACCCCACAACGTTCCTTCACTTCTTCATTCATCAACCTGTCCCTCCATGTCACTCCACATGCTCCTCTCAAGTAACTCATTTCCACTGCTCTCACTCTTGACTTGTTCCCCTCTTGCAAGGTCCACGCCTCGCTTCCATACGTCAGGGTAGAGATCACAATACCATCATGCAGTTACTTCTTAACTTCCATACTCACCTTTCTATTTCTCATCACTGCTTTCAGTGTGCCAACAACCTTCCTTCCCTGCTGTACCCTTTCACGTACTTCATCCCCCAAAGTTCCATCCTTACTCATCACACTACCCAAGTACTTGAATGCACTCACATTCTCCATATCCTCACCATCCAACCTCACTGCACACTCTGTGACTTCATTCCTCTCAAACACCATAACTTTACTTTTGTTTACATTAACTTTCAGCTTCCTCCTCCTACACACTGTCCCAAATTCATTCACCAAACCTTGCAACTCCCATTCATCTTCACTCAACAATACTGTATCATCAGCAAACAGCAACACCGGAAGCTTCCAAATCTCACCCTCATTCATTAGGGCCACCCCCACATCCACTGACCTACCTTGTACCTCCTTTACGACCCCATCCATATATATATTAAACAGCCATGGAGACATTACACACCCCTGTTTCAGTCCCACATTGAGATCAAAGAACTCACTCAGCTCACCATCCACTCGCACCGTAGCCCTAGCTCCCTCGTACATACTCTTCACAGCACTCAACAATTTCCCCTCCACTCCATATATTCTTAATACCTTCCACATACCATTCCTATCTATTCTGTCATAAGCTTTCTCCAAGTCCATGAAGGCAGCGTACACTTTCCTTCCCTTCTCTAGATACTTCTCCACTAAACATCTTAGAACAAATATCTGATCTACACACCCTTTTCCCTTCCTAAATCCCCTTGTTCTTCTCCAACTAGCTCCTCTGTCATATGCCTAACCCTATCAATGAGTATTCTACCATATATCTTACCAGTCACACTAAGAAGGCAAATACCCCTATGGTTACCACATACTTCTCTCTCCCCTTTTCCTTTGTACAGAGGAACAATTATACCTGATTTCCAGTCCTCTGGAACCCTTCCCTCTTCCCAAGCCAATCTACACAACTTCCATATCCACTCCACAACAATCTCACCCCCATACCTAAGCATTTCACCACACACTCCATCAATTCCTGGGGCCTTTCCCAGCTTAATCTTCTTCATCGCTTCCACTACTTCCGACCTACTGATCTCTTCCTCCCTCCTCTCATCTCTTCTTCTCCCAGCCATTCCCCAACCACTTATACTCACACTGCTCTCACTCTCTACATTCAACAAATCCTCAAAGTGCTCCTTCCATCTCCTCAATTTCTCTCTCTTCTCCACCAACAATCTATTATTCCTATCTTTCACTCCCCTACTATTTCCCCTTTCACACTGCCTTACTTTCTTTACCTCCTTCCAAAACAATTTCTTACTCTCCCTCCATTTCACACTCAGATTCCTCCCAAACTCTTCATCCACTTTCTTCTTACTCTCCTTCACCAGTCTCTTAACCTCCCTTCTCCTGCTCACATATACCTCTCTCTTCTCTCTCTCATCTTCTCCCCTACCTCTACTCGCCAACCATTCACCATATGCCTTCTTCTTTTGTTCCACAGCTCGTTTCACCTCATCATTCCACCATGCTGTCCCTTGCACACCCTTGCATCTCCTCCTCACTCCACAAACCACCTCACACGCTGCGCTTATCTCTTCCGTGAATATCTTACATACGTCTTCCACCCCTTCCATCTGCTCTAGCTCATACCTTCCCAATCTTTCTTCCACTATGCTCTTATACTCTGTCCTCTTCTCACTATCTTGCAATTTCTCCACTCTTCTCACAGGAGCTGCTTCCTCCTGTCTTCCCCTTCGCCTCCTCAACCACTTTCTTTGCAGCTCTATCTTGGCCATCACTAAGTGATGGTCCGAGACTCCATTCCCCCACCCTCTCCACACCCTTGCATCCAACACTTGTCTTCTCATTCGCTCATCCACACACACGTAGTCTATCATTGCCTTTCGTTCAACAAGTTCACCATCCATCCTCCTTATTACTCTCCATGTATACCGGTGGATCATCTTATGCCCGGGCTTTCAAGTGGTGGCTTGTATCATCTATCAGTACTACCAGTGTCCAGTCATACTCAGTTCTGCTAATATCACCTGTACTCTCATCCACTGTTGACAATTTAGCCATTTTTCTCCTGTCCTTGACTCCTCCCCTCCATTACCCTCTCCTCCCACCTGACCAGCTGCGCTGCATTACACAAATGCTGGACGGATTTTTCCACTCATTTTATCCATTGAAATGTGCCCTTTTTCCTATTCTTATACAAAATAATATATAAAAGAAAGGGAAAAGGTAATTGATACTCCCATACATCTGGAATGGGCTAATTATCACCTGGCAACACTTCACGTGCACTTGTTCGCTAATTTTCCCTGTTTATTTCCCCTTGAAATATGCCGTATGACCTGTTCTCATAATAAAAATATATATAAGAAAGGAAGGGAGACGCCTAAGTGATATTTACGTTCACCTGGAACTACCTAATTTATTATGTATTGTCTAGATTTCCTGCCAATCATTTCAGAGCGTATATATTAGCAGCTGTCGCCACGCTGACATTGGTAGCCCTTCACTGGCCCAAGGCAACAGCATTCAGTTTACTGTCGTCTTTCAAGGTGAAACCACATCGGATTCGCGCCTGTCCAGTTCCGCCGCTTTTTAGCCCCATGCAAAGGACCCTGTGACCTCTACTCCTACTAAACCTTATATGGAAAGGGGTAAAGGGCTAAGTGACTGCTGTGGAACATGAGCTGGGTAATTTATCAATGATAATGATGGACAGTGACTACGATCTTTCTGGTGACTCTAAAACGGTGCAAGTGGAAATGTAAATAATGTGTAAACAGCAAGTGAAAGCAATGAATGTAAATATAACTGAACACTGGAAAATAGTTTTATAAGTTACTGCAAGTGACAGTGCATAACGTAGTGTAAATAAAATAGAAATGTAAATAATGTAAATAAAATAGAGAATGTAGATAGAAATGTAAATAAGTAGTAATATGAGAATACGAGTATATATACTAGGAGTAATGAAAGTGAAAGTTTCACTCTAGCATGTATGATTACTGGGAGTTATGATAGTGAAAGTGACAGATTCGTTCTCCATGCTAATATACAGGACGAGAAAGTGAATGGTACGTATTTTACTGAAAGAGAAATTTAATGCCTACAGTGACAGTAAACTACTATTACTGAAGGAAACTTATGGATAATGACTGCAGATATATATAAGTGTTATATAGTAATAGGAATATAAAGTGTGAGTGTTTTTATGAATAATAAATGACAGAATACCAGCGGGGAACGAACGGAAGTGGGAAGCTCATACGCGCTTGTAATTTTCATTGCTTTCACAGTGTTTTTTTTTTGAAGTATGGATTCCAAACTATTTGAAAATCATAGAGTAGTGTTTCTAGTGATAATATCAGGCTGTGGTAATCATATTACGGGGTGTCGGAAAGTGTAAAGTGGAGACTTCATTACACAACTTCAGAAGTCTCCACAAGTCCTACGGTACTCGACGAAGGCTCAACAAACATCCAAGGAGAAAGCTGAAGGTATGTGCTATATGCATATATAATTATAATATTCTAGGACTAATAACTGATTTTTGGCAAATATTTTTACAAAGTCTGTCGGAGCACGAATATCCAAGTGGGACATGCAAGGAGCGCCAAAACAACCCCGCAGTTTAGGGGTTAATGTGGCAGCGTCCGTATTGACTCAATCGAATACGTTTATATGAAGCTACAGAACGTGGTGAAAGTTTTTGGTGTATCCGATTGAACCAGGATTCCTGGGGCTTGAACGATGACTGAATGGAAGCGTGGCCCATTGGATTGGGCAAATTTGGGCCATCTGGACATTGCTACTCCTTACCCTGCCTTAAGGTGGGAAATGTTGTCCGGATTATGATGATGATGATGATGATGATATGAAATCAGGCAGAACATGCAGAAATGAATCAGAAAAGCTGAAAAAACAAAGAATTTGATGTTACTTCAAAGTGCGCATGGGCTGGGTGGTGGTAAGCAGTAAGAGAGAGGAATAGTGGCACCAGAGTCAAGGTCACTCAGCAGCTGGCAGCTGAGAGGTTGCAGGTAGAGTCTAGTTTTCTGTTCTTATTTGTAACAGCAGAGTAAAATATATTGTTTCACATTATGTACACTCTTCTGTGTCTTCATGGTGCACATTGAAAACTACACTTTATATACATATCTATCTATCTATCCATCTATAATCATCATCATCATCTGGACCTCCTTTCCCACTCAAGGACTGGGTGAGGAGTAGCAATGTCCAGACAGCATAAACTTGCCCAATCCACATAGGCCATACTTCCATTCACTCATCACTCAAGCCCCTGGAATCCTGGCTCTACCAGATACGCCAAAAAAAAAAACATTCACCACATTCTGCAGCTTCACACAAACGTATCCGATTGAGTCAATCTGGACGCTGCCATGCTCATAAGGGGTGCCAATATCCCTGATCATGCATTTCTCCTCACAACATTCCAACAGCCAGCTTGATAGCTTGTCAGCCCCCTAACCTCACCGACTTCCAAACCTCTCTTCCTCAAACACTCATCCACTATATCTCTCCTCCTTCTTCTTGGCCTACCTCGCCTCCTCCCTCCTTCAAATTCGCTCGGGTATACCCTTTTCACCGCTCTATTGCTATCCATTCTTTCCACATGACCATACCATCTCAGGACACCCTCTTAGATTCTGGTGTCCACTGACTTCCTCACTCCACACCTTTCACAAATCACACTGTTTCGTATTGTATCCACCCTCTGTACTCCACATACAATCCTCAACTGTCCCATCTCCAATGCTCTTACTCTTGACTTTTCATTTTCGTGCCACACCATAGTCTCACACCCTTATGTTAAGAGTTGGCACTAACACTCCCCATGTAAGCCTCGTACAGCTGCAACACTCAAGCCACTGCTTCTTATCTAGGCCTTCATTGCACCAGCTACTTTTCTTCCTTGTGTCACTCTACTTTCAACTTCTTTTGCACATTTTCCTCTTTTTTCTATCACTGCACCCAAGTATTTGAACTCTAATTCTAGTCTCACTCCATTCACTGTGACATCACACTGGGAGTCCCCTTCTCTCTCAATAACCATCACTTTACTCTTTTCTACATTTACTCTCAAGGCACGACACTCACAGACATCAGCAAAACTCTGCACTAGTCTACCATGTTCCTGTCCAGTACTTGAAAGCATCAAATTTGGGATATTCCATCCATCACCATTCATTACCAACGCCATCCCTCTTTCCATTACTCGTGTTTTCACTTCTCTCATCACCCCATCCATATATACATTGAACAACCATGGAGACTTAGATGCCCATTAACCATTACACATAGTTCACTACCATCAAAAAAATCTCTTGACAGCACCAAGCAGCTTACCATCTACACCATACATGCGCAAAACTTTCCACTATCCCTCTCTGTCTACTTTGTCGTATGCTTTTTCCAGATCCATGAATGCTATAAACACCTTATGGTCGTTCTCACAAGCCTTCTCTGCTGTCTATCTCACTGCAAATACTTGATCCAAACATCCTCTGCCACTCCTAAAGCCACCTTGTTCATCACTCACTAGGACTTCTGATCTCTCTCTCTCTCTCTCTCTCTCTCGCTCACTACATACATATATATGCAGTATATGAATATATTATGTGGTAGGTGGGGGTGCTCACCATCCACTCACTTGATGTAGTGCTGCTCTTGGATGTCTGCCCTTTCCTCTCCTCTATCCTTCTCTCCATCCATCCTCTTCTGTCTTTCCTTCATTCTTTCCTCTTTCTTCTGCCTGCGGATGACTTTACACTCCCCCTTGTGTCTTTCATTCCTTCATTCTTTCCTCTTCCTTCTGCCTGTGGGTGACTCTACACTGAGTGACAAGCCAAATGGTTTCCTGTACACCAGGAAACTATTTACTAAGCTGAGTGGTAACCATATAACCAAATTTTGGCTCCTGGTGGTTTTGTGAGTAATAAAAGTGCTTCAATCGGATTGAGCCGGTGAAGGTTTATATCCAAGGGGTGGTTGGGGTTTATTGCTCACGTAATACCACTCAGGGATGAGTGAGGCTGGTCACTCTCATCTTAAATGCCAGGACCAACTTTCCTAGCCCCGGGCTTCAACGCTTCTCATGGGGCAGCGTAGGATTAGGTGATGGATGGATGGATGAATATATACTGGGGTAACAGTGTATAACAGAAACTTACACCAATGATCTGTCATGTAATTTTGAGTAAATCTTGTTATATAAACATATGCTCTCTGCGACCTTAGTTCAGTACCCAGCATTTGGCTGTTTAAGTGTAAAAGCTTCGTAGCTTGCATGTGCCATTGGGTGAGAGCTTTGCAGGGTGATGGGAGATGAGTATTACTAGCTTATACTGTACTGTACATGAAAATCCCATATCTTATCAGTACACGCGAGTTTTAAGAAGAAACTTTACGTAGTCTATTTGTTCTTTAACATCGTCATGCATTCATGCAGTTCTTTTGCACAAATCGACTGTAATTAAGGATTACATTCAAATTTTATGGCTTGCAAGGGAGTATGGAGGGAGGAAGGAGAGGCTGGTGTATTGTTCCCAGTTATGTAGTGTTTGGTTTGTAGGATATTGCTACCAGCATTATTGTAACATCCACAGCACATTCAATGAAAATACATTACTGAACTGAGTGACTAGCATCACTTTGTCAGGAGTAATATTATTGTTCATTACAATTTTTCTTCTGCAAGTAGACATGGCACCATTTTTTTCATATGATGTTGACGTGAGAACAGTGATACAGATTTGCCAATGTAACGACTATGCAGCTAGGCCTATTTTTTGCTTTTACCTAGTGGCACTATTTAACATCTGGCAACATGATATCTAGCTACATTCTGGATATTTTTGCCAGTTTTAGGCGATATTCTAGAGATTTTATCATATTTTCTAGCGATGTATTGCAGTGTTTACTATCTAGCAGCATTCTAGCAAGTTTTCAGGACTAAACTAGCGAGACTGATGTTAAAGACTTGGCAACCCTGCATCCACTGTCATTTGAACGGGAACATTTGCAGGGGAGGCACGCACTTCTAATACTGTTCTCCACGTTCAGTTGTTCACTGGGTTCAGTTTCACTTGTTCATGAAACGGCATGCCACGTACGTACAGCAATGAAGAATATGCAGATATCGTCTATTTTTTAACGGATTCTGCGATGGTAATGCCAGTGCTGCAGAGAGGAATACAGGTGGAGATACCCAGTGGTGCCACGTTTACTTGCAGCAGAAAAATTGTAATAAATAATATTCTTCCTGACTTAAAGTGAGGCTAATCTCTCTTTAGAATAATGTTTTTTCACTGAATGAACTGTGGGTCTTATGATAATGCTGATAGTAATAGCCTACAGACCAAACATTACATAACTGGCAACAATACACCAGCCTCTCCTCCCTCCCTCCCTCCATACTCCCTTGCAAGCCATAAAATCTGAATCTGATCCTTAATTACAGTCGATTTGTGCAAAAGAATTGCATGAATGCATGACTTGATGTTAAAGAATCAATAGACTACGTAAAGTTTCTTCTTAAAACTCGCGTGTACTGATAGGATATGGGATTTTTATGTACAGTACAGTATAAGCTAGTAATACGAGTACTCGTCTCCTGTCGCCATGCGAAGCTCTCACCCAGTGGCACATGCAAGTCACGAAGCTTTTACACTCAACAGCCGAATGCTGGGTACTGAACTGGGGTCACAGAAAGCATATGTTTATAGAACACAATATACTCAAAATTACATGATAGATCATTGGTGTAAGTTTTTGTCATATGTCGCGTTACACCCTGTGTATATATATATATATATATATATATATATATACCGTATTTCGCGGCATGTAAGACGCACTTTTTTGTCTCAAAGTTACCTTAAAATATCCCCATGCGTCCTGCACGGTAGACTAAGGCAGGTTAGTTTGGCTCCATTGAGAAGAAACTCTTATAAAGATGATCATCTCACTGCTTAGCAACCACAGGTGTTTTCTACAGTATGCAGACTTGATTTTATTTTAAAAAATAATATACACTAGTGTGTATATGCAGCAGATTTAAGAAACACGCGAGATCAGAAACACAAAACTTTCGCGGGTTTGTTTACAGCTCAACTGACTAACATCGTGAAGATATTTAGCGGTTTAGCAATTTAACAGTTTAGCATCCGCACTATTCCAGCAAGCTAACGTACATGATCACTGGTGAACTGTCTGCTAACCTTCTGAAAGGCAATCATGACCACTTTGCTTGCCATCCATTCACTAACTAGCAAAGCAATCATACTGGAGAGATGCTGGCTAGTGAAACTGCCAAGTCATCAAAATAGACTTTCGTCACGTATGAAAATTCAGTAACCCTAATTAGGTCAGTTACTTTTGTGACATTTTGTGAGTATATATATGCAGCAGATATTAAAACACGCAAGTTCAAGAACACAAAGCATTCACGGTTTGTTTTCAGCTCAAATGGCCAATACCGTCAAGGGGTTTAGCGGTTTAGCAACTTAGCAGTTTAGCATCTAGCGTACACTCTACTCTAGCAAGCTAACATGCTCACTGGTGAACTGTCTGCTAACCTTCTGAAAGGCAATCATAACCACTTTGCTTGCCATCCACTTACTAACTAGCAAAGCAGTCATACTGGAGAGATGCTGGCAAGCGATCCTGACAAGTCATCAGAATTGATTTTTGTCCCATATGGAAATTCAATCACCCTCATATGGTTGGCTTCTCTTAGTGACATTTTGTTTCATGCCTGACAAGAGTATCATAGAAGTGAACAGTCTTATTATACCAATAGCGAAAAACAGGAAAAACAGTTGTAACGTAAAACAGTACTGCCTGAAGTTACAGCTTCACTTTTTCAGCCAAGTGAAGTACTTTAGCAATGTCTATACAACTCAGGGCACACCCAATTACAGTATTTTGTTATGAAAATAGGATATAATTCACTGAGTAGCATAACTGATGCAATATCTGAAATAGCAGTGCCTGACGGGCATTCATATCAACGTCTGCCATTTCTGCTGTATTCTTAGCAGATGAAGCAATCAGAATGATTGACAACGTTCACTCTCTGCATCTCTGCTGCCTAAGCAAAGCTCTCATGATCGGCATTGAGGATCATTTAGGCCGTAACGTCCAAATTGGTTAGGTTAGGTTGTCAAGTCGTTTGCCAATTTTGGACGTTACGGCCGAAACGACCAGAGTCTTAAGGTGTAGATGAGAGTTTGGTGTGGGTGTAGTTAAGGAAGTAGGAGTGGGAAGAGTCAGGCTAGGGAACTGATAATCCGCTTATTATAATCCCTTCAGCCCAACAATGTATTTTATAGGGTAGTTTATTCATGCTCGCCATATGATTTTATTCAGTTCAGGAAACATGTACTGAGGAGGTTAATGTGGGCTGTATCAAATGCCCCAAGTCTGAATATCGCCTGTGCTCAGTTAAAACGATTGCCAAGTTAAAGTCATATGAAGTGTGGTATAAGCAATTCGATGGATGGTACTGAGGACCATTTACTGTATGAGAGTGACAGTGAAACAGTGATGATGACCATGGTGATGACTTCCAGTGATGCTTCGGGACTTGGGGGAAGTACTGATGAATTCTCAGGATTTGAAGACAAGTGAAATTTTCACCATGTCAGTAATATGAAGTGAATATAGGTTTTAAGTGATCATGACAGATGCAACCATGGAAAATTTAGGATCAGTGGTGCTGTACACCTTTAGTCTTGCACTGACGATGTTTGGATGAATAAATTGTTTGAGATGTTTCATGTCATTAAGTGATATTTATATTGAACAACCAAATACATTTTGATGTTTTTGGCATATAATAAAGCCACTGGGTACTCCAAAACTGACTGATGTAAATGTTTCAGAGGTGAGCGAATGTTGCAGGTGGTGTGTACATGTGTGCATGTGTGTGTGTACCATAGCGACTAGGAGGCAGCAGTGTTAAGACCAAAAATGGATGTTTTCACAGTACTTGAATGTTTTGAGATGGATGTCTGTTTTTAGCAAATTCTGGTAAGAGAAATATGCATTTTTAATTGTTGATGCTGCAAGGAAAACAGCTGACAGTAAGGGAGTGATATTGGGAGAAGAGGGTAGAGACAGTTGTCTAGCGCTTGAGATGCAGCAGTGTTGCTAAGGGATAGTTTCACCATTCTCGACATGTTTTGAGATGAACGTCTGTTTTTAGTCAATTGTGATCAGTGAAGAACGTATTTTTAACTGTTGATGCTGCAAGGGAAACATCGCTGACAGTGAGGAAGTGATACTGAAAGGAAGGAGTAGAGACTGCTGTCTAGCGACTGGGAGGCAGCAGTGTTACTAAGGTGTAACAATGGATGTTTTCACTATACTCAGTATGTTTTGAAATGAATGTTTATAGTAAATTATGATCAGTGAAGCATGCATTTTTAATTGTTGATGCTGCAAGGCAAACATATCTGACAGTGAAGGAGTGATACTGAGAGAAGAGAGTAAAAACAGCTGTCTATCCTGTTCCCAAGCAGCCTCGCTATATTGAACTTTGGTTGTAAAACATTGTAATTTGTGTATTTACAAGTGCTACCTTTTTATATTATTTGTGGAGGTAATTACAGGTTAGTTCGAGTGCATGATTAATGATAGTAGTAGTCTGATGATGTGCTTGAGTCAAGGCAATGTGAGGAAATTCCGTAACAGGTGTGGAATATGACGGGGTTCTTTTAGGATAAATGAACTGATGTGAACATTCATTGTATTTTATGTTTTCGTCAGTGAATGAAAGAATAGAGTTTATTGACTTCATTTGTGGTTTTAAATTCATAAAATATTAAAAACAGTGTTTATATCAGTTTACTGATACATATTTATCAACAAAGTTGAGATGGCCGCGTGGTTTGAAGTCACGTTTTGTTAAGACGGGGTTTTGTTTTCTCTTTTCCTGTATCATTCTTTGTACATAAAAGAAGAAACTAAAGGATGATGAGCAGTACTGAATAGATTCTGAAAGGTGAGTGTGTATCTAAGTGATAGTGGCTCATATCAGTCACGTTTTGTCAAGAAGGGGCATTGTTTTCTTTTCCTGCACCATTCTTTGTATATAAAAAAAAGAAACCAAAGGCTGATGATCAGTAATGAATAGATTCTGAAAGGTGAGTGTGTATCTGTGTGGTAATGGCTCTTATCAAGAAATCTTACTGCAGTCTTGGTTGGGGCAAACTTTTTTTTTTTCACAGAACTTCCCTGCCAGAATTAGGGTGCGTCTTTCACAATGCTGCGTCTTACCTGCCGCGAAATACGGTATATATATACACACAGTAGGTACCCACAGTATGCAAATTTATGGGCGGCAGAGGAGGTCGCTTACTAGGAATTTGCGTACTGTGAATACGTAAACTTAGGGGAAAAATTACATGTGGGTGGCACCCCCCTTCATCGGCAACCCTCGAGACTCCTTTCAGACATACGTATTGTACCGTACGGGGAAACTATCTAAGACATATTACCTAAGATAAAGTAAACCAACAAGATTATGGCTTTACTAAATCAACAAGGATATGGCGTAGCCAACAAGAATATGGCTGCTCACCTTAACCCAAGAGGACAACAGGCTTGATGGATTAAGAAGGGGATCCGGGGCACAGTGTTGCCAATTTAGCGGTTTTCATGCTAAATGTAGAGGTTTTGAAACCAGTCTGGCAGGAAGTTTTTTTGTTTTTACTCTATGTCTAGTTTATATATATATATATATATATATATATATATATATATATACAGTAAAATCTCAAATTTTGACAGTTTAGCATTCAGTGATTCGAATTTAGATGCATTTTGGAGTGGTCTGCCTACCTTGCTTTTCGATGCAAAATCCCGAATTTCGATGCTGTCACGGGCTTCATAAGCAGAAACAGTCATAGATCATCACCATCTTCAGGCCAATTACTAGGGTGTTGCAAGATAAACCATCCAAGAGGGTAAGGAGGAAGATGTTGACACTGCAGATGTCCAGATACTCAAGTATGATTTTCATTTTGAGGAATTTGGGTTGGATACCTCCACAGAGGAGGTTACTTCAACTAAGTGGTCCACCCCTGCCACACACCACCAACACCAGCCAGCCAAGTGATAATATTCCATAACCTAAGGTTAGTACTGTACTGTACAGTGTGCTGTAACTACATACTTTAATAAAACCTGTGACATGATACTGACAAATTGTAACAAATTTTGCTGTATTCTGCACTACAGTACAGTATGGCAATACAGTGCAGAACTACAGTTACTTAACCACATTTATAGTTCATAAAGTTTAGAGTGAGTGTGGGCAAAAAATCATGATTTTATGTAGTGAAGTTGGGAGGCCCTGGACCCAAATAGATTTTTCCCATAAGAAGCTCAGTTTAAGTTTCGATGTTTTGAATTTAGATGCGGTTTTTTGGTACATATGTCCATCGAAATTTGAGATTTTACTGTATATATATATTCCTGTCTGGCATTTTTGGGGGGTGATTTCCCCTAATGTGACAGATTTTACCAGTTTTAAGACCAGACTGATAGAATTTCCATTAGGCAACACTGCCGAGGCAGGGTGAGGCACCTAGTGTGCACCTCCTGCACTACCCACCACACCACCCAACACACCACCTTCCTCACCACTCTCGTCACCAGCACATTCGACATTTTCACTAGTTAATGCACTCACTTCGTTCATAAACCCCTTCAAAGTCTATTTCTGACACCTTAGACATTGCATCATCCTCTTGATCCTCCCCAGGGTATGGCTCTTCTGATGTTGAAGGGAGTGATTCCTTACTTTCTTGAGGCCTCAAGTAATGGGTGATGAGGGTTTGCATCCTTCTGTTAACCTCCTGGTTGTGCCTGTCTGTGTAGCAGCTGAAGGTTCTGTCCAGTGAAGTCATCACTTCCTCCACTTGCAACTGACAGCGTAGGCAACTGTTGTCGCTTCTTGTGATGGCAATGTCGCGTGCTCGGGGTAACTCCGAATTTGGGCCACTCTTAGCAGCCGTCTCACCTATTACGAGTTCAATTCACGTCACTTAAAAAATACACTAAAATTTCGGAAAAAAATAGGTCCTTGCGTACAATGAGGATCACGTACCGTGAGCTCACATACTTTGGGTACCTACTGTATATATATATATATATATTTATACAGTCAGATCCCTACTTATGAAGGATTAGCTTACGAAAAATCCTTAGATATGAAAAAAATTGTGTCTGTGCATGCGTGTGTGCGTGTGTCAGTCATAGCAAGGAAGGATGGGGTCAGGTGAAGACACTGACAAGGAGGTGAGGTGATAATTACACTTCAGGGAAGGGTAGGGTATAAGTGGAGGAGTGGACAATAGTGGGCTTTAATCTGGGTGGAGGAGCAAGAGAGAGAGAGAGAGAGAGAGGATAGCACAGAAGTAGGTATGGAGTAGAAAGGAGATGGGGTAGAAGGAAAGAACCTTGTGTCCATAGTAATTATGGGATTAGGGTTGGGTTGAAGAGGAGAGAGAGAATGAGAGAGAGGGGAGGGGAGGGAGGGAGTGGGAGAGAGAGAGAGAGAGAATAAGAATGATAGATGGACTTACGAAAAAAAACTAGTTACGAAAGACTTTCAAGAACCAATTATTTTTGTAAGTTGGAGACAGCCTGTATGTAATATATATATATATATATATATATATATATATATATGTAAGTTATCCCTCCAATATCCGACATAATGAAGCCATAGGCAGGTCCAGATAGTGGTCCTGTCCGGATATTGGGCCCCAGCTTATGGACTTGTACTTATGGACCCTAACTCAGAGAAACACCTATACAGCTCCCTCTGGACATGCATTGCACCTATTTAAGACCCAAATCACACCAATAAGGGACATAAAAGACTGAAATAAATGCAAAAGGACCATAAAATGAGGTTTTAGAGGTGAGTTTATACAATATTAAACATTCTGGGTACTTACAAGTCCCTGGCTCCTGGACTGGTTTGAACTGCCAGTTTGCAGTCCACAGTTGATCCTCTGCACTCTAAATTCTAATTTCTTAACACTGCACAACACTGTAAATTCCTGTGTGTTCTAGTGGTGAGGTATTGCAGTTTATTCACTGTTTATTCACAAAAAACAAGCACCTGTGGCTTGCACTGCTATGAGCATCTGCCCTCGATCAGAGTTAGGCTGTGACTGTTGATGATGGCAGGGTAACAGAGTTGCCAGATCGCAACACCCACATTACCAATCTCCTCAACTTTCATTACCAAATTTAACTTTACCAAATTCGTAAAGCTAGCATTTATTCTTCACTAATTATATATACAAGTGGAAATACATGTAATCACTCTCCATATAATTAACACCATGTTGATTATTTTCATGCTATGTAGGGTAGCAGATTAATCAGAGAGAGCAAACAATCCACCATCTCCATCCTGTGTATCCTCATACATGTGAAAAATCCATTTGGTAATGCATTATTCTGATTCATTACCGAATGAATTTTTCATTACCAAATTGGCCCACACTTGGTAATGAAAAATACCAAATGGCAACCCTGACAGGGGAGGGGGGAGGGGGAGGAAGGAAGGAAGGGGTGAAGGGACCTTGGTGTAACAGCTGTTCGGTGCCAGGCGGCAATTTCAAATGACAGGTGGGAAAAAAAGTCAGATTTTTTTCATTTTTTTTGCGGTTTTTGGCCCATTTTGGGAATATTGGCTCCCAGGACGATTATGTCCGGTTAGTGGGGATGTTCGGATATTGGGCATTCGGATATTAGAGGGATTACTATACAATACTACCTCGATATACGATACCCTTAGATGCGATACCCCGGCCTAACGATGGGGGTAGAAATTGCACCATACCTCTCCTAACGATGGCCAAACCTTGGTTTAATGATGGGTTTTGATTTTTCTTACCGATTTTGATCATATTTTAGACTTAAATTGTGTGTTTAGGTTCATTTATAAACTGCTTTTAGACTTCAGTGAATGTGTTTTAGCCACAGGTAGGGTGAACATTTTCATTTTGGGGTTCTGTTTATTAAGCTTGATTTTTTCCAAACTTATACAGTATTTGATGATATTCAGATTATATTTCTTGGTTTAAGTGAGTAATTTACAGGTGTTAGGCTTAGATTAGCATCCTTGACAGCTGTTAGGCCATTATGATTGCCTTTAAACCTGTTTTTGGGTGGGTTTTGGACTTGGTTTGGGGGGAAACCCAAGACTAGTAAACGGTCCACATTGAAATACATGTTAAAAATACCCCGATATACGATACCCCGCCTAACGATGGGGTTTTACCTAACCAATTAGATCATAAACCAGGGTATGCCTGTATATATATATATATATATATATATATATATATATATATATATATATACATGTATATAGGGGGAGGCAGTGGCTCAATCGGTAGAGAGTTGGCCTGCAGTCCTAACGGACCCGGGTTCAAATCCCGCTGGGGCAGGGAACAGTTTAAGGATTTGAATTTCATAAATATCAGACTTTACTGATCTACCAGAAGACCCACCGACATGTCGTAAAAATACCCCCATTAATACCAATACACCAGTCCTGTATGAGACAGCCCTAGCATGTATTCAGTATGGATGGTGGGTGTTAGCGCCGAAGTGGTGACATGTAGAGGTGTGCAGTACATAGGAGTACTACTGGGCCCTGAAAGCAGGCTGTGAAGCCTATGCCCAGAGTCGGTCACATAAAAAATATATATACAGTGCTCGTCAGAAGTATTCAGCGTTGTCCGCCGGGCGCGCAATACTTATGGCCCAAAAAGAATCACCCATTTTTGGGGGTAAGAATTGAGCCATAAGTTTGAGCTCCGAGCATGACGTCAAGGTAGCCTGAGGCCTTCTGACGCGCTGGTTGGTTCCCGCCTCAGTCGCCCACGGGCTGCCTGAGAGAGAGGAACTCCGCCGAGTGTCCCTCTCAAATTGCGCCATTTTTTACCGAGTGTCCCGCAGTGTTTTGGCCTTCAAAACTTTGTTATGGCACCTACCCGTGAACTATCGAGTGAAATCATATCCCAGATCATTGCTCTAAAGGAGGCAGGCCACCAGACAAAGGAAATTAGTGAATTGGTTGGTGTGGCACGATCGACAGTGCGTCGTTGGTGTGCGCGGTTTTGGGAGGAAAACAGTGGCGAAGTTCCCACAAAGAAACCGAGGTCTGGTAGGCCTAGGAAAACTTCCCCAAGGTCTGTTAATGTTTTAAAACGTGCAGTGGAGTTTAATCCTTGTGTGAGTGCAAGGAAAATTAAGGAGAGCAACCCGGAAGTGTTTGGTGAGGTGTCAGTGAGAACAGTGTCTCGTAGGGTGCATGAGCTTGGTTACACAAGTCACAGGCCTGTGAAAAAGCCTCTTCTCTCTAGCAGCCAGAGAATTCGTAGGCTTGCCTTTGCTAATAAATATCTAAATTGGGGTGAGGAGCAACGGTTGTCAGTGTTGTGGTCTGATGAGGCAACATTTAGTGTTACCTGTAACAGAGGAGCATGCAAAGGTAGTGACCCACTTGACCCACGGTATGTAGAAAGCACAGTTAAACATCCTGATTCACTCATGGTATGGGGTTGTTTCTCAGGGAAGGGTTTGGGGAAGCTTGTTGTACTTCCCAAGAACCTCAGAGTGAATCAGGATGTTTACCTGGAGCTTCTGTGTGATCATTTACCAGACTCCTTCGAGCTAACAGGTGCACGAGTGTTTCAGCAGGACAGTGCACCTGCTCACAAGGCCAAATCGGTCACCAATTGACTTCGTGACTGCGAGGTATCATTCATGACACACTGGCCAGGAAATAGCCCAGACCTCAACCCGATTGAAAACCTCTGGTACCTCGTAAAGAAGAGTCTCCAAGGGAAGGACGTGAGCTCTCTGCCTAAGCTGGAAGCCGCCATTCGTGACTCCTGGGACAAAATACCCCTCCAGCACCTCAGGAGCCTCGTCCTTTCATTTCCAAGATGTCTCAGGTCCGTGAAGAAACATAAAGGCTACCCTACGAAGCACTAAAGGTAAATAAAATGCATTATTTATATGTTTTTTCAATGTTGAAAGGTTTGTTTCTCAGGAGGGACGCAGGGCGCCCCATACTTCTGACGAGCACTGTACTGTATATATATTTATGGAGCCTTTGTGGTACAGTGGTAGAGTGTGTGTCTGGCACGCTGGTGGGCGGGGGTTCGCCTCCCCGCCAGAGTTGTAAAAACTTTGGGAAGCGTTCACCAAGCCACTGACCACTTTGGCGGACACAAGGGGTGCTGTGGTTGAACTAGTGTCACATACTAGTATGCTTGCACCCAGTCGGCTTAAGGCGGGCCGATTACACTTGGTTCACAGACTACACACGCATCCAAAGCCACTACAACACTACAATCACACTCACAAGCACTTCTCACCCTACATACAGTCTCTACCAGACAGCCTAAGCCACTAGGTAGAGATACATTGGCTGTATCGTCCCTGCTTCGGTAGGGATAGGCCGGTCCTGTAGTGGACCTTAACAGCTGATGATGATGATGATGATATATATTTATATATGTATGTATGTAGGCAAAAAGATATAAACCATACTGTAGGTGCCACAAGCTGTCGGGGCACTGGATCTCAGACTGCAAAACAGTTGGAAGGAATTGGTTTCTGTTTTTAAGTCTGGGGAAGGGCAAGCCATGACAAAGAACAATCTACCATAAATAAAGCCAAGTCTAAAGTGCACGGAGGACGTTTGATTGGAAATAAGTGTATCTTGATACCCACTTTTTGTGAAGATCAAATCATTTCATTATTCTTAGTCACAGACTCTCCAGTGAATTTAATAACACGAGGAATTAGAGAGGATTTTTAGAAATAAGAAGACAGTAACTTTCTTGGAGGAATCTGATTTAGATTTATATGCTGTAGATGGCAAACAAATAACTGTAAAGGGTATGATACAGTTAGACATCAGTTTCTCAGAGACTATGAGACCAGTCTCTGCTATTTTCTATATACAGTAATCACTTCAATATCCAACGTAATAGGGCCATAGGCAGGTCTGGATAGTGGTCCTGTCCGGATATTGGGCCCCAGCTTATGGACCCTAACTCAGAGAAACACCTATACAACTCCCTCTGGACATGCATAGCACCTATTTAAGACCCAAATCATACCAATAGGGCACATAAATGACTGAAATAAATGCAAAAGAAGCATAAAATGAGGGTTTTGAGGTAGGTTCATACAATATTAAACATTCTGGTTACTGGCTCCTGGACTGGTACTTATGGACCCTAACCTAGCCTAACTCAGAAAAACACCTTCCTACTGCACATGCATAGCTCCTAACACCCTGTTCACACCAATAAAGGACATTAAAGAGTGAAATGAGGTGTTTGAGGTAAGTATAGTATGGAAAAAAGTACAGTATGAAACATTCTGCCTACTTACAGCAAGTCATTGGCCATCTCGATGAATAACCGCCTCCTCTTGGACTCTGACAGTAAGAAGGATTTCCTGAAGCACTTCCAGTACACTGTTCATGAAGTCTTGCACTGAACTTAGTCAATCGCACTCAGAAGTCCATTCTCTTCACAGTGCGCTCTCTTGTCTAACTTATGCTCCATTGTAACTTACTAAGTGTTGCACTCTGCACTTTAACTTTTCCCACTCTTCTAACCATTTTCTAAAGCAAGAACAAACAAGTCTATTTACGTTAAATTTTGTTCCAAATTTGTCTTTTCACTCACAACTGTAAATCCTTAACACAACGCACTGTTTTTTTCACTGCACAACACTGTAAATTCCTGTGTGGTCTTGCTGTTTAATCATTGTCAGAGTCCGAGAGTATCACTGGCAGGTGACCTAGGGGTGCGTCGCTGGGTCGTGGTGATGGCGTACCCACTGCAGACAACTCTGAAGATAGACGCAAACTCACGTCGAGCGGTGACTCCACCGTGGCTGATGTGCTGGGCTGTGGCTCAGAGCATGAGGGCCTGTCTAGGGGAGGCAACGGAGTGGAGCCAGGGCTGGGCACAACGGGGGTCATGGGCCTGAAAAAACTGTCAATGGTTGATTGACGCAAGGAATGACGATTCTGATGATTGATGATGCGCTGTCTGAAAGCACGCACTTCCTCCACAAGTCCCAAGGGTCCCATCTCCCTGTTGCAGTCCGGGTGTTCCAGGTAGTCGAGAATGAACTCTAGGTGTTCCCGGAGTGCGCTCAGCTTGGGAATGGCTGGAGTAGTGTCATGCTGAGAGGAGTCCTCATCATCGTCACCGTCCTCGTCGGAATCTTCCAGCTGGGTACTGACACCTGCAACTGAAGATGCGATCTCGATATCAGACAATGTCTGATACCCAGGATCGCCCTCGTCGTCATCTAACCACTCACGCACATCGTCCACATCAACATCGTCGCCATGCGTATGTAGCCGTGCATGGAAGTCATCCACGTCAAACCCTAGAAAATCGTACTCCACATCCATTCCGAGAAGCAAACAAGACCAACCATTTTCTAGAGTCTTGACAGGGAGTTCCTTCCATGCACTGGCCCAGTTGTAGATGGCAGACTTGATGTTGTAGCGGCGAAGGTTTTTCAAAGTCTGCTGGCCTCGCGTGTCCCGTCCCTCCCTGCGCTCGTCCTCGTCCTCGAGAACAACCATCACCTCATCCAGGAACTTCCGTCGGTATAGGCGCTTTGTTACCACGATCACTCCTTGGTCCATTGGTTGGATGAGAGCAGTCAAATTAGGTGGCAGAAACATGCACCTAATGCGCCCATTCTCAGCCACCAAGTCCTTGTCGCACGGGTGGGCAGGTGCATGGTCGAGGAGAAGGAGGGCCTTTACCTGGTCGCGCGGGATTCCCAGTTTCTTCGTCTGGTAATTGATGACCTCCTTGACGAAGTGGCGGTGGAACCAGTCTCTGAAGCTCTGGGCTGTAAACCATGCCTTCAAAGAATGGTACCAGACGACAGGAAGGACATCCATCACCCCACGAAGACACCGAGGCTGCTTTGCACGACCAACAATAACGGGCTTAAGCCGGTGCATGCCATTAGCATTGGCACAACACAAAGCAGATATCCATTGCTTGGAAAGCTTGTGGCCAGGTACACGCTTCTCCATCTCCTCGGCTAGAGTGTTCGTTGGCAAAGAGCGATAGAATAAACCAGTTTCGTCAGCATTGTAGACTTGACCGAGAGTGAGGCCCTCCCTGTCGATCAAGCCCTTCACCTTGTGCCGAAACTCGTCAACTCCATCCTCGCTAGCGTCCAAAGCTTCGCCATGAGCTTTACGGTTGGTAAGGCCATGCCGTAACTTGAATGTGAAGAGCCAACCCTCGGATGCCTTGAAGTCTAGGGCGTCGTGAAGCCTTGCGAACTTCTCAGCAGCAGCCTTCAGCTCCGTACCACATACCATCACACCAGCAGCACGTTGCTGTCGATACCAAATCAACGTGGAGCGGTCGACTTCAGCAAACTTGGGAGTAAACATCACCTTCCTCTCCACTTTGCATTTGCTTCTCGACGAGAAGTCAGCCGTGTACTGCATGAGTTTGTCTCGGGATCTCTTGATATCGAACAAAGTAGATTGGGCCAGGTTGAACTCGCGGAGGATGCAGGAAGAAGACCACCCCGCATCTACTTTCTCCAATATCTCCCGTTTCTTCTCCAGAGTCAACACCACTCTCTTCCTCTTCTCAGGCGGCGGGGCCATCATCACACACACTAATAAGAGGCACGAGAGCAGCAGGAGTGCCTGCAGCAGGTAAGGAACCACCACAAAGCGAGCACATGGTCAGCCATGACGATGAGCATGCACTCGCGGCGAGAGACAGGCGGAAAGTGGGGAGGATGCAGGGGCACTCTATCGGACGTCGGAGGAATGACACGGCACAACAAAGCTGTCCCACGTGGCGCGCGCCAAGTTCAAATTTTGCGGTTTTCGGACCATTTTGGGAATATTGAATCCTGGAACGATTATGTCCGGTTAGTGGGGATGTTCGGATATTGGGCGTTCGGGTATTAGAGGGATTACTTAGAAAAGTTAGCAATAAGATCTAACATGTTATTACTTTTGAGGGCTATGAGGACAGAAAATATAATTTTACTCCCACACATGAATGGGATAGATTGCAAAAATGAATTCATTGAGGTATTACAATCAGAATTATCACCCATCAATAGTAGGTAATCAAAAGGAGTTGGAACAATCAAACGACTTAGTAAAAATAATCAATCGGACGAGGGTACACCTGCACTCATACCAGCCCTCCCAGCCCCCCCATCCCCTCTGCCTAGAGACAGATGTGAAAGTAAAGCAGCAGTGCTCCTGCCCATCGCACCAGTGATGTAGTTATTCTGCCTAACTCATATATGAAAGTCACCATAAAGAGTAAATTGAAGGATACTACTATTCTTGTCTTAGAAGAATCGTGTAGAGTGAAAGGACTCTCGGTGGAAAACGTATTATACCAGGTGAATAACGATGGGGAAACTCATGTGTTCCTAATTAATCAGATGAATGGGGAAGTACAGATAAAAAAGGGGACTTGTCTATGCAGATTAGAGACATGTCCCGGTCCTATAAGTGAAAAAGGCATAGCTGGAACTTCAAGTAAGATAAAAATCTATGGACAGAGAATGCATAAAGGCGAATTTGATTCACTCAGGACAATTTGATGTTGAAAATGATCAAGATTTATTACAGAAACATTGACAAACTGTAGCATTATCTGGAGAATAATTAGGGTGTATTAACCTGATTAAACATAAGATTAACGGACACACAACCAATATATGTACCAATGTGTGGAGTATTGCATTCACAATGTACCCTTGCAAATCAATATGTTGAGGAAATGCTAAAACTGGGTATTATTGAGCCATCTGTCTCCCCCTGGAATGCCCCATTATACTGTAGTGCACTCACATAACTCACAGACTTCTAACTCACGAATTATGTAACTCATGGTGTCCTTATCTAAGTCACCATTATCACCAAAGTCACGGAAAATGCTTTAACTCGCGTTTTTCCACTAGAAAATGGTTTATTTCTGAGGAGATGTTTAACTCAGCGGTATTGTAGCTGCAACTCGCGACTGGAAGCCAATCAAATTTAAGCACACAGTCCTTGTGATTGTGCAGCCAATCAGAACAATGCTTTCTCCACCCACGTCACCTACACCTAGTGGCCAGTACTGCAACTAGGCTAGTGTGCCGAAACCGCTACCTGTCTCTCGTCGACATAAGCATTGTCATCAGTAGGATTTAGGTAAATGCTTTTCTGTATTTTTTACTATCATACAAGGATATGTAATGTCTTTTAATATTGTTTATTATCATTATAAGATATGCAGTACATATTGCTGAGACAGGATGTTAGTGTTAAGTGGTGTTGAGGGGGGTTCCGTTAATGTTATACTCGGCTACCTGACTCCATGGTAGAATCTAATATATTTTTCCCCATAAAGTGTGTTTTTTTTAACTCACATTTTTCCAACTCACGGCATGAGTTCAGAAGGAAATTACAGTGAGTTAGGCAAGTGCAGTGTATTTTTCATGCCCAAATGAAACTGAAAAATGCGTGCGGTAGTAGATTACGTTAAACCCTCTTCATGCATAAAATGATCCACAGGTATACATGGCAAGTGATGAGAAGGGTGGGTGGTGAACTGAATGAAAGGAAGGCAATGATTGATTGTGTGTGTGGATGAAAGGATGTGAAGATGTGTAATGGATGCAAGAGCTTATAGAGGTTGGGGGAGTGGACTTTCTGACCACTACCTGGTGGTGGCCAGAATTAGGATCCAAGTAAGATGGAGGAATAGAAGGGAAAGACGAGAGGAAGGAGTAGTTGCAAGGAGAGTGGAAAGGTTACAAGAGGATGAGAAAAAGGCAGAGTATAAGAGAGAAGTGGAGGAACAATTGGGGAAATATGGATTGGAGCAGATGGGGGATGTGGAAGTTGTGTGCAGGATATTTACAGAATAAATATGTGCAGCATGTGATGTGGTGTGTGGGGTGAAGAGAAGACGGAGGGGGGGGTGCAAGGAACAGTGTGGTGGACTGAAGAGGTGAGACAGGCTGTGGCACAAAAGAATAAAGCATACAATGAATGGATGAGCAATAGGGGCGTGGAATAAGTTGAGAGGCGGAAGAGAGAGTTATATGTAGAAAGAAAGAGAGAGGTGAAAAGATTAGTAAGAGAGAGTAAGAAGTGAGTGGATGAGGAATTTGAGTGTAAAGTGGAAGGACTGTAAGAAAATATTCTGGAAAGAGGTGAAGAGAGTAAGACAGGGTGGAAATGAAGTTAGCAGGGGAGTGAAAGATAAAAATGGTAGATTACTCGTGGAGAAGGAAAAACAGTGAGCAGATGGAGAGAACACTTTAAGGAATTGTTGAACATACAGGATGGAAGTAATGCGAGTATAAGTGGCAGGGGAATGGCTGGGAGAAGGAGGGAGGTGAGAAGACAGGAAGAAATCAGTAGGATAGAACTTGTGGAAGCAATGAAGAAAGTTAAATTGGGGAAAGCCCCAGGAATTGATGGAGTGTGTGGTGAAATGCTGAAGTATGGGGGAGAGATAGTAGTAGAATGGATGTGGAAGATGTGCAGATTGGCCTGGGAGGAAGGTAGAGCCCCAGAGGATTGGAAGTCAGGTATAATTATTCCCTTGTACAAAGGAAAAGGGGAAAAAGAAGTGTGTGGTATTCATAGGAGCATTTGTCTTCTTAGTATAATAGGAAAAGTGTATGGTTGGATACTTATTGACAGAGTTAGAGAAAGAACAGAGGAATTAGTTGGAGAAGAACAGGGAGGCTTTAGGAAGGGAAGAGGTTGTGTAGATCAGATATTCATTCTTAGATCTTTAGTGGAAAAGTTTTTAGAGAAGGGAAAGAAGTTGTATGCGGCTTTCATGGATTTGGAGAAAGCATATGACAGGGTGGATAGACAAGGATTGTGGAAAGTATTAAGAATATATGGAGTAGATGGGAAGTTGTTGAATGCTGTGAAGAGTATGTATGATGGTGCTAAGGCTGCAGTGCGTGTGGATGATGAACTAAGTGAATTTTTCTCTTTGGAGGTTGGGTTGAAACAGGGATGTGTCATGTCTCCATGGTTGTTCAATCTTTTCATGGATGGGGTAATTAAAGAGGTACAAGGTAGGGTAGCGGATGTTGGAGTGGCCCTGGTGGGAGAGGATAGTGTTTGGAAACTCCCTGCACTGTTGTTTGCAGATGATACTGTGTTGTTGAGTGAAGACGAAGGGGAGCTGCAAGGCTTGGTGGATGAGTTTGGGAGAGTGTGTAAGAAACGGAATCTAAAGGTGAATGTAGGGAAGAGTAAAGTGATGGTCTTTGAGAGAGGTGAAGTCAGTGAATGTACAGCGAGGTTGGATGGTGAGGATTTGGAAAATGTGAGTACATTTAAGTACTTGGGTAGTGTGATGAGTAAGGATGGAGGTTTGGAGGGTGAAGTGCTTGAAAGGGTACAGCAGGGAAGAAAGGTTGCTGGTACTTTGAAATCAGTGATAAGAAACAGGGAAGTGAGCATGGAAGTGAAAATGTTACTACATGACAGTATTGTGATACCAACTCTAACATATGGAAGTGAGGCTTGGACATTGTTGGAAGGACACAAGTCAAGAGTGAGAGCAATGGAAATGAGTTATTTAAGAGGAGCTTGTGGAGTCACATGGAGAGACAGGCTGATGAATGGGGATATAAAGGAGCATTGTGTTGTGGATGTGGATGTGATAGGAAGCGTTATGAGGAACACACTGAGGTGGTTTGGCCATGTGGAGAGGATGGAGGGTGAAAGACTGACGAAGAGAGTGTATGTGAGTGAGGTGGAGGGGGGAAGAGGGAGGGGGAGGCCGAGGATGAGATGGAGGGATGGGGTGGGGAGGTATGTGAGAGAGGGGGATTTTGAGTTGGGAGCAGGGGAGTGAAATGGCGGGGGACAGGGCGACTTGGAGGCGATTTGTTTGTGGCCACCCCAAACGGGATTGAGGTGTCTGGCAATAGGTAGATAGATAGACATAATCCCAGACCAGTTTCCTGTGCCATTGTTAAGTGACGTCTTGCAAAATGTTGGTCCAGAAAGTAATGTATTTTCCACAATCGGTTTGCTTAAAATCTACTATCAAGTAAGCCTTGATCGAGAATCACGCATATATACTGCTTTCTCCACAAATACAGGGCATTGCCAATATAAACGAATGCTGATGGGGTTAAGGATAGCGCCCGGCACATTTCAAAGATTAATGAATTACGTATTACCTGGAATGCTAGGAAAGGGAATATTTGTCTATCAGGATGACATCATAATTGCAACACAAACAATAGATGAATACAGAAATTAGACCAGCTCCAACATAAGCTGGCTGATGCTGGTTTAAAAATTAAGCTGTCTAAATGCAAATTTTGCTTTATGGAAATAAAACCCTTAGGCCAAAGACTAGAAGCAGAAGGGAGATAGAAGAGAGAAGGAGACAGGAGAGCTAGCAAGAAGGGGGTCTAGACTCTGGAAAGAGAAGCACTATGGGATAAAAGGGGTCAGGCTCGCGAAGTTAACTTAGCGTAAATTTTGAGATATCCTCTTGAACAAAGTACAAACCCCAGTACTAATCTTTATCCATCTCCTGTCATCGACTACAAGTAAGCTGAGGTTATCTCCTACAGATCTACTCACTGATTACTACGGCACTGCCACGACTACAATACAATCAATTACAAGTCTGATATATTATTTTGGTGGCAGCAGTGGTATATATATATATATATATGTATATATATAGATATATATTAGTAAAAATTCAGTTATTCGGCAGCTGATAATTCAGTAGATCTGATATTTTGGCAGTTTTTGAGAAATAGTTCCATTTAAGAAAGTCTTTGATTGTTTGCCAGACACTCGGAATCATCTTGGCACTCTAGGAAGTGTTATCTGTGACTTGTAGGCTTACTGTTTCATTACATTTGTATATGTTCACTAGTTTATATATTTTTTCAGATTCAGGTATAATACTATATTGATTATAATATTGCACAATATCATACAATACAGTAAATACCCCCCCAAATTAGCGAGGGTTACGTTCCAAGCCCCCTCACTAATTCTTGATATTTGCTAATTCTTGATACCTTCTTGAAAATTATATTTACCTCTAATTGCGTAGCCCATGAACCACTGATACTGTAATGCATTACCCATAAATAAACCTTGCTTGTTAAGTCGGTTTCCCCATCATTTGTAGCAATACAGCTGTGACAGCTTTTGTTTCATTCCTCAGCCTAATGGTGGAAGGGACTGTCCTAAGTGTTTAACTAAACCTAACCTAACCGAGTTTAACTGTACATAACAATTTAACAAAACCTAACCTAACCAAAAGTCGGAAAAATACATAAACTGGAGGAATATGAATTGGTAAGGTCTTTCTGCTGAAAGTTTAATGTACATTTATTTGTGCTCATTCTTTTGTTCATTTTTGTGTTTATATGGAAAGAGAGAGTATTGTTGCAAACAGTAATGTATTCTGTTAATCTCTCATTAACCCCCAGCATTGAACAACCCTTTACAATACCGGTGTCAGTGACATTGAGTTAGTGTGAGCTATAGAAAAACGTGAATTATTATAGGAAGGGAACGAAGGTCACTGGTATGTTTACACGACTCTACACTATGATCCCAAGCAGTCAGGCGGTCGCATAATCTCAGATGTTTTCGCCCATATGGTAAATGCACTGTATCTTTATAATTTCTTCCATGAATCATAGCGAATCATAGCCTGGGTTGAGAAAGCTAAATAACAGACTGCTAGGTGCACAAGACGATTCTCTTCACATCTTTAACCAGCCCCATCCCGACGTTTTCTGGGCAGTGGTACGCCCCAGTACCGACATTTTTGGACCTTTTTATTTTTGGCTCAAACATCCGCTTTTGGTGAGAAACATCGAAAATTCATAGAGAAATTGCTCACCTGAGGTTTAAAATACTCGATCCAGGTAGGAGTACCTCCTTACCTTACAGGGTTTTCTATCAGGCTGGCTGCAAAGAAAACGAGTTCTATGGGAGGATAACTATTCTACACCACTCATAAACGGTATTTATTTATTTATTTGGTACGAATTTATATGTAGTACGAGAGTATATTGGTTTTCAAACGGTAATAGGCATTATAAGCATTGTTTCACTCACTAACTCATCACCATTCCTGACCTTTTTTTGCCACATTACCTGATCATCATTTCAGACTTTCTTCCTCAAATGTTTGTCCTTTACATTGTCATCGATTGGAAAATCACTCTGGCCCTGAATTTCATACCATGGCATGACATGGCTTTACTGGCCAGGTCACTGATAACAGGTGAATTGCTGAGAAAAGGTCATGCAGGGGGGGGGGAGGTCATGCTGGGTAAGGCATTGTCCCTGCCTGGCATCTTGTAGAGGAAGGTGTCCCGTGTATACGTGCCAAAAATCACGCGAAAATTGAAAATTGTGCAAATTAGGGACCTTGCAATGTTGCCTCATTAATTTACGTCTCCGGGATATGAGTGCACATCATGTGAGGACGTGAATTCACGTCTCCGGGACGGGGCATGTTAAGAAAAATAAATTGAGTTCAGAAAAATGGAAGAAACTGTACGTACTGAAAGAGGGATGAAATTTCTTCCATTTAATTTTCTTAAAGATGTGAAAAGAATTGTCTGGCACACCTAGCAATGTGTTATTTAGCTTTGTAAACCCCAGGCTATGATTCACAGAAGTCATAAAGTTACGGTGCATTTACCATATGAAGGAAAACATCTGAGATTAAGTGACTGCCTGACTGCTTGGGATTGTAGTATAGAGTCATGTAAACATACCAGTGACCTTCGTTCCTTTTTGATAATTGTTCACGTTTTTTTATGGCTCACACTAACTCAACATCATTGATGCCGGTACTGTAAAGGGTTGTTCAGTGCCGGTGGTTATTAAGGGGATAATAGAATAGCCTACATTACTGTTTACATCAATACTCTTTTTCACAAATAAACACAAAAACGAACAAAAGCATGAGCAATAAATGTACGTTTAACTTTCATCAGAAAGACTTTACCAATTCATATTCCTCCGATTATTTTATGTATTTTTCCGACCTTTATTTTGTGTTTAGAGAAAGTACTGTATATAGAACTGACTCCAAATACATTTGTAATAATATAAGTACCGATGACAGTGTTCAACAATACAAATGATGTACTAAGCGGGTAGGTAATATTTTGTATCATTTTGGCCTTCCAGGAAGTGCTAGCTGTGACTTGTAGGCCTACTGTGTCATTACACTTGTACAGTATATATTCACTGAGGTGCAGGAGGGGTATATTGTCCCAGGAGTCACGAATGGCGGCAGCCAGCTTCAGCAGAGAGCTCATGTCCTTCCCTTGGAGATTCTACTTTACAAGGTACCAGAGGTTTTCTGTCGGGTTGAGGTCTGGGCTATTGCCTGGCCAGTCTTTCATGAAGGATGCCTCGCAGTCACGAAGCCAGTTGGTGACCGATTTGGCTTTATGAGCAGCTGCACCGTCCTGCTGAAACACTCGTGCACCTGTGAGCTTGAAGGACTCAGGTAAATGATCACAAAGAAGCTCCAGGTAAACGTCCTGATTCACTCTGCAGTTCTTGGGAAGCACAACAAGCTTCCCCAAACCCTTCCCAGAGAAACAACCCCATACCATAAGTGAATCGGGGTGTTTAACCCCGGGGTCAAGCGGGTCACTACCTCTGCGCCGGTACACGCGCGCTCCTTGATTACAGGTAACATTAAACGTTGCCTCATCAGACCACAACACTGACAACCATTGGTCCTCACCCCAGGTAAGGTACGTGTTAGCAAAGGCAAGCCTATGAAGTTGCTGGTAACGTGTAAGAAGAGGCTTTCTCACAGGCCTTTGACTTGTGTAACCAAGTTCATGGACTCTTCGAGACACCGTGCGCACTGAAACCTCACCAAACACTTCCGGGTTGCTCTCTTTAATTTTCCTTGCACTCACACGAGGATTAGACTCCACTGCACGTTTTAAAACATTAACAGACCTCGGGGAAGTTTTCCAGGGCCTACCAGACCGCAGTTTCTTTGTTGGAACATCACCATTTTCCACTCAAAAATGGGCACACCACTTACGCACTGACGATCAAGCCACACCAACCAAATCACTAATTTCCTTCGTGGGGTGGCCTGCCTCCTTTAGAGCAATGATCTGTGATATGATTTCACTCTAAAGTTCACGGGTAGGGGCTATAACAAAGTGCCGAAAGCCAAAGCGCTGCGGGACACTAGGTAAAAAATGGCGCAAGAAGAGAGGGAGGCACAGCGGAGTTCCTCTCTCTCACACAACCTGTAGGCAACTGAGGCGGGAGCCAACCAGCGTGCGGTAAGGCCTCAAGCTACTGTGACGTCATGTTAGCGACCCAAACATCTGGCTCAATTTTTAGTACCAAAAACGGGTGATTCTTTTTTCGCCAAAATTATTGCGCTCCCTGCCATAGGCGCTCAATACTTCTGACGAGCACTGTATATATATATATATATACTGTATACAGTAAGGTCCCGGGTTACGTCAGAGTTCCGTTCCTGAGACATGACGTAAGCTGATTTTGAACGTAACTCGAGTTTTATACTGTATAAGTACGTCGTATGATTATACTTACCGCAATGCATCTTACAGATTTTTCAACCATACATTGCATACTATACATGTAATAATCTTATAACAGGTACGTATAAGAAACATAGTCTTTTGAACTGATGATATTTATTGAATAAAATATAAGTTGTACTAGCTAAGAGTCTTCGTCACAGTAGCTCACTCGCTGCGGTAACAGCACTTCTCATCGTCATGGCAGCAGAGTTACGCCACCACTGCCTCACCCACAACTGAGTCTGGCTGCCGCTCCCTCACTCTCCCGTCCTTACACACGTGCACACTGCCAACACACATTTTATTCCTATATTCAAGCACTTTTCATACTTCATCATACAATAAAGTTTACTGTAAATTAATGCCATAAAATATGAAATAACATTACCAGCACGATAATGTAAGCATTTCTAACATCAAGTTTGATGTTTTTTTTTTTTTTTTCCTCACTTGGACAGCAAAATTATTTCAGTGATAAAATGACCGATTACTGTATGGCACTGTAATAAAAGATGCATACTATGTGTCACTACATACCTTCTGACATCAACTTGACTCGTTACTGGGGTTGCGATGTGGAAGGCACTGCATCAGGGGAGTCAGGGACCGGAGCAGGGGAGTCCAGGGCTGAAGCAGGGGAGTCCGGGGCTGAATCAGGGGAGTCAGGGGCTGAAGATAGGGAGTCAGGGGTTGACGATGAGGATGAGGCAGCAACTGGTGGTGAAGTTGTGGCTCGGTGTTCAGTTCGCTTGAAAAACTGGAGAATTGAAGACTGCTTGGCGGCATATTTCTTTTCGTCATAGATTTGACGATAACAGAACACTGCATCCTCAATTCCCCTTTACACTTTGGCAAACCTCTCTGCATTTGGGTCCTGATCTTCAAATGCAGCCATTGCTTTTTCTAGGAAGTCGAAAGCATTTGCCATTTCCTTAATCTTAAACTGTCTTAGCGGTTCTGCCTCATCACTTTTTTCATTTTCCGTTTGCTTTCCTAGGTATAGCAAGTCTTCATTACTCAGCTCTTGATCATGTGAATCAACAAGTTCATGTACATCACTCTCGTCTATGTCCAGATTTAAATCATTTCCAATTTTCACACAGTTGCGCTTGACTTCATTTATACTGTCTTCATCAAATCCTTTAAAGTCATTTACAAGGTTAGGACACACTTTTTTCCACACTCCGTGCATATTTGTCTCAGTCACTTCAGCCCAACATTCTCCAATATTCTTAACTGCCTTATAGATGTTGAAATCTTTCCAGAATTCTTTGAGTGTTACTTTACCATTTTCTGTTGCTCGTATTGCCTGTCTGAATGTTTTTCTCAGGTAGTAAGCCTTGAATGCTCTTATTACACCTTGGTCCATGGGTTGTAGGATTGATGTTGTGTTTGGTGGCATAAACACAACTTTTACATTAGGGTGCAACTCTGTCAGGCTCGAAGGATGACCAGGAGCATTATCAATAATGAGAAGAGCTTTGAATGGCAGATTCTTCACAGCACAATACCGTTCAACCTCTGGCACGAAACACTTTGAAAACCAGTCAATGAAAATTGCACTAGTCACCCAAGCCTTTAAATTACTTTTCCAATAAACTGGTAGGCTAGCTTTAAGGATCCCCTTAAGAGCTCTTGGATTTTCGGAGTGGTACACGAGTAGCGGTTTAAGCTTGAAATCGCCTGCACAGTTTCCCCCCAAAAGTAGCGTTAGGCGCTCTTTGGATGCTTTGTGACCTGGCATGGTTTTTTCTTCTTTAGCGATATAGGTTCTGTTAGGCATTCGTTTCCAGTTTAGTCCCGTTTCATCAACATTAAAAATAAGTTCTGGAATGTAGCCTTCCTTCTCAATCAACTCCTCCAACTCTTTAACGAATGTTTTTGCTGCTTCGTCATCTGCACTGGCTGCTTCTCCGAAAATTCTTCTGCTGGTTAGGTTTGCTCGAGCCCTGAAACGAGTAAACCAACCTTTTGATGCCACAAATGTCTCGTTGGTCTCACTTTCTTCACTTTTTTCTTTCTTAAGGTCTTGGTAAAGTGTGCGTTCTTTTTCACAGATTAACTGTTCACTCAGAGGCATGCACCGTTGATTATTGTCCTCAATCCACAGCATTAGCATCCGTTCCATCTCAATCAACAGTCCCGATCTTTGCTTTGTAATCACAGTTGATTGCATGGGAGTTGCACCTTTAACGTGAGTCAAGATACGTTCCTTGTCTTTGAGGATTGTAGCTACGGTAGTACGGCTCATCCCTAGCGCACGCCCGATTGCTGATGCCTTTTCTCCTTTCTCATTACGCTTAATAATATCGACTTTTTCACGTAATGTGATGGTCTTGCGTTTCTTGGAGTCGTTATGGTCACCAGGAAGCTGTCTCTTAGGCATCATGGAATCAGGATGGCAAAAAACACAAGAAAATGACAGTATCACTGTATCAGGCGGTGGTAGCAGTGAGACTGAGAGCGATTGTTGGTAGTCAAGCATGAGGCGGGAAAACTCCAGAGACATCTCGCGGTACAGAGCAACACTTTAAAACCCGCGCTTTACGTATTTTTTCTTTATTTTCTTATATTTTAAAATTTCCTCTCACGGACTGACTGTCGTAACCTTGAATTGATGTAAGTCGATACTGACGTAACCCGGGACCTTACTGTATATATATATATATATATATATATATATATATATATATATATATATATATATACAGGTAAGCCCTTAATTCACGCGAACTTTTTTCACACGATTTCGGTTATCCACGAATTTTTCATACAATAATTAAAATATAAAATTATAGTATTCAAATAAATAATTTTAATATACAAGAGAAATAAACAAAATATAAAAATGCCTACTTGCTGACCTTGTGCATACATATATGTGTGTGTGTGTGTGTGTGTCTGTGTGTGGGAGGTCGGTCTACCATGCACCACAGAGTCAGTTTGAATCCGACGGTTGAAATATGCGTGACTTGCGAATCGTTATTTGTGGCTTATTTTTCCGCCTTCCAGTGATTGCTTGCCTTGTCTGCCAACATGGGGCCTAAGCGTAGTGCTAGTGATGCATGTGGTAACACACCAAAACGGACTAGTAAAGTGATGTTGCTAACAGAGAAAGTTAAAGTGTTGGACAAACTTAATGGAGGAATGTTGGCGACAGTTCTCCGTCATTTATTTACATACTAGTTTATTTAGCATGTACAATGCACTAGTTTTTTACTTATATGAATTATAAAATCCCTCTGGAAGTTAGTTACTAAAGTATTAATTAATTGATAATAAGTATATTTGTAGAATGACAGGAAATCGTCCTTGTTTTGATGGTAAATTGACTTCGTGGTGAATTGTCTTGGAACCGTGTGTTTGGGGTGAGTCAACTGTTCTTACAATAAAGAAGGCAGAATGTACAATACGGGAGGCAGTTAGGGCTAGTGTACCAGACTGTGCTGAAGTGTCTCCACCTACGCCTGTGAACTGGCTCGGAACCGTATGTTTGGGGTGAATGAGTCAACTGTTTGGACAATAAAGAAGGCAGAATGTAGCATATGGGAGGAGTGAGGGCTTGTGCACCAGACTGTTCAAGTGTCTCCACCTACGCCTGTGCTTGTCAGGTTTCAGTGTTAAATTTCTTACATTTCTGTTGTTTTTCATACTTTATGCTAGTTTATAAGGTGTATGTACATAAACAGTATTATTCAGATGTAATATACAGGTAAGCCCTTAATTCACACGAGGGTTAGGTTCCCAGACCCTTCGCATATGTGGTAAATTCGCGTATATGTTCTGCCCTTGTATGCACATAATTACGCATGTCTGTACGTATATTACATCTGAATAATACTGTTTATGCATTACATACACCTTATAACCTAGCATAAAGTATTATAAAGAACAAAAATGTAAGAAATTTAAAACTTAAACCTGACAAGCACAGGCGTAGGTGGAGACACTTCAGCAGTCTGGTGCACTAGCCCTCACTGCTTCCCGTATGCTACATTCTGCCTTCTTTATTGTATGAACAGTTGACTCATTCACCCCAAACATGCGGTTCCAAGACAATTCACAGACGTAGGTAGAGACACTTTAGCACAGTCTGGTGCACTGGTCCGCACTGCCTTCCGTATGCTACGTTCTCCTTCTTTATTGTATGAACAGTTGACACCCCAAACATACGGTTCTGAGACAATTCACCATCAAGTCAATTCACCGTCAAAACATGGACAATTCCCCGTCATTCTATTAATATACTTATTATTGATTAATTAATACTTTAATAACTAATTTTCTGGGGGATTTTATAACTCATATAAGTAAAAAACTAGTGTACTGTACTTGCTAAATAAACTGGTATGTAAATAAATGACGGGGAATCATCCTGACAGAGAATTGTCGCCGACATTCCACCCTGAAGTTTGTCCAACACTTTACCTTTGTCAGTGACACCACTTTACCAGCCCGCTTTGGTGTGTTACCATATGCATCACTAGCACTACGCTTAGGCCCCATGTTGGCAGACAAGGCAAGCAATCACTGGAAGGCAGAAAAATAAGCCACAAATAATGATTCTCGATCTTGAGTCACGCATGATTCGACCGTCGGATTCAAACTGACCGTGTGGTGCGTGGTAGACCGACCTCCCAGGCTCCCACACACACATACATATATGTGTGCACATGGGCAGCAGGTAGGCATTTTCTATATTTTATTTATTTCTCTTGAATATTGAAATTACTTATTTGAATACTATAGTTTTGTTTTAATTATTGTACGAAAAATTTGTGGATAACCGAAATCGCGTGAAAAAAGTTTGCTTGAATTAAGGGATAACCTGTACTTAGTAGACATGCATAATTACGTGCACACAAGGGCAGAACATATACGTGAATTTACCACATACGCGAAGGGTCTGGGAACGTAACCCTCGCGTGAATTAAGGGCTTATCTGTATATGCAGTATATATATATATATATATACAGTATATATATATTTATATATATATATATATATATATACATAAAGTATACAGTGGGCTCGCATAGTACGCGAGAGATTGGGTGGTGCACGCACTCGCGCACTGGGAATTCGCGTACTAGGAATACATAAATAATCTTATGGGAATAATCACATATGGGCTGAACTCCCTCATACCTGGACATTTTTTGGTCCTTAGAGACATAATAAAGGTCATATGTTTCAGACATTGTACTAAAGCTATAGCTACCATAACAAAAATATGGGTAGTCACCTTAACAACAGTAGACAACAGGCCTGATGACCTTAAATAACAGGGGTTCCGAGGCGCGGCAACACTTACAGCGCCGCACTTCCCACCGCATCAACACTTCCCTCCACAGACTCCTCTTGATCACCTTCCCCAGGAGCATCCAAGTCACTCACTTCGGCCATAAACCCTTCAAAGTCGAATGCTGACACTTCTGATATTGCATCCTCTTCATCCTCAACAGGATCAGGAGCAGACAATGTCGATGGTTCCGCTATTTCACCAACTTGAGCCCGCTGTGTGTAGCTTGTTATGAGCGTCTGTCTTCTCCTGTTTATTTCTTCCCTGTGCCTGTCTGTGTAGAAACAGAAGAGTTTGTTGATACCAACCAGAAGTTCCTCCGTTCTTAGGTTGCTCACTTTCTGTGCCTTCACCTCTTCCTTGAGCTTATCCACGGCAGCAAGGATCTTGCTAATGTTTGACATACACAGCTCAGTCCTGCCTTCCATCACACTAGGCTGCTCAACTTGACTCTGTCTGGCGTCGGGCTCGGCGTCAGCCTCGTCTGTCTGTTGCAACACTTCCTTGTGAGGCTGTTCCTCAGTAGCAGTGTGCACTTCTTGTATGTCCGCCAATGTAACGTCCTCGAAACCTGGTACAGCTTGTGCTGCTGTCAATGTTGCTGCCTCAGCATCGGCCAGTGGTTGAATGGCTGTCTCCTGGGTGATGCACAGGTGAGTCACGAGCATTCGCCACGCATGGTTCACCGTTGCAGGTGTAATCTGGTGCCAGGCTTGAAGGAGAAATTCAACTGCGTCCTTCACTGTAAAGTTACGCCAAAATGCCTCAACAGTCATGGCATCTGTGGTAGGTCGGGATAGAGGTGCTGGTGGAGATGGAACGGGATCAGATGCCTCGTCAAGGTCTTCATCGTGATTGTCTTGTAGGGCATGAAACTCCTCTTGTGTGTCGGTCTTCCTGCGTAGGTAGTCGTACACTTCCTTATGGTAGAAATGCTTCACTGTGGCGATTAGTTCTTGATCGAGTGGCTGCATTAGTGACGTTGTGCGGGGCGGCAGAAACACAACAAGACAATCCTTGTGAAGATCTTCCAGGTATGGAGGGTGACTTGGTGCGTTATCAAGCACAAGGAGCATCTTAAATGGAATGCCCAGTTCCCGACACTTGGCTCTCGCATCAGGGACACACCGCCTCGTTAACCAGTCTGCCATAATGTTCCCAGTCATCTAACCATTTACGGACTTATACCAATACACGCCACTTGCATCCATGTTCGTGAGGTTTTTGTAGCACCTTGGATGTGAAGCTGTGTGTACAACAACTGGCCTCATCTTGTGGCTCCCAGACAGGTTTACAGCGAACATTACCGTCATCTTACACTTCTGGAGCTTGTGACCATGGGCTTGTTTCTGTCTTTTAGCAATGATTTTGGCATGGCCTTGTAATATAAGGACGTTTCATCGATGTTGTAGATCTGGTCCTTGGTGTACTGTCCCTCTTCAATAATCGTTTTAAATATTGCAGGATAGTCTCTCGTGGCCAGCTTATCGGCAGAGGCACGTTCACCAGACAATTTGACGTAACGGAGTTCCTTACGCTTGAGAAAACGGTCCAGCCATCCAACGGATGCCCTGAACGGTTTTTCCACTTTTAACCTTCGAGATGCAGCCTTGTAAAGGAGCTGGGCTTGGTTCCGAATAAATCTTCCATTGAGTGGAACACCTTCCTTTTCTTTCCGCATTATGAAGGTGGCAAGATAGCGCTCCATTAATATCACAGCACGATTTCCCACCTGCGAACGGCCGTCTAGGTCAGAGGCACTGCACGTCTTCACTACAGCCTTTATGGCTTCACGGTTCTTCCACACAGTTCTCACTGTAGATTCAGCCAGTCCCAGGGTTCTCCCGATAGCTGTGTTTCCTTGACCCTCCTCCTTCATCTTAATTATCTTTAACTTGGTGGCGTGCGTCAGAAGTTTCTTTACTCTAGGGGTTGGAGCCATGGTTCAGCAAAGTACAGGCAGCACAGAAAACACCACACGTTGTACACGACAGGTTAGCTGTAGAGAGCGGATCCGCACAGTGCACGAGCTGGGACTGTTATGGCGCGCCCGCTCCCTTGTACCCCAAGCTGCGCAGTAGAATGCCCGGGAATTTCTGTCCATCAACATGACGACACGTGACGCGCTGTGTGAGGGGTGGTCACGCACTAGTAGAAAATGGCATTTTTGAGCCACTCCTTGCCTCTGCCTCGCATTCTGTGCGGTAAACTCGCGCATTAAAGGGTTTTTGGTTATGATTTTTGGTCACTCGTGCACAAGGCGAATCGCGCACTGCGGTGACTCACACTGTGTGAACCCACTGTGTATATATATATATATATATATATATATATATATATATATATATATATACAGGTAAGCCCTTAATTCATGCAAGGGTTACGTTCCCAGACCCTTCGCTATGTGGTAAATTCGCGTATACATTCTGCCCTTGTGTGCACATAATTACGCATGTATACTAAGTACATTACATCTGAATAATACTGTTCATGCACTAATACACCTTATAAACTAGCATAAAGTATGAAAAACAACAGAAATGTAAGAAATTTAACACTGAAACCTGACAAGCACAGGCGTAGGTGGAGACACTTCAGCAGTCTAGTGCACAAACCCTCACTGCCTCCTATATGCTACATTCTTCCTTCTTTATTGTCCAAACAATTGAGTCATTCACCCCCAAACATACGGTTCCGAGCCAGTTCACAGGCGTAGATGGAGACACTTTAGCACAGTCTGGTGCACTAGCCCTCATTGACTCCCGTATGCTACGTTCTGTCTTCTTTATTGTAAGAACAGTTGACTCACCCCAAACACATGGTTCAGAGACAATTCACCATGAAGTCAATTCACCATCAAAACATGGACGATTCCCTGTCATTCTATAAATATACTTACTATTGATTAATTAATACTTTAATAACTAATTTTCAGGGGGATTTTATGACTCATATAAGTAAAAACTAGTGTACTGTACTTGCTAAATAAACTGGTATGTAAATAAATGATGGGGAATCGTCCTGACGGAGAATTGTCGCTGACATTCCTCCCTTAAGTATGTCCAACACTTTAACTTTCTCTGTCAGCAACATCACTTTAAAAGTCTGTTTTGGTGTGTTACCACATGCATCACTAGCACTACGCGTAGGCCGCATGTTGGCAGACTAGGCAAGCAATCGCTGGAAGGCAGAATAATAAGCCACAAATAACGATTCGCGAGTCACGCATGGTTCGACCGTCGGATTCAAACTGACTGTGTGATGCGTGGTAGACCGACCTCCCACACACACACACACACATACATATATGTATGCACACTGGCAGCAGGTAGGCATTTTTATATTTTATTTATTTCTCTTGTATATTAAAATTATTTATTTGAATACTATAATTTTGTTTTAATTACTGTACGAAAAATTCGTGGATAACCGAAATCGCGTGAAAAAAGTTCGCGTGAATTAACCCTTTAAACGCGGATCGTCGCGTTTGCGATGCTAGGCGAAAAGGACATAACGGCGGAGCGTCGCATTTGCGACTCTAGTAAATTTTGAATAACCGCGGGCAGGCAGGCTCCAGCTGGTATTGTCTATCAGTACCACCACCCTTTAGCTACTTTTAGCACACTTGACCTTTGTACCACTGACCTCCGTTGTTGCCAAGTATTACGTTTTTCCCCCGTCCCCCCCCCACCACGGCCCCTGCCAGCCTGGCTGTGATACATGGCAGCGCTCTGAGTGATCATAACTGTAAATCTGCTCTCTCCTCTCACAAGCAGTTTATGTTAATAGGAAACGCTTGTTTCCCCAGTTGTAACACTAGCTTTTTTTCTCACAATTTGCCCCTGTTTAGCGTCAGTTTACCGCAGGCTTTCAAAGTGACATTATGGCGAGTTCTAGCTCTTCCGAGTCAGTGCAAGCGACCAACAGGAACGAGAATAAAGTGGCGGGCATAAGGCAGAATAAAAAGCGCGCCGTGGTGATCTTTTGGGAAGTAATATGATTGAAAATAATGTAGTATACATGTTTTTAGCTGTGAAAATGGAAATGTTTGTTGAGTGACGGGAAGACCGCCGCCGCAGTGCATGTCGGCCGTATGCTCTGTTGATTTTAGCCTTATTTTCAGTGGTTATTGTACAAATACGGATTCCAAACTACCTTTACGTTGTAGTATAAAGTTTACTGTGACAGAGTGAGGCTGTGGTAGAGGGGAAACTGGGTTGCTGGAGGTGTGAAAGTGAAGATTTGGTTACCCAACTTTGCAAGTCTCCACAAGTCCTTGGGTAGTCCACGAAGGCTCAACACCTGTCTCTGGAGAAAGCTGAATGTAAGTACTATCTGCCATACCAAGTATAATGTTCTAGGGTTAATCTCTGATTTTTGGCTAATATTTTCCTACAGGTACTCAGACTGCGATACAACCCCGCCACTCGGGGGGGATCGACTGTTCACGGCCGCGTTTAAGGGGTTAAGGGCTTTCCTGTATATATATATATCCTGTATATATATATATATCCTGTATATATATATATATATATATATATATATATATATACATATATGTATCCTATATATATATATATACTGGCCGAATCAGTTGAGAGGCGGCTTGTGGTCCTAATGGACCCAGGATTGAATCTCAGCTGGGGGAGGGAACAGTTTAAGGATTTGAATTTCCTAGAAGCAGACTTTCCTGATCTACCAGATGACCTGCCCACATGTCATAAAAATGCCCCAGCTAATACCAATACAACAGTCCTGTATGAGACAGCCGTAGCATGTATTCATTATGGATGGTGGGTGTTAGTGCGAAGTGGTGACATGCAGAGGTGTAGGAGGACTACTGGGCCTTGGGATAGGTCACTGCCCCCGAGAAGTAGGCCCTGCAGCCTTTGCCCAGAGTCGGACAGGTAAAAAAAAAAAAAAAAAAAAAAAAAATCCCCGTACTTTCCGTACGCCCACTTTCCGGACACCCCACTTACCGAACATTGTGGGCCTGGACCCTAGGAACCCAATAATGGCCAAAAAAAAGAAAAAAATTCCCCCAGAATCCTAATTTTTTCCCACCTGTAATTTGAAATTGCCGCGCAGCTCCGAACGGCTGCTTTACACCAAGGCCCCTTCACCCCTTCCTTCCTCCCACCTTCCACTTCCCCTCTCAGGGTTGCCATTTGGTATTTTTCATTACCAAATGTGGGCCAATTTGATAATGAAAAATTCGTTTGATAATGAATCAGAATAATGTATTACCAAACGGATTTTTCACATGTATAAGGATACACAGGATGGGGATGATGGATTGTTTGCACTCTCTGATTTATCTCCTAGCATACATAATGTGAAAATAATCAACATGCTGTTAATTATAAGGAGAGTGATTACATAGATGATACCAGCCAGAATGTCTCAGTACTGGAACTTGATTCTCCTGAAATTGCCCCACTTAAAATACAGACAAGATTCGTAAAATCCATCCTAGACAATTTACCTACCAACAAAGCTCCAGGCCCAGATGGAATTCCACCAATTGTTTTGAAAAAGTGTTCCCCCGAACTTGCCTCTGTCCTAGCTAAATTATTCAGACTATGCATACGTACTTCTTTATTCCCAAATTCATGGAAAGAAGCCAATATCCACCCAGTTCCGAAGAAAGGAAATTTGTCTGACCCCTCCAGTTACAGACCAATAGCTGTCACATCTTCTCTTGGTAAGGTATTTGAAACTTTAATTAATAAGCATATTGTTAAACATCTTGAATCCAACAACTTAATTAGTGATAGACAATACGGTTTTCGCCACGAAAGATCCGCCATTGACATACTCAGTCTCTTAACTCATACCATCCATCAGTCAATTGATCTTTTTGGAGAAACTCATGCAGTAGCTCTTGATATCTCTAAAGCTTTCGACAGAGTATGGCACCGTTCCCTGCTGTCCAAACTCCCTTGCTATGGACTAACGTCTTTTGTTCCTTTGATTTCTTCTTAGTGACAGGAAAATAAGAGTAAAAGTAGATGATGTATATTCGAATTTCCACTCAATTAATGCCGGTGTGCCGCAGGGATCAGTTCTGGCGCCAACCCTATTTCTGGTTCATATTAATGATCTCTTATCTGTCACTCACAATCCCATTCACTCATATGCAGATGACTCAACACTACATAGTTCATTCACACTCAGACATCCATTTACAAAGTTTAATATCTCTACCTCTCAACTCAGTACAGCCATCTCCATAAATCAAGATCTATCTACAATCAGTGAATGGGGACAAAACAATCCTGTCTCTTTTAATGCTAGTAAAACTAAATATATACCAGTTTACTAATAGACAGATATTACCAGATTCGTACATTACCTTCAGTGCTACTAATATTCCCATCTCCAAAAATATTGAAATTCTTGGTGTCTCACTTAACAGTGCCCTCAGCTGGACCTCTCATGTCAGATCACTTGCTAAAACTGCCTCAAAGAATCTTGGATTATTGTACAGAGTCCGTAACTTCTTCGCCGATGAGCAGTTAGCTATAATTTATAAGAGTCATGTGCGCTCTCAGCTTGAATATTGCTCACCCTTGTGGAATGGTTGTGGAGAGGTTGCATTAAGACAACTAGACAAAATTCAGAATAAAGCTGTTAGAATCATTAACAACCCTGCCATTACATATAAACTACCTCCCCTGCAAGTAAGAAGGAATGTTGCCTCCCTTGCATTATTTTACAGATATTTTTTTGGCAAATGCTCAGACGAAGTTGCATCCATGGTGCCACCTCTCCTTGCCTTCCCTCGTGCTACACGGGCATCTGGTAGCGCTCATGACTGGAATGTCACTCAGCCATATTGCAGAACTTCTGCCTATCAGAATTCTTTCATTCCCCGAACTGCATCTCTTTGGAACTCGCTTCCCCAGAGTTGTTTTCCTTCAAATTTCAACCTACAACTGTTCAAGTCTAACTGTTACAGATATTTTATGAACAGAGGACACCAGTAATCTGGTGTATGGATTATTTTTTTTTTCCCATTTGTTTTTCCTTCCTCCGTTCTGTTATTTAAAAAAAAAAAAAAAAAAAAAAAAAAAATGTATTTCCACTTGTATATATAATTAATGAAGAATAAATGCTAGCTTTATGAGTTTGGTAATGAAAAGTTAAATTTGGTAATGAAAATTTAGGAGTTTGGTAATGTGTCCATTGCGATCTGGCAACTCTGTTTCCCCATCATCAACAGTTGCTGCCTAACTTCAGTGGTGAGTAAATGCTTATCGCAATTCATGCCACTTGTGCTTGTTTTTTGTGAATAAACAGTGAATATACTGCAATACCTCGCCACTAGACCACACAGGAATTTACAGTGTTGTGCAGTGTTAAGAAATTAGAACTTAGAGCGCAAAAGATCAACTGTGGAGTGCAAATTGGCGGTTGAAACTGGCGTGATACAGTTAGGAACAATGTGCAGTGTTAAACAATTATAACTCACAGTGCAAAGAATTAAGTGCAGCACAACACTGGAGTACTGTATGTGCTTCAAGAGCATTTTCACCACTACCAAAGCCTTAGAGATGGTGGCCACAGACGTTCTGTAAGTACCCTGGGTGAGGTACAGTCACTTCTTATTCCTCATTCTTTGGTTCCTTTTCATTTATTTCATGCTTTATGTCCATTATTGGTGTGAATAGGGTCTTAAATAGGTTTAAGTACGTGCTATGCATGTCCGGTAGGGAGTTATATAGGTGGCTTTCAAAGTTAGGCTGGGTTAGGGTCTTTAAGTACCAGTCCAGGAGCCAGGGGCCCACTTTCTGGATGGGACCACTTACTGGACATGCCTTTGGCTCTGTTACATCAGATAGTAGAGGGTTTACTTATATATATATATATAGATACAGTATATATATATATATATATATATATATATATATATATATTATCCCGAATTGTAGAGGTTTTACTGTGTGTGTGTATATATATATATATATATATATATACACACACACACACACACACACACAGTAAAACCTCTACAATTTGGGATAATACATGTGCAAGCCTTGCCGTGTTAGCCTATTTGCCGAGTTGTAGGGATGAACTTTAAGTTCCCCCCAGCACACACACACACACAAAAAAGGAAAAAATGGGAAAAAAATTAAACATTTTTACAATAAACAGTAAAAGCTGCCTTACCATGATTCCACGCAGTTGTAGAGTGTATTGCAGGCATGGAGGAGGACTTTTGGTATTTTTTGGAGGTGTTAGGGGGGCTCAAGATCACTTTTAGGCACATCTTTACTGTACTGTACGTGACACTGTACACTATGTCAAGCACAATTAACACTATAAAGGCCATACTGTAATGTATTTATGACTTGTACTATACTGGGGAACTAAAGACTAAACACCTAAACATTACTGTACAGAACTTATTCACTAAACACTGGGGTAGCACTGGGAGACGCCATGGTTAGCTTCTCCAGGTACAATCCACCTAAGAGTGTGTGACACTTAGTCACAAGCAGAGCGAGTGAGGAGAGAATGCAACACGGGCGGCGGACGAAAGCAAACTGGCCCACATGTGGCACACAACAGGCTTTGTTTACATCCCCATGCACACGTGATGCTGGGTTACTCTTGCTGAATGTCAGTACAACACGGCATCTTACTGAGTTGGGGGGATTTTTGCCGACCGTCTTCCTCTCACGTGTGCATTTTTGGGAATTTTTGAATTTTGATTTTTTAAATGAATATTTTGGAGCCCTCCCGAGTTGTAGAAGTTTCCGACTTGAAGGATGCCGAATTGTAGAGGTATATACAGAGATAGCCCGATTATCCGGTCTATATGGTGTTAAGGGGTGACCGATTAGTCCGAAAGCACGATTAATCTGGCGGAAACAACACAAGTACTGTACTATTAGACTGATTTATTTACCGGTAAATATACACTTTACGTACCAGAAAGACCTTTCGAGTTCAATGTATATTACTCCAGCTTATTTCAGTATTTTTCAGACTTTATTCAGTTTGGTAAATTACATTTCCTTACTGAAAGATTTCCTCCCTGTTATTATCATCACGTTCTAAAGCTGTACCTACGATTGTTTCCACCACAATGGATGAAACTCGTCGTACTCAAATGTGGATTTCGTTTCCCATTCCCCAACTGAAGATTAGGTTAGGTTAAATTATTAGGTGCAGTTGAGCTAGGTTAGGCCAGGTTTAAACACTTAGATCAGAACAGTGTCTTCTGCCATTACGTTAACGAATCAAAGAGTCGTCACACCAGAACAGCTAAAAACAGAGGGGAAACAGATTTAACAAGAAATGTTTATATTTCCGGGAATGCTCGTCGGCGAAGAGGTGACGGTGCGGCCTTATTCTTTACCAACATCCGCGGCCTTACCACAAATTTAAACTTGGTTCATTTTTTCCTTCAGTCCATATCCCCTTTGGCCCTTTTCCTCACAGAACCACAAATCTCACCCTCTGCCGATATATCTCCATTTTGTTTTCCCGGTTACCATCTCCTTACAAACTTTTGTAACAAGGGCTGCACCTGTTGTTATATCAAATCCCAATATGCAGTTGACACTATTTTAAACTTCACGTCATCCAGTTTTGATTACTCATTATATAAATTAAATTGCCAAAACATTACCAAATATATCTGTGTAGTTTATCGTTCCCCCAATGCTTCTTCGGAACCCAGTGTTTTTGATTCCATATCCACTCATTTGAGTAACCTTGACCTTGCCCTTGGCAGTGAAATTACCATATTGGGTGATTTTAACATACACAATGTTGAATGGTTATTGCATTCTGCCCGGACTGACGATGCTGGTCTAGAATGCGAGCTGTTTGCGGAATCGTTTAATCTCACCCAGTTGGTAAAGCAACCAACCAGAATACCTGATAATCCTGACCATAATGCCCATCTCTTGGATTTATTCTCGACAAATAATCCAGATCAATACAGGATAGAGGTAGTCACCATTTGGATCCTCTGACCACAATCTCATCAAAGCCTCATTAGTTAACCATCCTACACCTCCCCATTCTGAACCTGTTGGGGTGACCCGATGGCACTTTGACAGGGCAGACTGGGATGGATTTAGAAATTATCATGCTGATGTTCCATGGCAGTCTTTCTTCTCTAGTGATCCCAATTCTACCCAGTCCCACATTTGCGACTTAATACTAGCTGATATGGATTTATTCATACCAAGTCAACAATTCACTAAAAGATCAAACTCTCCAAAATGGTTTGATGGCAATTGTGCCAGAGCAACAGCCCAAAAGTCATTAGCATATAACTCTTACTTAAAATCAAAAACATCTGAATCACTCTCCCAATTTAAAATTGCTAGAAATCATGCAAAAGCTGTATTAAATCTATCTAAATCAAACTTTCTTCAAAAGCAAGCATCAAAACTACTTAACAACCCTAATGACAATAGAATATTCTGGTCAACTCTTAATTCTTTCAATAATAACTTTAACAAGTCATCTTCCATTCCCCCACTAAAATCTTCAGACGGCAATATTACAAATGACCCACGTGGGAAAGCAGATATCTTTGCTAGTACCTTTGCCAGAAACTCTACCACAGATGATACCAGCCAGAATGTCTCAGTAGTGGAACTTGAATCTCCCGAAATTGCCCCACTTAAAATACAGACAAGATACGAAAAATCCATCCTAGACAATTTACCTACCAACAAAGCTCCAGGCCCAGATGGAATTCTGCCAATTGTTTTGAAAAAGTGTTCCCCTGAACTTGCCTCTGTCCTAGCTAAATTATTCAGACTATGCATACGTACTTCTTTATTCCCAAATTCATGGAAAGAAGCCAATATCCACCCAGTTCCGAAGAAAGGAAGTTCATCTGACCCCTCCAATTACAGACCAATAGCTGTCACATCTTCTCTTGGTAAGGTATTTGAAACTTTAATTAATAAGCATATTGTTAAACATCTTGAATCCAACAACTTAATTAGTGATAGACAATACGGTTTTCGCCATGAAAGATCCGCCATTGACATACTCAATCTCTTAACTCATACCATCCATCAATCAATTGATCTTTTTGGAGAAACTCATGCAGTAGCTCTTGATATCTCTAAAGCTTTCGACAGAGTATGGCACCGTTCCCTGCTGTCCAAATTCCCTTGCTATGGACTAACGTCTTTTGTTCCTTTGATTTCTTCTTATCTTAGTGACAGGAAAATAAGAGTAAAAGTAGATGATGTTTATTCGAATTTCCACTCAATTAACGCCGGTGTGCCGCAGGGATCAGTTCTGGCGCCAACCCTATTTCTGGTTCATATTAATGATCTCTTATCTGTCACTCACAATCCCATTCACTCATATGCAGATGACTCAACACTACATAGTTCATTCACACTCAGACATCCATTTACAAAGTCTAATATCTCTACCTCTCAGCTCAGTACAGCCATCTCCATAAATCAAGATCTATCTACAATCAGTGAATGGGGACAAAACAATATTGTCTCTTTTAATGCTAGTAAAACTAAATATATACAGTTTACTAATAGACAGATATTGCCAGATTCGTACATTACCTTCAGTGCTACTAATATTCCCATCTCCAAAAGTATTGAAATTCTTGGTGTCTCACTTAACAGTGCCCTCAGCTGGACCTCTCATGTCAGATCACTTGCTAAAACTGCCTCAAAGAATCTTGGATTATTGTACAGAGTCCGTAACTTCTTCGCCGATGAGCAGTTAGCTATAATTTATAAGAGTCATGTGCACTTTCAGCTTGAATATTGCTCACCCTTGTGGAATGGTTGTGGAGAGGTTGCATTAAGACAACTAGACAAAATTCAGAATAAAGCTGTTAGAATCATTAACAACCCTGCCATTACATATAAACTACCTCCCCTGCAAGTAAGAAGGAATGTTGCCTCCCTTGCATTATTTTACAGATATTTTTTTGGCAAATGCTCAGACGAAGTTGCGTCCATGGTGCCACCTCTCCATGCTTTCCCTCGTGCTACACGGGCATCTGGTAGCGCTCATGACTGGAATGTCACTCAACCATATTTCAGAACTTCTGCCTATCAGAATTCTTTCATTCCCCGAACTGCATCTCTCTGTAACTCGCTTCCCCAGAGTTATTTTCCTCCAAATTTCAACCCACAACCGTTCAAGTCTAACTGTTACAGATATTTTATGAACAGAGGACACCAGTAATCTGGTGTATGGATTATTTTTTTTTTACCCATTTGTTTTTCCTTCCTCCGTTCTGTTATTTATAAAAAAAAAATAAATATATATACCAACTCAGAAATAATCAGAAAAATATAACAGACTATCAGGATGAACTGATTTGGTAAGGTGCTTTTACTGCTTGCAGCAAAGCGTATGTTTACCCCCCCTCAATGTTCGTGAGTTCAGAAATTTTTGTGCTCCCGTGGTAGACCTTGGAACCATTGTTTCAAGGTTATAAAGTCAGTTTTTTTTTTTCTTATAGATGTGAAAAGACTCGTCTGGTACACCTGGCTTTTTGCCCTCCTCCCTAAACCCATCTTGTGATTTGGTATGATTCATGAAATTAGGGGGCATGTTACATTAGCATTTAAACAAAATTAGAGTGCATGTTACATTAGCATTTAAACAAAATTAGAGTGCATGTTACTTTAGCATTTAAACATATCAGCAAAAACATCTGGGATGAAAGGACCGCCTGGCTGTTTGGGATGGTAGAGTTAGGGTCGTGTAAACATACCAGTGACCTCCGTTCCCTTCCCATAATTGTTTGCAGTTTTTATGGCTCTCCCTAACTCAACGTCACTGACACTGGTACAGTAAAGCATTGTTCAAGTCTGGCAGCCATGAAGGGGTTAATGTAATACATTATTGTTTGTATCAATACTCTCTCTTTCACACATACATGAACAAACAAAAGAATGTGCAATAGATGTACACTTAACCGTAAGGAGCAGAAATAACTGTATGCTCTGTCGGTCCGAAATGTGTTGGGAAGCGACATCGAACAAAGACTGTGGAACTGAATGCTACCTTACGAGAACACGTGAGATGAAAGTATTTTTTATTAGTAAACATTTTTGTTCTATTTCGTCCCCTATAATTGTGAAACTCATAAATTTTCGTCCAAGCATATAGCCTAATAACCTTATCAATTCAATTCATATTGCTCTAGTTTGTTTTCTGTATTTTTCTGCCTATTTTGTGGGTGGTAAATTACCTTTCGCTGAGATTTCTATTATTATCATAACGTTCCTTAAGCCTTACCTACGATTGTTTCTGGCATAATGGAAGAAACTTACTCATAATTAGGGTGCATGATCATAACGTTCCTTAAGCCTTACCTACGATTGTTTCTGGCATAATGGAAGAAACTTACTCATAATTAGGGTGCATGTTACATTGGCATTTAAACATATCGGCGAAAACATCTGAGATGAAGTGGCAGGCCGCCTGACTGTTTGAGATGGTAGAGGAGGGTCGTGTAAACATACCAGTGACCTTCGTTCCCTTCCCATAATTGTTCGCAGTTTTTTATAGCTCTCCCTAACCCAACATCCCTGACACCAGTACAGTACAGCATTGTTCGAGGCTGGCAGCTATGATGGGGTTAATGGAATGCATTATTGTTTGTATTAATACTCTCTTTCACACATAAGTACACTTAAGGACGAACAAAAGAATGAACAGTAAATGTAAGAGGAAGAAATAACTATGTTCTGTCGGTCCGAAATGTGTTGGGAAGCGTGATATCTAATGAAGAATGCAGAACTGAATGCTAACTTACGAAAACACGAGTAATTTTTTTTTTTTTTCTGATTAGCAGACATTCTTGTTCCATTTCATTCCCTAAAATTGGGAAACCCATTACTTTTCCTCTAAGCATACAGCCCAAAGACTTCAACTCACTTCATATTCCTCCAGTTTGTTTTCTGTGTTTTTCTATTTTGAGGGTAGTAAATTACCATTTCATGGTGAAAGATTTTCTCTTTTATTATCACGTTCTTTAAGCCTTACCTACGATTGTTTCGGGTCTAATGGAAGAAACTCATCGTACACCAAAGTGGATTTAGTTTCCCAATTTCCACACTGGAGCCCAGGTTTGGTTAAATTAGGTTAAAATATTAAGTAGTTAAGCAAGGTTAGGCTAGGTCAGGTGTATCAGTTGCCTCGCCAAACTCCACACTACCACCCTTCTGATCGAGTTGTGAGCAAGTGTGGGTGGGGGCAGGGTGAGCAGACTCTCTCTGGTTTACCCATGCCTCTCTCCCAAGCATCTGGATGCTTCTTGTTTAAACCGGAGCTATCGTACGGATAATTCTATGTACTATTGTACCACTGAACCTTTCGGTCACGGCCCGGATGTACCGAAAGCTGGATAATCCGAGCCTGGAAAATCGAGCTTCCACTGTATATGTATTTATACTGTGTAGAGAGAGAGAGAGATAGATACACACATACATACAGTAGAATCTTCATACAACATGAGATAGGTTATGCAGAACCTCGTGCAAAATCAATTTCGCGCTAAAATGTGACATATATTTATTTGTAAAATAGGGGGTTAGGTTCTAGGAGCCTCATATTTTTCGTTAAAAATATATTTAAAGATAGATTGTTACAAATACGTCTGCCTTAAGACACTGAAGACTGTGTTCATATTCGACCTCACTGACTGAACACGTCAGTGCATGGCTGCTGCATTCTGACCTAACCTAACTGATTAGTTTTGCCCCCTAATACTCCCCATAAAAATTTTAATCACCAAGGATTGCCACTAAGCCTCTTGAAAGTCCTCATTATAAATCAAGCAAAAACTTTACTTAAACGACATGTGAATAATGGCCACCCAGCATCATGCATATTTCGTCACAAATCACTCGCCACTCATTAAAAAAAAAAAAAAAAATGCAGTGTGAAACTTTTTGAAAGCCATTAGTCATCAACAATAAAGGGAAAAAAATATATATATATTTAAAGAAGTTGTCAGCATGGAGTGATTGCATATCTCACTTCTCAGATACACACGAATTCAGTATGGTAATCGTGAAAAATAAACGTGTCAGCCAAGCAGTATAATTTGTATGATGGTATAATTCAAAAGAACTGAACCTCTATAATTATCTTACCTATCTATTTATGTCAACACCAAGCGTCTTCACGTATTGTAAGATCCGAATTTACTTGACCAAAGACCGTCAGTTCATAACAAAGATCGAGCACAAAGCCTTTTTTTTTTCTTCTTCTTCTTCTTGTTTTCACACTTGGTGCATTGAAGGCAAATACATGAATTTCACTGCTTCTTCATCATTAACTTTTTTTCCCAACAAAGAAAACTATCCACATCGTAAACATCCCGACTCATTTTATCTGTCTCATCATTTGCAATTAAGGTCCAACACCACACGCTACTTCGTCCAACAATTTTACATTTTCATTTAGAATAAATGCTTTTCTTGTGTTCATAGCACTTTAAGAGTGCTTAGACATAACTAAATTTAGTTTGGAACCACGTGCTTAGAGTTCTGAGAGGAGACAAGGAGCAAGGAAATAAGCAGATAACCTTCTTATCACAGTGACTGTTCACACAACACTGAGGTAGGCAGCAGGGCTGAGCAGGCTGTGGCAGGTGGTATGGGGGTTTTGTGGGTCAGGTCGGGTCGAGGAAGCCAATCAGTGACCGACGAGTTGTATCTGGAAATCCAATACCAAAACACCGATTTCCCACAGTTTCTGTAGTGCAGTTGAGTGGTATTCATTCATTCATTCATTCATTGCCAGATGCCATGTATCCCAAACAGGGTGGTCAAGGGCTTAGAGTTAATTGTTTTACAGGGAGGGGCTCTAATCCTCCACCAACCCCACTTGACACATACCATGCTATTAAATAATTATGGGAGAAATTAAATGCCTGTGTTATTGTAAGATCATTGATTCGTTTGGTCTTAAATCGCGACTCTGCTGCATGTACAGATACATATATACTGTATATATATATATATATATATATCTATATATACAGTAATCACTCTAATATCCGGACGCCCAATATCCGAACATCCCCACTAACCGAACCTTATCGTCCTGGGATCAAACATTCCCAAAATGGTCCGAAAATCCAAAAAAATTGGGGAAAAAAAATCGATTTTTTGCCGTCCGTAATTTGAACTTGCCGCGCACCGCGTGAGAGCATTGTTTTGGTTCGTCATTCCTCCGACGTCCGATAGAGCGCCGCTGCATCCTCCCCACTTCCCGCCTGTCTCTCACTGCGACAAGACCTACGCTCTTCGCCATGGCTGCCCACGTGCTTGCTTTTGTGGTGGTGCCGTACTTGCTGCAAGGCCTCCTGCTGCTCTCTGCCCTACTCTTAGTGTGTGTGATGATGGCCCCACCTCCTGAGAAAAGGAAGAGAGTGGTGTTGACTCTGGAGAAGAAACGGGAGATATTGGAGAAGGTTGATGCGGGTTGGTCTTCCTCTCGCATTCTCCGCGAGTTCAACCTGGCCCGGTCGACTTTGTTTGATATCAAGCGTTCCCGAGACAAGCTCATGCAGTACACGGCTGACTTCTCGTCGAGAAGCAAACGCAACGTGGAGAGGAAGGTTATGTTTACCCCCAAGTATGCAGAGATCGACCGCTCCACGTTGATTTGGTATCGACAGCAACGTGCAGCTGGTGTGATGGTACGTGGAACGGAGCTGAAGGCTGCTGCTGAGAAGTTTGCAAGGCTTCACGACGCCCTAGACTTCAAGGCATCCGAGGGTTGGCTCTTCGCGTTCAAGTTGCGACATGGCCTTACTAACCGTAAAGCACATGGCGAAGCATTGGACGCTAACGAGGATGGAGTGGACGAGTTTCGGCACAAGGTGAAAGGCTTGATCGACAGGGAGGGCCTCACTCTCGGTCAAGTCTATAATGCTGACGAAACTGGCCTATTCTATCGCTCGGTGCCAACGAACACTCTGGCCGATGAGACGGAGAAGCGTGTACCTGGCCGCAAGCTTTCTAAGGAACGGATATCTGCTTTGTGTTGTGCCAATGCTAACGGCATGCACCGGCTTAAGCCCGTTATTGTTGGCCGTGCAAAGCAGCCTCGGTGCCTTCGTGGGGTGATGGATGTCCTTCCTGTCGTATGGTACCATTCTTTGAAAGCATGGTTTACAGCTGTGATTTTCAAAGACTGGTTTCACCATCACTTCGTCAAGGAGGTCATACATTACCAGACGAAGACACTGGGAATTCCTCGCGACCAGGTAAAGGCTCTCCTTCTCCTCGACAATGCACCTGCCCACCCGTGCGACAAGGACTTGGTTGCTGAGAATGACCGTATTAGGTGCATGTTTCTGCCACCTAATACGACTGCTCTCATTCAACCAATGGACCAAGGAGTGATCGTGGCAACAAAGCGCCTGTACCGTCGGAAGTTCCTGGACGAGTTGATGGTGGTTCTCGAGGACGAGGACGAGCGCAGGGAAGGACGTGACACTCGAGGCAAGCGGACTTTGGAAAACCTTCACCGCTACAACATCAAGTCTGCGCTGTACAACTGGGCTAGTGCATGGAAGGAAGTCCCTGTGAAAACTCTTGAAAATGGTTGGTCTCGTCTGCTTCTCGGAACAGATGTGGAGTACGATTTCCTAGGGTTTGACGTGGATGACTTCCATGCACGGCTACGTACGCACGGCGACGATGTTGATGTGGACGATGTTCGTGAGTGGTTGGACGACGACGAGGGCGATCCTGGGTATCAGACGTTGTCTGATATCGAGATCACGTCTTCAGTTGCTGGTGTCAGTCCCGAACTTGAAGATTCCAACGACGAAGGCGATGATGATGCAGACTCCGCCCAGCAGGACACTACTCCAGCCATCCCCAAGCTGAGCGCACTCCGGGAACATCTAGAGTTCGTCCTAGACTACCTGGAACACCCGGACTGCGACAGGGAGATGGGGCCCTTGGGACTCGTGGAGGAAGTGCGTGCTTTCCGGCAGCGCATCATCAATCGCCAGAATCGTCGGTCCTTGCGTCAGTCAACGATTGACAGTTTTTTCAGGCCCGTGACCCCCGCTGTGCCAAGCCCTGGTTCCACTCCGTTGCCTCCCCAAGACAGGCCCTCATGCTCCGAGCCACAGCCCAGCACATCAGCTACAGTGGAGTCACCGCTCGACGTGAGTTTGCGGCTGTCTTCAGAGTCTTCTGTAGTCGGTACGCCATCACCACTACCCACCGATGCACCCCTTGGACGCCTGCCAGTGATACTCTCGGGCTCTGACAGTGAATAAACAGCAAGAACTTCTCCACTAGACCACACGGGAATTTTGAGTGTTGTGCAGTGAAAAAAACGGTGTGTTGTGTTAAGGTTTTCAAGTTGGGAGAAAAGACTAAGTAGAAAAGAAATTTAACGTAACTAACCTTCTTTGTTTTGGCTTTGGAAACTTAAAACAACTTGGGAAAAGTTAATGTGCAACACTTAAATTTAATGGAACATTATTTGGACTAAAGTGAACACTGTGAAAAGAACGGACTTCTGTGTGTTAGTGACTAAGTTCAGTGCAAGACTTCAGGAAGAGTGTAGTGCAAGTGCTTCAGGAAATCGTTCTTACTGTCAGAGTCCGAGAGGAGGCGGTTATTCATCGAGGTGGCCAGGGACTTGCTGTAAGTAGCCAAAATGTTTCATGTTGTACTATTTTCCATACTATATTTACCAGAATGTTTCATATTGTATTTTTTCCCATACTATACTTACCAGAAAGTGTCATACTGTACTTCTTTCCATACTAAACTTACCTCATGCATGTGCAGTAGGAATGTGTTTTTCAGAGTTCGGTTAGGTTCGGTTAGAGTCCATAAGTACCAGAATGTTTATTAATGTATGAACATACTTCTAAACCCACATTTTATGTGTCTATTGCATTTATTTCAGTCATTTATGTGCCTTATTGGTGTGATTTGGGTGTTAAATAGGTGCTTTGCATGTCCGGAGGGAGTTGTATAGGTGTTTCTCTGTGTTAGGGTCCGTAAGTACAAGTCCATAAGCTGGGGCCCAATATCCGGACAAAACCAATATCCGAACCTACCGATGGCTCTATTGATCCGGATATTGGAGTGATTACTGTATATATATGTACATACATATACAGGTAATCCCTTAATTCACGTGAACTTTTTTCACGCGATTTCGGTTATCCACGAATTTTTCGTACAGTAATTAAAACATAAAATTATAGTATTCAAATAAGTAATTTCAATATACAAGAGAAATAAATAAAATATAAAAAATGCCTACCTGCTGCCCATGTGCATACATATATGTACGTGTGTGTGTGTATGTGTGTGTGGGAGGTTGGTCTACCACGCACCAGACAGTCAGTTTGAATCCGACGGTCGAATCATGCGTGACTCGAGAATTGTTATTTGTGGCTTATTTTTCTGCCTTCCAGTGATTGCTTGCCTTGTCTGCCAACATGGGGCCTAAGCGTAGTGCTAGTGATGCATGTGGTAACACACCAAAGCAGGCTGGTAAAGTGGTGTCACTGACAAAGTTAAAGTGTTGGACAAACTTCAGGGAGGAATGTCGGTGACAATAGACGAGTTGTCGGTTCTGGGTAAACATGGCCAGTGCCCTCTGCCATGTACTTAAAAACTTGCGGTATATGTATCTTTTAATTTAATTTATCATTTGCGCTGAACAAGACCTGATAACTTTAATTCTTTGCGGCTGGAGGGAAGGAGCCGCCATGTTGGCGATGACGTCAGCATTCACACTGCAGACGACGCTCCAATCCATCACACAATACTTTACCAGTAACAGAGATGATAGTTGAACCTACATGGCCACCGTAGATCCAAACTACCCCCTTCAGGTATGTTGTGAAGGAATATTTTTCATGGTATAAATGGGTGGTACCTGTTAGGTAAGTAAATTGTGGTGAAATCGACCAGAAGTAGCTTACAGCTTACACCATTCCCGAGCGGTGTTCGTACCTCATGAGGTGGGAAGTGTTAAATGCATGCCGTACAGTATCAGTTGTATGAGTTTATGATGGTATTATGCTTATATTTAATATCTGACCTCTTCATTATTAGTTTTCTGAAGAAAAAAAAAAAGTTTCAGTGACTCAGCTACATTACTTCAGGGGAGTGTGACAAAATACCGAATTGGCGGTCATTTACCGAATCAACACCGAATTGGCACTTTTTAATTGGTAAGTGTTACAGATTTTATCACCATAGAGGTTCATACTCACCTAATTATTCGAAATCTTGTCAAATTTTTGTATTTAATTTTACCTTTTAAAAAATCCGGATTCACAGAGAAAACGGGCTAAAATTAGCGGAAGTGTTTCTCCTTTAGCTGAACAGCTTGCCTTGGCAGACTTCTGCTTTGTATAATTATTAACATACAAATGCACTTATTTGCACTTTAAATCAGTATCTGTGCAAAACAGAAGTCTGTCAAGGCATGTTGGCGATCTAAAGTAGAAATACCCGCTAACCTTAGCACATTTTCACTCTGACTCCTAATATTCTATTAATAATTAAATAAAGCATAGTTTTTTGACTGAATTTCAGATAATTAGGTGTGTATGAACCTATATGGTGAAGAATATAATATTTTCACAACAGTAAAGACTGTATTCCAGCACTGGGAACTTCCGACGAGCAGCCAGCCACCACTGTTTTCGTTTATTGTTATTGGCTGGTATACAGAGGAATAATTTCCCTACTGTGCTTTTGTCAGTGCACTTACACATAGGAACGAAACATTAGCAATTACTCCTCTTGTCACCGGACATTCTTAGAGGTCAGAAATAAGCACAGTGTATCCTGGTTAAACGTTAACAAAGCAGACTATGCTGCCTCAGTGTGAGTAGTGACGTCACGACCAATCACAGGCTGTTTCAGTGTCACGTGATTTTTCGGCTACTTTATCTATTATTTTTTCATGTTTCTGCACATTTTTATTGGAAATAATGGTTGACATAGTTATTTTCTGAGTATCTTTTACCCATACAAGTATCTAACTTCAAAATAAATTTGACCGGAAACTCGTCTATTCTCCGTCAGGACGATTCCCCGTCATTTATTTACATACTAGTTTATTTAGCAAGTACAGTACACTAGTTTTTTACTTATATGAGTTATAAAATCCCCCTGAAAATTAGTTATTAAAGTATTAATTAATCAATAATAAGTATATTAATAGAATGACGGGGAATTGTCCATGTTTTGACAGTGAATTGATGGTGAATTGTCTCAGAACCGTATGTTTGGGGTGAGTCAACTGTTCATACAATAAAGAAGGCAGAACATAGCATACGGGAGACAGTGAGGGCTAGTGCACCAGACTGTGCTAAAGTGTCTCCTCCTACGCCTGTGAATTGTCTTGGAACCGCATGTTTGGGGTGAATGAGTCGACTGTTCATACAATAAAGAAGGCAGAATGTAGCATACGGGAGGCAGTGAGGGCTAGTGCACCAGACTGCTGAAGTGTCTTCACCTACGCCTGTGCTTGTCAGGTTTCAGTTTTAAATTTCTTACATTTTTGTTGTTTTTAATACTTTATGCTAGTTTCTAAGGTGTATGTAGTACATAAACAGTATTATTCAGTTGTAATATACTTATAGATATGCATAATTATGTGCACACAAGGGCAGAACATATAGGCGAATTTACCACATACGCGAAGGGTCTGGGAACCTAACCCTCGCTTGAAGTAAGGGCTTACCTGTATACACACACACACACACACACAACACACACATACAGTAAAAGTCCATTAATCCGAACACGAATAATCCGAAAATCCCAATAATCTGAATTTTTAAAGAAAGCTGACAAAAACTCCAAAAGTAAAAAAAAAAAATCAAAATTAAAACATACAAACTGGGCGCCAAATGCGCCGAAGTGCTGAGCAGTGTGGTCGTGGAAGTTTCATGGAAGGAAGCTTCTCTGTACTTTGAGAAACTGGTGCATTTCGTTGAACAAAATAATCATTACAGTGGGGCTGAGGTGATCAATTTCCATATCTTGCAAAATGAGTTTTACAAGAAACTTGCGCAGGCTGTCAGGCAGGCTGATATCCATGACAGGCTGAAGTGCATGAGCAGTGAGGCAGGTAAATCCACTGATGACAACCCAAGACCAACTACCCACACTCCAAAGAAGGCACCTCAAGGAACCCTGGAAGAAGCAGGTAGTCCTGAGGGTTCCGAGATAATTCATCGTCAAGTCAATTCACCATCAGACAATTCACCGTCAAAGCATGGATGATTCCCCGTCAGGATAATTCACACCCTGGACAATTCCTCGTCATTCTATAAATACACTTATTGTTAATTAATCAATACATTAATAAATATATATCAGGGGAATCCATCAGAGTCTATGTTCAATAGTATAGGCTTCCAATATTATTTATTAGTTACACCTTTAGACAATAATTAACTTGTTTCTTCCTCGCTGTAGTCGCTATTAAATTATATTCTATCTTCACCCATAGCTGTCTTCATTAATGACAGCAAATTGTCTTGTTATTGTTGTGATGGCGAATTGTCCTGAAACCGTCCTGAGCCGATGCTTAAGGACGATGAGTGAAAGTGACAAGCAAAGTGAAATATAATGTACCGTAGGTTTAAGGAATTTTCCACAGTAATATGTACAGTAGAACCTCGATTTTCCGCGAGCCAATCAACCGGGATTGGCGTTAAGCCAGACAGTTTAAAGAAAAATTCCAAAATTGATCAACCGGGGAAAGTCCAGGACCTAACCGGCATTTCAAATTCACTGCGCAACCATCCCGCCCGAATGTTGTCATTGCTTCGCCGCCAGAGTGCATTGCCACAGTCCCTGCCATTGTTTTGAGGGTTAACGGTGTAAACACTGCAACACACCGCTGTTTTATCGCAATTTTCCACTACATTTGGTGGAATATCAGCCGTGGCTCCTGGTACACCTACCGGTAAGAGTACGCCCAAGCGTAAGAGAGTGGTACTGACGCTGAAACAGAAAACGGACATCTATAAGAGACTGGAGAAAGGTGCCCGCATGAGTGATTTGACACGTGAGTACAGCATCAGGTCCAGTACTATTTATGACATACGCAAGCAAAAAGACAAGCTTTTGAAATATATTACACAGTCTGATGTCACTCAGAGAAAACAGATATACACTTAAGACAGCAAAGTTTGAGGAGTTGGATACTGTGCTATACAAGTGGTTTTGGGGGAAAAGAGCAGAGGGTTGTGCCATTACTGGACCTCTTCTCATTGAAAAGGTGCATGATTTTTAAGAACAAATGGGGATGAAAGAGTCTTGTGCTCTCACCCTAGGTTGGCTACGTCGTTTTAAGAAATGCCACGGCATTTGGAGGCTCGAGATTTGCGGTGAGAAAAGGTTGGCTGATAAGAGTGCACCTGAGGATCTCAAAGAGAAATTGTGTGAATTGCTAGTGGAGTATAACCTCGATCCCAAACTTTGTTACAACGCCGATGAGACTTCTCTCTTTTTTCACATGATGCCTGAGAACACGTTGGCAGGGCTATCTGCAAAAGTTGCCTCTGGATTTAAGAAAAATATAGAGTGATTGTCCTGCTGTGTTCTAATGCTGCAGGCACGCATAAACTTAGGCCTTTGGTGATTGGGAAGTATAAGTTGCCCCGAGCTCTTAACCCCTCCATGGCCGCCGACGTTGAATCACGTTTAGCCGATCACTGGCCGCAGGCGTCGTTTGAGTGCGGCCTATAAAAAACTGCAAAAATTTTGGGGAAGTGAAAGAGCGTTCTGAACGTCCTCACACTGACCTACACTACACTCCCATACACCTCATCAAGCAGTTCAAAGCCTGCTGCTGTGATAAGTGGATTTTCGATTTTTTCTCTCCTAGCCATGCCTAAACAAGCACAACTGCACCCATTATCTCGACCCAGGCAGAACATATCATCTTTGTCCTCTCTTGCAAAAGACACACAACCACCTCTTTATGATTATGAAGTAATACAGGCCCATACAAAAAAGACGTAATAATAAGTGAAAAATACATTTTTGTCTTGGTATCTTTGCCTGTTTGCTCAGGTTTGCTGTAATGGTTTGGATCATTTGATGCAGTGCAACTTGTAGGAAACTGTGAAAACCTTCGGGAAGTGAACGAAAATCTGGGACATGAGACTGACCTTGACTTCACCCTCTCACGTATCATCTGTCAGTTCTCCACCTGCTGTCATGACAAGTGGATGAACGATTTTTTCGCTCATCGCCATGCCTAAAAACATATAGTTACACCCATTATCTTGACCCAGACAGAAGATACAATCTTTTTCCTCCCTTGCAAAACATGTACAACCACCCTGTTTATGAGACAGCAATATATATTGCGAAAATGAGGTAAAATGATAAAGATGAATGTATAATGATAGAGAAAGATGATCATGTTATTACGGAAAAAATACGTTTTCCCCCGTCTGTGAAAGTATTTATTTCTGCTTTGTATCTGTATTCGTAATAATTAGACTTCTGAAACTGCATTACGATTCTATTTTTAGGCATGCTCGTGGTGTGGGAGCTCAAAGTTGTGACTCAACTTCCGCTTTGCTAATCGGATCTCACCCTCCACTTTATTCTCCTGTGGCAGAGTCTAACCTTGGAGGACGTGCAGTTTTTTCATTTAGGACCGAAAATTCAACTCTTTCGCTCCCTTTTCCAAGCATGGGCACAACGATAACTTAAAAAATAACTCGAAACTACCATAAACATATTTTATATCAAAAAGGTGAAAAAGTATTCATAACAATTTTTTTTCCTACCATTCCTAACAGATTATGTACTGAAATCATTCGATATCATCATATCTCATATATGCACAACATTTCAGCACCATTCATATTGTTTTGGGAGGTATAAAAAAAAAAATAACAATACCTGCTCTGTTGCGTTGCGGCAGTGCCCCTGGGCGGCGATATCGGTTTCCGATATTTCTGCAACTTCTGCACTCCATTCCAAGCCATAAAATGCGTCTAGGAAGCTGGGATTTGCACTGTTAGGTGCATCAGAACTTTCTCTTCAATACGGCAAGAAAAAAAAATCAATTTTCGAAACTTAAAAAAATGGCCCTGGCATTAGACTGGCATGCACGGAAAATTCCGGGCCTTCGGCCACAGAGGGGTTAAGGGATTAGTCCATCTCCCTGTTGATTATGAGTCCCAAACAAGTGCTTGGATTACAAGATGCATATTCACTAATTAGTTCCACCATCATTTCGTGCCCCAAGTCAAACAACCCTTGAGGAAAAGAGGACTTCCCGAGGATTCAGAGGTCATTCTGTTCCTCGATAATTGTCGGGCCCATCCAGAGGCAAAGGAGCTGGTTAACGGGAACATTATGGCTGTGTATCTACCCCCTAACATTACTTCATTAATTCAGCCACAGGACCAGGGCATAATCCAGGCAGTAACATCCAACTGCTGTACAGGAAAATTTATTTCCGCAAATGTGTGAACTTCACTGGTGGTATGCTGGAATTCCAAAAAACTTTCAACGTGAAGGAGTGTTTTTGCCCTGGCTGATTATTGGAAGAAAATTGCCAAGACGACTCTAGTTAAGGTGTGGAGGGAAGTATGGCCAGATATTGAAGCCATAGCCATGCAACCTGATGAGAGGGAGGAAGAGCCTGAGCATCAGACGATCGAAGATATTATTGCCGTTGCTCCTAGGTGCCATCCATTCCGCCAACTTGAATCTTCTGAATTACAGAAATGGCCAGATGCTGACAGAGAAACCCCAACAGAAAAAGTTCTGTCTGACCAGGAAATTTTCGATAGTGTTCTTTTGCCTCAAAAGAAAGAGGTGGAGTCAAGCGATGAGGAAGAGGAGGAAGATGTATGTTCGTGGAAAGATGCCCGTGAATCATTTCAAAAGATCATCTGATTCATGGAGAGAAATCCAGCCTACACAGCCAATGATCTGCATCATTTTCCTAGCCATTTTGATGACTTCCAAAATCACCGTCGTGTTGCAATCAAACAAGCCCATTCAACCCCCAGCCAACCTATCCACTCGTGCCGATAAGCCTGCATCACCCACGACTCTGCCTCCCCCACCAAGCCCTCTCTCTGAATCTGAAGGTCATGTGGATGATGTGGTGATGATAAGTGATGATAATGAGTGATCATGTACAGTAAATACGGTAAAAAAGGAAAAAAATAGGAAAATTTAAAAAAAGAAAATAATGTACGTAGCATAGTTGAAGGATACAATAATTTTAGCAGTGGTTAACAATTAATTTTTACAGTATTATTTCAGTAAACATAAGATTATTATACATATAGTTGTATTTGACATTTAGTGAAATTATTACAGTAGAGGTTGAGTGGCTTTTTGGTGGGTTGGGAGGTGGATTACAGCAGCCTGCTGGAGCATTGGTGAGTCATGGGTGAGCACACCCTACACATTACTGGATTATTGTACATTGTGTGCTGTACATATACACATGTTACATTAATTAATTCTATCTATCTATTGTATCTATTGCCAGACACCTCAATCCTGTACAGGGTGGCCACAAACAAATTGCCTCCACGTTGCCCTGTCCCCTGCCATTTCACTGCCCTGCTCCAAACTCACACCCCCCTCTCTCATATACCTCTCCACCCCATCCCTTCATCTCATCCTCGGCCTCCCCCTCCCTCTCCCCCCCTCCACCTCACTCACATACACTCTTCGTCAGTCTTTCACCCTCCCTCCTCTCCACATGGCCAAACCTCTTCTGTGTAATCCTCTTAACGTTTCCTATCACATCCACATCCACACCACAATGCTCCTTTATATCCTCTTTTGTAAGCATGTCTCTCCATGTGACTCCACAGGCTTCTCTTAAATAACTCATTTCCACTGCTCTCACTCTTGACCTGTGCCATTCCAACAATGTCCAAGCTTCATTTCCATACGTTAGAGTTGGTATCACAATACTGTCATGTAGTAACTTTTTCACTTTCATGCTCACTTCCCTGTGTCTTATCACTGCTTTCAAGGAACCAGCAACCTTTCTTCCCTGCTGTTCCCTTTCAAGCACTTCACCCTCCAAACCTCCATCCTTACTCATCACACTACCCAAGTACTTAAACGTACTCACATTTTCCAATTCCTCACCATCCAACCTCGCTGTACATTCACTGACTTCACCTCTCTCAAAGACCATCACTTTACTCTTCCCTACATTCACCTTTAGATTCCTTTTCATACACACTCTCCCAAACTCATCCACCAAGTCTTGCAGCTCCCCTTCGTCTTCATTCAACAACACAGTATCATCTGCAAACAACAGTACAGGGAGTTTCCAAACACTACCCTCTCTTGCCAGGGCCACTCCAACATCCACTGCCCTACCTTGTACCTCTTTTATTACCCCATCCATGTACAGATTGAAAACCATGGAGACATGACACATCCCTGTTTCAACACAACCTTCAGAGAGAAAAATTCACTTAGTTCACCATCCACATGCACTGCAGCCTTAGCACCATCATACATACTCTTCACAGCATTCAACAACTTCCCATCTACTCCATATATTCTTAACACTTTCCACAATCCTTGTCTATCCACCCTTTTAAATGCTTTCTCCAAATCCATGAAAGCCGCAAACAACTTCTTTCACTTCTCTAGAAACTTTTCCACTAAAGATCTAAGAATGAATATCTTATCTACACAGCCTCTTCCCTTCCTAAAGCCTCCCTGTTCTTCTCCAACTAATTCCTCAGTTACTTCCCTAACTCTGTCAATTAGTATCCTACCGTACACTTTTCCTTTTATACTAAGAAGACAAATGCCCCTATGATTACCACACACTTCTTTTTCCCCTTTTCCTTTGTACAAGGGAATAATTATACCTGACTTCCAATCCTCCGGGACTCTACCTTCCTCCCAGGCCAATCTGCACATCTTCCACATCCATTCAAATATATATATATATATATACTTGTACACATATATATATAAATTGTTTCGTTTTGATTCGTTTAAAGGCTCCAACATGCTTGCATGTGTCGGCCTTGGTCACCTAATGGCGACCCTCCACGCTGCACGATCCATTGCAGCCTCCCTGTTCACACTTAATGACCTCGTCCCATGTCTTTCTTGGTCTACCCCTCATAACCCCACCCCTAGTATTAACACTTCTCACCTTCCTCACCTAGTTATCATCCCCCATCCTCTCCACATGTCCAAACCGTCTCAATCTACCTCTCCTCATCACAACATCAATACACTCCAGTCCCATCCTACCTCTCAACTCTTCCATTGTAAACCCAGCCCCTCCAGGCCTTGGACGCAGGGACGCACTGCACATCCACCTAATCATTGTCATTTCTGTTCCTCTGAGCCAGCGAATATCTTCCTCCTTCATTTCCCAGGTCTCACTACCATACAGCATTACACTCGTGACACACGTTGCATACAAAGACCCCTTAGCACGTAGGGAGAGTCCTCTCAATGTCAGGAGAGGCAAGATCTCCCTGAACTTCTTCCAACCACTTCTCACCCCAGCCACAGAGCTAGCTCCAGCCCCACCTCCAGCACACAACATGTCTCCCAAATAACAAACTCTTCCACACACTCAAGAGATTCACCAGCAAGTTCAATCCTTTCACGTCTGACAGTCTCCACCTGCTCACCCCGACACGCCGTACACATAAAATCAGCATTATCTCGCAGTCTACCTCTGATACCACTACATCTCTTATGCACCCATTTATCACACACACCGCACAAGCTGGAATTACTTCCCACGCCCTGTGGCAAACTGCACATGGCCACTCTCCCTCGTCTTTGACAGTACCGCCACCACAACCTAGATATCATCACTTTTGTTTTATCTGATTTACCCTTAAGCCCTTGTGCCCTATACCATCTCTCCACTTCCTAAACCTTTCCTCCGCCTCCCTTTTGTTCTCTGCAATCAGCACCAAATCATCAGCATACAACAACTCCCACGGGAGTCCGTTTCTAAAGTCATGTGAAAGGGCTTCAAGTACCATGATAAACAACATGGGACTCAAGACTGACCCCTGATGCACACCAACATTCACGGAAAACTCATCACTCAAATCTCCATTCACTCTTACCTGGGTGTGAACACCCACATGCATAGCCATAACCACCCTAACCAGCCACTCCTCCAAGCCAAGCTTTCTCATTGCCCACTTCACCACCTCTCTAGGGACTCTGTCAAAGGCCTTTTCCAAATCAACAAAAACAAAATAAAGATCCCTTCTCCTACCAATATATTTTTCCTGAAGCTGACAAACAATGAATATAGCATCAATGGTCCCCCTACCTGGCATAAACCCAAACTGCATCTCATCAATATTCACTCTTTCTCTAATCATACCTTCTAAAACTCTCTCCATTACCTTCATCATCTGATCTAAAAGCTTTATACCTCTATAATTTCCTCTTTCCAGGGCATCATCCTTCCCTTTATACACATTTACAATTACACACTTCAGCCAATCATCTGAGACAACACACTCATAAATAATCGTATTTATCAGGTTAGTGACTAAACTCACCCCTATATCGCCTGAGGCCTTCAACATTTCGGCAGTCAACCCAGACACACCTGCTGCCTTCCCCACCCTCATCCTGCCTATTGCCTCACTCACAGTAGCAGTATCAATCAAAGGCCAAGGGCCAGACACTGGATCTGCTGGCTCCAAATCTTCCCTGTCCCAATCAAACTCCTCATTCAACAACTGGTTATAATGCTTTCTCCATGCATCTTTAATATCCTCACTGTTCACCACTACCCTTCCTTCATCATTCTTCATACACTGCTCTCCTATAATATCCCGATTATCCCTCTTCACTTGACCTGCCACCCTAAATATCATATTTTTCTTTTCCCCATGATTTAGGTTATCAAGTAAAAGTCTCTGTGACTCAGACTTTGCCCTGTTTACCTCTCTTCTAGCCTTACGCTTGGCAGCCAAGTATTCTTCTTTGCTACCACCCTTCCATTCCCGGAAAAGCCTTCTTTTCTCCTTAACTGCAGCTTCTACACCCTCATCCCACCACCATGTTACTCTATGTCTTGGTGGTCCTCTTGTCCAGCCGCATGTTACATCAGTAACTCTCAAGAAATTGTTCTTGAGGGCTCTGTACTGTTCATTAACACCTCTGTGTACAGCTCCCTGTTCAGCCACCACTATATATAAATATACAGTATATATATATATATATATATATATATATATATATATATATATATATTGTTACGGAACAGAGAAAACTGTCCCACAAAGTTCCAGGTTCAAAACAAAAGAGTTAGGTAAAATTATAAGTTAAAGTTTAATGTTCAAACTAACAACTAAACATTCAGGACTCTTAGGAATAATGTAATGGCAAAAAACAGGTTAAAAATATGGTTAACTGCAATAGCCTCTATTAACACGAAATTAGCAAGAGTAAATTTATCTAAGTCAGCCCTGATAAAATGAGAAAACCGGATAATGCTCAGTGAATGCAAGATATATTATTACAGATACAAAATATTATAAAAAATGACTGACATAAAAACACATGAATCACAAAAACCTTACTAGGCCTAAGAATTAACACCTTATGCTACACAGTACAAGAAAAAAATGCAATAACAGTTATACTCAAATTACACAGCTGCTAGATGGTTGGAGACTTCCTGAGCACTCACAGTAATAACAACTGTACAGGGGAGGACAGAGATGTGAACAAAATGAGGAGTAGATCTAAGTGGCAATTAATGCAGAGACTGAGTTCATTATATAGGGGCCGGCAGAGCTTGATACAACTTGTAAGAAGGACGCGCAAATGAAGCCATAGGGGACAAAGAGTTGACAATCCTGCTCTGAACAAGAGAAAGAACGACTTACTCTACTATAAGGGTAGAAGGGGGGAGTGAGGTAGAACACGCTAGTGATCAAACATGCAGCATACTGTACGTTAGAATTACACAAAGGATGATGAAATCATAGGCTATGTAACACCTCCCCACGAAGAAAAAAGAAATTTACAAAGGAAATTTCTTATTACTCTAAAACAATCTGTCTAAAGTCTAGATAAGCAATCTGCAATAACATTTTCTTTCCCCTTGATATGTTGTATGTCTAATGAATATTCCTGAAGAAGTAGACTCCATCTTGTCAATCTCTGATTTTTATCTTTAAACTTACTAAGGAATTTCAGTGGGTTATGATCGGGGTATAAATGACTATGGGATCAAAACCACAACACAAATAAAATGAAAAATGCTGTAAACCCAAAATCAAGGCCAAAAGCTCTTTCTCAATAGTTGAGTAGTTCCTTTGAGGTGGAGTGAACTTCTTACTGTAATAAGATACAGGGTGTTCAATACCCTGATCATCCTCTTGCAGCAAAACAACCCCAGCTCCTGTATCACTTGCGTCAACAGCCATCTTGAAAGGCTTAGCAAAATTTGGAGTAGCGAGCACTGGCTGACTTAATAGGATAGCTTTAAGTTTGCTGAAAGAGGATTCACAGTTATTGGTCCAGACAAATTTAACTCCCTTTTTCAGTAGGTCTGTAAGTGGTGATACAGGAATTGAAAAGTTAAGAACAAATCCCCTGTAATAACCTACCATTCCCAAAAATCTTTGTAGCTCTTTCCTACTTTTAGGTCTGGGAAGATCACTTATAACCTGAACCTTAGCTCCTGGTGGTGCAACATGTCCATCACCAATTACGTACCCAAGGTACTGAACTTTAGCTTGACCAAACTCACACTTTGATAAATTAGCTACAAGATTAGCCTGAACCAAATGTTCAAGAAATTTACTGACATGGCATAGGTGATCTTTCCAGTTGTCACTGAAGATTAATACATCATCAGTATAAACAACACACCCTGCCAAACCCTCTGTTACAACATTCATGAGCTTCTGAAATGTGGCGGGTGCATTCTTCATACCATATGGCATTACAGAACATGCAAAAGTCTTTCCTAGTGTTACAAAATGTGAGATCTCCGTAGCACGTTCAGTCATAGGTACTTGCCAGTATCCCTTTAACAAATCAAACTTACTTATGTACCTAGCCTTTCCGATCTTGTCTATGCAATCTTCCACGCGAGGGAGAGGGTAAGTGTCTGTTTTGGTTATCTGATTAACACATCTGTAGTCGATGCAAAGCTGCTGTGACCCACCTGGCTTAGGGACTAGAGTGACAGGAGAACTCCACTCGCTCTGACAGGGCTCAATCATCTTGTGGTCCAACAGGTAGCCAAGCTCCTTCTGGATGAGAGGAACTTTCACTGGGTTCACACGGTAAGGAGGCAGTTTAATTGGCTTTGCGTCTCCAACATCGACATCATGCATCAACACAGTGGTTCTTCCTGGAGTGGCACGGAACACTTGCGGGTACTCCTGCAGTAATGCCTCGAAACTCCTGCCTTTCCTCGGGAGGTAGATGAGAAAGCTTAGTTTGGAGATCATTCATGATATCAGGATTCTTCCCCAAACTATCACTCAGGCTCATGCTGCGTGGGAGAACTTCACTTGCAGACTCGGGTGGAACAGCTACAGTGCAGACTGGGTTATTTTCGTCCCGCCTGTGATATAACTTTAGCATGTTGATGTGACAAAGTTGCTTGTTCTTTCTACGATCTGGTGTGGCGATGATATAGTTGACATCACTGGAGTTTCTTCTCCAAGAAATAAGGACCACTAAACTTGGCTTGAAAGATTTGCCCGCACCGGTAGCAGAATCAAAACCTTGATTCTCCTGGCTGAAAGTGGCGTAACCTGGACTTCTAACCTGTACATACAGATCTTCGTCTTCTCTGAGCAGCTCCTAAATTCCCTTCTCTCACCAGCTGTACAAAGCAGTGGACAGCCATTCTTTGAACTTCATCATCATGCACTCCAGCAGGTTGACGTCATCTCTTCCTATGACAGCCAGCATTCCTTGAGTAGCTTAAGGTCCTCTTACTTCATGGCCAAACCAGTAGTTCAGAGGGTGAGAAGCCCAGTGATTCATTTGGAGATTCTCTAGCAATAAATACTAGCAGACCTTATGGGCCTTCCAGTCTTTCTCTTTCTGATGTTTAAACTGATGAACAGTATTTCTTGAGCATCAAATTCTCTGAGTGTTTGATGATATCTACTCCAACGCTTCCTTGTGGTCTGGGGATGGTAAGCTTCAGAAGGTTTGTGATCTGGGTGATGCCCAACATTTTTTCAGAGACTGCTTGAAAACATTTGACATGAAATTACTTCCCGGTCTGACTGTACCTCCTTGGGCAGACTCAAACTTTGTGTACAAGAACCCTAGCATTTCCTTAACACGTTCTTTGTCTTTGCTGAGATATTTCTAAGTGGAATGGCTTCAGTAGGATAACAGTAGCCATATCAATCAAGGGTCATCACATAAGAAAATCCTAAAGAAGTCTTAGGAAGAGGGCCCACAATATCCACCAACACATACGGGTGAGATAAACCTCAAAAGGAGTGAATGGGAACTAGAGGTAAACAACCTTATTTTCTGTCTGATTACACTTCCCCACAACTTGACAGGTGTGACAAGACTTACAATACCAGGAAACATCCCTTGAAGATACCTGGCCAGTAGAGAATGTTTCAAAATGCGTGCCACAGTCTTCCTCACTCAAGACATGTCCTGCACAAAACTGGAATCATGAGCCACTCTAATGATATCCTGCCTACAAACACGAGGGATGACAGCTTGATGTACAATCCTCCCATTCACAGTCGGCTGATGCTGTTGGGGGTCTCCACTTCCTCATCGTACTCCTGACTTTATATAATAATGCAGACAAGTAGAAGCACCAGCTGACTCTTCCTCACTGCAAAGCAGAGTTAGCTAGACTCTTTCAACTCAGGGTCAGCAACCTGCAACTCAACCAACTCTTGAAGAGACAAATTATCAACACTACGGGTACTGCCTCATCTGGTGAGTGGTCCAAATTAGGCAAGAAAAGTGTCATTAGGATAGCATCATCATGCATCATTTATCCCTCTAAGTCACCAGTAACTTTAGACTTTTTAGCCCTAGTGACAGCACATGCAGAGAAACACATCAGGGACATCACATAATCCTGGGTCGTAGCCACTGGGCTCACTGAACAGCTGAGTGAGGCTGGACAACTCATTGACTTCTACCAATATCATTTCCCAGTACAGAAAGCTACACCTGACATTGGGAGTGTCTCCAACCAACCCAACCATAATCAGAACCATTAACAAAACCAGACTCCTAGAAATGCTCTTCTGCACAGAGGGACAGAGAAGTAATTATTCCCTACACCTTGTAAGATTACAGTTTCATCAGAGGAATTAACATTAGAGCCTAGAACACTGGTCAAAGCAGTAAAGGATTGGCAAGCACCTGTATCACGATTAAGGCTTTAACTGATTTCCTGTCGTTACTGTCCAGAGGACTGACAAAACCATCAGACAGGAAATTTAGCACTGGAACTCTTTAGAGTGTCACCTGCACGTTACTGCTCAAGGAGCTTCATCATGAGAATTTAATTTACCCTCAAAGCAGGTTGTCAGTTAATCAGTTAAAGGAATTCTGGGAACTCCTCAAGGAGTGGACACTAGACCAATTGACTGAATATTTAAAGACTCCTTTTTATTCCACATCACGCTGTCTCCCTGAAACATTTCTCCATTAGTATGACCAAGCTTACTAAGCAATAAGTACATTTACTTTTATCTGAAATCTAGAGGTGAAGCTTTGGTATTTACTTCCTGAGAAACATCATCTTTATTCTCTTGTTTTGTTACAACACCATGTACTCTGGTAGAGGCAACGTCACTTACTTCTCAGCTTTCACTTTTTCTGTGATATCTTTTTGTGTGTGTCTCTTTCACTTTGTGTGTGTGTGTGTGTGTGTGTGTGTGTGTGTGTGTCCGACTCTGGGCAAAGGCTTCAGGGCTATATCTGGGGGCATTGGCCTAGTCCAGCTTATCTCTGCGTCCAGTCCCTCCTACTCTACACTCCTACATGTCACACATTTCGGCGTTAACATCTCCACCGTCCATATTGAATACATGCTAGGGCTGTCTCTTTAGGACAGGAGTTGCTGTGATTAGTATTACATTGGGCGGTGTATTTTTACGACATCGGCGGGTCATGTGGTCATCTGAACTGGCGATCAGGAAAAGATCTGCTTCTATGAAATTCAAATCCTTAAACTGTTCCCTGCCCCAGCCGGGATTCGAACCTGGGTCCATCAGGACTGCAGGCCGCCTCTCTACCGATTCTTGTGAGTGAGAACATATTCATCAGCTAAAACTGCAGCATCAGACAAATTATCTATTCTTTTCTCATCAGAATATGAAACACATTACATTTGTCATACACCTTTTAAGAAGTCCTCCACCAAAATCATTTGAAGTCCGCAATTTGTCAAAATCATCTGCTTTTAATTTATTAGAATCAGAACTACATTCTTAGAGATTTAACCACTGCTCCAATGAATGCTCTGATAGACCTTTTGTTTGATGATTGTTGCATACTCAACATGGGATTGCTTATCTTGCTTATAAGTTGTCCTATGTCCTACTCTCTTGACTCTTCAGGCTTCAGAACAAGCTCATAGGCCTTAAGAAGATCAAGCCTTAACTACATCATAATTGGCCAGATTGATCCTGGGAGGCAAAAAGATGCATAAGTTCTACTTGAGCTTTACCGGTGAGAACAGTTTGAAGGGAGTACTGGCCAATGCAATTTTGAGGCAATTAAAACCTGTAGCCAACCCTCTCAACCTGCAGCTACCCTTCAATACTTTGTTAACTCAGATTACTTTGTTAAAAAAGGAGGGACAAGTTTAACATTTTTTAGCTACATCAAAATCATCAGAGCTAGATGATCCAGTTCCACCTTTGTTCATCATGCGACTATACTCATGGTCTGCCTGAATCCTAGCTGCCTTCAATTTGTGCCATCAGCCCACTGTATCTGTGCCTGACCCCGTATCTGGTGTCTGACCTGAATCGGAGCCTGAGACTCCGTCTCCTTTGCCTGGAACTCAGCCTCTTAGCACGTGGCACGTGCCTGGAACTCAGCCTCCTGAACACGTAGCTCTGAGCCTGACTCACTCAGCCTCCTTAGTATGTGCCTGAAACCTGTTCAGCCTCCTGAATATGAGCCTGAGACTCCGCCTCCTTAGCACGTACCTGGAAACTCAGCTCTCCTCCTTAACACGAGCCTCCTGCAGAGCTAGCTGTAACTAGCCATTATGCTAACTTTCAATCTGCGTTTGCTCATTTGGAGGAGTTACATTAAACAACATTAATCTATTTTCCAACAATTAATTTGATCTTTAGAATGATGATGAGTGAACTGCAATTCCCAATTGTTTAGAGCAACAAGCTTAAGTTCATTGCTATTGTTCATTTGCCTTTCATCATCCACATCAGCAAGTTTGCACATTTGACAAAAAATCTTTGGCTTCATGGCCTATCCACATGCGTAGTAATAGTAGACATCATGAATAAATCACCAGTCACAAAAAATATCAAGCAATATCCTTATGATAATATCCTGAATATCCTGGCGAAAGTCGCCAAAATTTGTATGTTACGGAACAGAGAAAACTGTCCCGCAAAAGTTCCAGGTTCAAAACAAAAGAGTTAGGTAAAATTATAACGTATGTCAGTTTAATGCTCAAACTAACAACTAAACATTAGCAGGACTCATAAGGATAATGTAATGGCAGTAAACAATGGAGTTAAAAATATGGTTAACTGCAATAGCCTCTATTAACACAGTAAGATTATTAGGCAAGAGTAAATTTATCTAAGTCAGCCCTGATAAAATGAGAAAACCGGATAATGCTCAGTGAATGCAAGATATATTATTACAGATACAAAATATTATAAAAAAATGACTGACATAAAAACACATGAATCACAAAAACCTTACTTAGAGCCTAAGAATTAACACCTTATGCTACACAGTACAAGAAAAAAATGCAATAACAGTTATACTCAAAATTACAGCTGCTAGATGAGTTGGAGACTTCCTGAGCACTCACAGTAATAACAACTGTACAGAGGAGGACAGAGATGTGAACAAAATGAGGAGTAGATTCAGTGGCAATTAATTTCACTCAGAGACTAAGAGCTCATTATATAGGGGCTGGCAGAGCTTGATACAACTTGTAAGAAGGATGCGCAAATGAAGCCATAGGGGACAAAGAGTTGACAATCCTGCTCTGCTCTGAACAAGAGAAAGAACGACTTACTCTATAATCGGGTAGAAGGGGGAGTGAGGTAAAAACATGCTAATCGTGATCAAACATGCAGCATACTGTACGTTAGAAAATTACACAACGGATGATGAAATCATATTTAAATTCATAGGCTATGTAACAATAATATATATATATATATATATATATATATATATATATGTATATATATAGACATATTTTATATATATATATATATATATATATGATGTATATATATATATATGTATATAGATAGACATATTTTTAATATATATATATATATATATATATATATATATATATGTACACCATAATCCATAATCCCATAAAAAGGTGGCTATTTGACACTGAGTTAGTTGTTTTACAAAGGGAGGGGCACTAACAATCCCTACTCACCAACCCACTGTCAAGTGATGACACGTGTAGTAACTGGAGCTGATACATATACTTCAATGGTTATATGGTCACCACTCCAACGTTGTAATATGGTTTCTGGTCAGCTTACAGGAAACCATTTGAATGCTTACAATCACTCACGTAAAGCCACCAGTAAAAGGACAAGAAAATGAATAAGAAGTGACAGGAAAGATAGGAGAAATAGGAAGAGAGGAGGGCAGGCACAGAAAAAGAATAATAAAAGCTAAGGATGTAGGCAGCACTACATCAAGTGAGTGGATGCTGGTTGCCACCAGATATATGTATATAAATATATATATATGTATCTATCTATATATATATAATATATATATATATATATATATATATAATATATATATAGATATATATATAGATATATATATAGATAGATAGATATATATATAGATATAGATATATATATATATATATATATATATATTATATATATATATATATATATATATTATATATATATATATATATATATATCTATCTATATATATATATATATATATATATATTATATATATATATATATATATATATGTCATGTATATATATATATATATATATATATATATATATATATATATATATGTATGTGTATATATATATATATATATATATATATGTATGTATATATATATATATATATATATATATATATATATATATATATATATATATAAGTATGAGTATATATATATATATATATATATATATATATATATATATATATATAACAGTATATCTATATATATCTATATATATATATATATCTATATATATATATAAAGTATATCTATATATATATATATATATATATATATATATATATCTATATATATATATATATAGTATATATACATTCTATATATACAGTGCTTTCGTCAGTAGTATTCAGCGTGTAGTCCGCGGGGGGCTGGCATAATTCTTATGGCCCAAAAAGAATCACCCATTTTTTGGGGTAGAGAATTGAGCCATGTGTTTGAGCTTCTTCCGAGCATGAGCGTCACGGTAGCCTGAGGCCTTCTCTGACGCGCTGGTTGGTTCCACCTCAGTCGCCCACGGGCTGCCTGAGAGAGAGGAACTCAAGCCGAGTGTCCTCCCCCAAATTGCGCCATTTTTTACCGGAAAGTGTCCCGTGCAGTGTTTTGGCCTTCAAAACTTTGTTATGGCACCTACCTTGAACTATCGAGTGAAATCATATCCCAGACTATTGCTCTAAAGGAGGCAGGCCACCAAGCACAAAGGAAATTAGTGAATTAGCTGGTAGGGAATGAATGACAGTGCTGGTCGTTGGTGTGCGCGGTTTTGGGAGGAAAACAGTGGCTAAGTTCCCACAAAGAAACCACGAGGTCTGGTAGGCTCAGGAAAACTTCCCTGGTTGTCCGCTTAATGTTTTAAAACGTGCAGTGGAGTTTAATCCCTGTGTGAGTGCAAGGAAAATTAAGGAGAGCAACCCAGAAGTGTTTGGTGAGGTGTCAGTGAGAACAGTGTCTCAGAGGGGTGCATGAGCTTGGTTACACAAGTCACAGGCCTGTGAAAAAGCCTCTTCTCTCTAGCAGCCAGAGAATTCGTAGGTTTGCCTTTTGCTATTAAATATCTAAATTGGGGTGAGGAGCAACGGTTGTCAGTAAGTTGTGGTCTGATGAGGCAACATTTAGTGTTACCTGTAACAGAGGAGCATGCAAAGGTAGTGACCCACTTGGACCCACGGTATGTAGAAAGCACAGTTAAACATCCTGATTCACCTGCGGTATGGGGTTGTTTCTCAGGGAAGGGTTTGGGGAAGCTATTGTACTTCCCAAGAACCTCAGAGTGAACTGTGATGTCACCTGGAGCTTCTCTGTGTGATCATTTACTAGACTCCTTCTGAGCTCAACAGGTGCATCGAGTGTTCCAGCAGGACAGTGCACCTGGCTCACAAGGCCAAATCGGTCACCAATTGACTATGACTGCGAGGTATCATTCATGACAGACTGGCCAGGAAATAGCCCAGACCTCAACTCCTGATTGAAAACCCCTGGTACCTCAGAAGAAGAGTCTCAAGGGGAAGGACGTGAGCTCTCTGCCTGAAGCTGGAAGTCACGATTCCGTGACTCCTGGGACAAAATACCCTTCTCCCAGCAATTCCTTTGTGAGCCTCGTCCTTTCATTTCCAAGAAGAAACTCAGGTCCGTGAAGAAACATAAAGGCTACCCTATTTAAGTACTAAAGGTAAATAAAATGCATTATTTATATGTTTTCTTTTTCAATGCTGAAAGTTGTTTGTTTTTCAGGAGGGACGCAGGGCGCCCATATACTTCTGACGAGCACTGTATATATATAGTATATATATATATATATATATATATATATATATAGTATATATATATATATGTATATATATATATGTATATATATATATACAAAGTAGCATATATATATATATATCTCGTCCTGTATACTATATATATATATATATATATATCTCTACCTTCAGCTCATAACTCACTTAGTATTCAGACATGCTAGAGTGAAACTTTCACTTTCATTACTCCTGTAGGGTATATACTCGTATTCTTATAATACTACTCATTTAATATATCTATCTATACATATATATCTATATTATTTATGGGTATATTACATTTCTATTTTATTTACACTGTGTTATGCCTCTGTCTGTCTTATATAT